>NC_083099.1:118937770-119288280 GCF_949774975.1 Lagenorhynchus albirostris
TATAAATAAGCATAGATATGTGTACATGTGAGTTTGTGCACCCAGACATATATTTTTTAACTGCCCTACAAGAAGTCTTAAAAGCAATGGCATATATGTGGAATCTAAAATAAGGGTACAAATGAACTTATCTAAAAAACAGAAATAGAGTCACAGATGTAGAAAACAAACTTATGGTTACCAGGGGTTAACCATAACCCCTGGGTCAAATCCTTCCCACTACCTGTTTTTTGTATAAACATAAATAAAGTTTCATTGAAACACAGACACACCAAATTATTTATGTATATCATCTATGGCTATTTTCACATCACACCACAATGGTAGAATTTGGTAGTGTATAACCTACAAAGGCAAAAATATTCACTATCTGGCTCTTTAGAGAAAAATTTTGCTGAGCCCTGTTCTACACTCTTGAATTTATGCTGTCATGTTTGACTCTAGATTCTTTCCTGGCAGGGGGGAGGGATAAACTGGGAGACTGAGATTGATATATTCACACCACTATATATAAAATAGATAATTAATAAGGACCTACAGTATAGCACAGGGAACTCTACTCAATACTCTGTAATGGTCTATATGGGAAAAGAACATAAAAAAGAGTGGATGTATGTATATGTACAACTGATTCACTTTGCTGTACACCTGAAACTAACACAATATTGTAAATCAACTATACTTCAATTAAAAAAAAGCAACGGTACCCTGGAAGTAATGAATACACACCTGGTTCCCAAGTTGTGGATTCTAAATCCATTCTCCAAGTTAAAAATCAAAAAACCAGGTTTTCCCTGGTGGTGCAGTGGTTGAGAGTCCGCCTGCCGATGCAGGGGATACGGGTTCATGCCCCGGTCCAGGAGGATCCCACGTGCCGCGGAGCGGATGGGCTCATGAGCCGTGGCTGCTGAGCCTGCGCGTCCGGAGCCTGTGCTCCACAACGGGAGAGGCCACAACAGTGAGGGGCCCGCGTACCGCAAAAAAAAAAAAAAAAAAAAAAACATAGTTTCTTGGAAAAGTGGCTGATTCCAGGGCTTGAGCTAGGAAAATATAAAATTAACTTAGAACATTCTGTCACGACAGAAAGTAAGAGAGCTTATTCAAAGGTTGATAGGGACATTTCGAAAGAACAGAGAAGTTGACCTGAAGGTGCCTTACTGACTAAATAAATACAAATAATAATTTGTTATAGAAATGGATGAGAAATCCCTGGCTCACAGTAGAACGCCAACTAACAACAAATAAAGAAGGAATAGTGGAATTGGAAAAATCACCATTTGGCAATCATCATAATAATAACTGATTCAGGAAAGATTCATCAATGGATGCTAAAATTAAAAGATCAAGGTTTGATTAGGAACAGGGTATTTACATTTACATGGTCTCAAGGTATCTTCCCACACAATATTTTTATTTACTTGTTAATCAACAAATTACAAGAAAATTATTAATTAACCTCAGAAGGGAGAAATTTGGCAGACACCATTTTAAACAAGTGGTAAAAGTTAACATCACCAATTGTGGGACAAATTGTTTGCCCCCTAATGGGATGGACTGAGAAGAACACTGCATTACTTCTGTGATATTCCTGCCAAAACATGCACAACTGGAAACAAATTATATGGAAACATCATAAACATCTATATCTTAAAGAAAAAAAAATCAAGGCCATGAAAAATAAAGTTGAAAGAACCTGGAACACATGGCCTCTAAATGCAATGTGTGATTCTGGATTGGTTTATGGACCAGAAGAGAAATGAGGAAAAGGAAAAAACAAAAGTGTTATTCTCTAAAGGGCTTATCTGGAAAACTGATAAAATTTGAATGTCTGGGGATTGGACTATAGTATTGTATTCATACTAGAGTTATAAAGGGGAATACCATTGCTTTTAGAAGCCACATTGAAAAATTTGGGAGTTTTAGGCATTGTACCTGCAACTTACAAGTGTCTCAAGCCAAAAAGAGAGAGAAAAAAGAAAATGTTGTAAAATGCTAAAAATTGTGGAATAAGTTGAAGGTTTGTAATAGTGTTCTCCAGAGAAATAGAACCAATAGGATATATAAAAGGAGATTTATTATGGTACCTGGTTCACATGATTACGGAGACTGAGATATGCCATGATATACCATCTGCAAGATGGAGAACCAGGAAAGCCAGTGGTAGAATTCAGTCCAAGTCTGAAGGCCCTAGAATCAGGGGAGCTGATGATGTAACTTCCAGTCTAAGTACAAAGGTCCAAGACTCAAGAGCTCAGATGTCCAACCTCAAGAATAAATGGATGTCCCAGCTCAAGGAGAGAGGGTAAGAGAGAATTCACCTTTCCTCCACCTTTTTGTTTTACTTGGGCCCTCAGTGGCTTGGATGATACCCACCACTTTGGTGAGTGTGGATTTCTTCACTCAGTCTACTGACTCAAATGCTAAAGTCTTCCAGAAACACCTTTATAGACACATCCAGAAATAATGTTTTACCAGCTATCTCAGTATCCCTTGGCCCAGTCAAGCTGACACATAAGGTTAACCATCACAATGTTGTACTGGAGTTCTTTGTGATGTTCTTCAGACACTTCTGAAAATTTTAAATTATTTCAAAAGTAAAAGTTAATCCAAAATGAAGCTCTTGTTATATCTTGAAACCCAATCTCTCTTTTACTGCCTCATTGCTCTTCTTAATTTTTTCATAGGGGCTAACAAGTTTGTAAAACAAATGCCAGAAAACCTTGTAGAAAACTGTTACTTTCTAGCCTTCCACATAGCTCTTTTTGAAGTAAGGAAGGAAAATGAAAAATTCAGACACAAACTTCTCACATGATGCATGTTGTCACACAAGAATTATTTCCATTGTCTTAGCCATTATATAAAACAAGTATATATATATATATATATATATCTGTAAAACCTATAAAAACATCAGTTACTTGGTTATAATTCTCTACACTACATAAGTTGTTCCAATTACTCTTAGGAAGTAGAGGTGTAATGAAAACATAAATTGAAAAAATGCTGAATAAACAAGTATTAAAGTCAGTACAGTTGTCCCATGGTATCTGCAGGGGATTGGTTCCAGGACCCCCCATGGATACCAAAATTCATGGATGCTCAAGTCGCTTACATAAAATGGCATAATATTTGCATATAACTTAAACACATCCTCCAACATACTTTAAATCATCTCTAGATTACTTATAATAGTTAATACAGTGTAAACATTATGTAAATAGTTGTTAATACAATATAAATGCTATGTAAATAGTTTCAACAAATTCAAGCTTTGCCTTTTGGAACTTTTTGAAATCTTTTTTCCAAATATTTTCCATTCACAGTTGGTTGAATTCAAGGATGCAGGACCCCATGAATACAAAGGGTCAAATGTATTTAATTAAATATGAAGCCAAAGCCACATAATAACAACATAGAATAAGCTTCAGGGTAAAAAAATCAGAAATTGTATTAAAATCAGTTGTTATTACAATTTTATCATTAAAATTTTACTAGTCAGAGTTCTAAAGTTTAACATGACCACGCAAGAACAATTATTTCTCAGTGTACTAAACAGCTAGGTTGCTCCTGTGGGCACACTAATCTGCATTATGAAACCAAACATATACCCACTTTCAACTGAGGTTACTGAAGAAACAAGACAGTTTTTGGCTCATCCTGTTACTATATATGTTACTGCTGCTGATGAAGTTATTCAGCATTGTGTCCTCTCTATAGAAAATACTCATCTTCTCTTTCATTTCTGTACTAAAAGATTTGTTTGATGGTGGTGACGCAATTTCATTGAAGCAACCCCACAAATTAAAGCTTTGTGCAATATTGAAGATGCCTTCTGATTATTTTAAGAAGTAAATTTAAAATAATAACCCTCAAAGATAAGCAATTCTGGAACCCAATGTAAAGAACTTCAAAATTTGATTCCTTCACATAAGCAATAAAAACACTGGATGAACTGTCAAAATCAACCTTTTCAGAAACCTAGAAATTAACCAAAGGTTTCCAATAATCCAAAGGCCATTTAACAGGAAAAAAAGCTGAATCTTGGTAAGAACAGTGGTGAGATTTATGGCACTTTGACTTACCCTTTTCCCATTCTCTTTTCCCCAGTTCCATGATAACCTTGGAAATCAGCAAGCCACTCAAACAGGGTAGCTGTGAAAAACAGCAGAAAAAACAGTCAAATGGGGGAGGGGTGCAGAATGGGTTTGGAGTCTTCTCCAAAACTGCATCACCAGAGAACCTTTCGGTGTTTGACCTGTCAGGTAGCTAGCTCCCTGAAAAGTCCCATTCACAGGGCTTCTCTTCATTTGACTTGACTAAGAGAACCCTCAGTATAAACAGTATTTTCTCTAGGGCATTTATTTAAAAAAAAAAAAAAAGTTGGGTAATTATTTGGGCCATTACTTAACATCATAACTGCCTGAAGCAGCAAAACTAGTTGGGGCAAACAAAAAGCAGAACAAAAAACATGAAAGAAAAATCCAGGCAATTACGCAATTAAAAGTAATAAAACATCCAGATTGGAAGGAAATAAGTAAAATTATCTCTGTTCACTGATGATATTATCTTGTGTGAAGAAAATCCTAAGGATTCTATAGACACATGAGCACATACATACATACACACACAAATGCTAGTAGAACTAATAAATGAGTTCAGCTAAGTCACAGGATCAATATACAAAACCCAGTTGCATTTCTATACATTAACAACGAACAATCCAGACATGAAATTTTTTAAAAATTCCATTTACGATAGCAACAAAAAGAAGAGAATACTTAGAAATAACTTTAACCAAAAAAAAGTGTAAAAATTGTACACTGAAACCACAAAACACGGTTGAAATAAAGAAGATCTAAATAAATAGGAAAATATCATTTTCATAAATTGGGAGACTTGACAGCTTTAAAATGACAGTACTCCTAAATTGATCTACAGATTCAACACAATCCCTATCAAAATCCCAACTACAAAAACTGACAAGCTGGTCTTCAAATTCATATGGAAATGTAAGGGACCTAGAATAGGCAAAACAATCTTGAAAAAATCAAAGTTGGAGCACTCATTTTTCCTAGTTTGAAACTTACTACAAAGTTAAACAGTGTAATATTGATATGAAAAGATAGACATATACATACACATATGCATACACATATCTATATGTAATAGGAGTAGAATTGAGAGTAAAGAAAAAAATCCCATTTTGTTAGATTTGACAATTTACTGTCAACTGATTTTTGAAATGGGTGCTGCAACAATTTAAAGAGGAAAGAATATTTTCAATTATGAATGCTGGGATAAGTAGATAGCCAGATGTGAAAGAATAATGTTGGATCTTTACCTCATACCATACACAAATATTAACTCAAAGTGGAATATAGAAATAAATGGAAGACTATAAAAGTCTTAGAAGAAAACATAGAAGTAAATCTTTGTTATCTTGTATTAAGCAAAGTTTTCTTAAATATGACATCAGAAGTACAAGCAACATCACATGGTATTTGTCTTTCTCTTTCTGGCCTATTTCACTCAGCATAATGCCCTTAAGGTCTATCCATGTTGTTGCAAGCAGCAGTATTTCATTATTTTTTGTGGTTGAATAACATTCCATTTTATATATATATATATTTTTTTTCCATAGTGGCTGCACCAATTTATATTCCCACCAGTAGTGCACAGGGGTTCCCTTTTCTTCACATCCTCACCAACATTTCTTATCTCTTGTCTTTTAATAAAAGCCATTGTAACAGGTGTGAGGTGATAGTGGTCCAGCTTCATTCTTTTGCATGTGTCTGTCCAGCTTTCCCAATACCATTTATTAAAGAGACTTTTTCTTATTGTACATTCTTGATTCCTTTGTCATAAACTAATTGACCATATATGTATGGGTCTATTTCTGGGCTTTCTATTCTGTTCCATTGATTTATGTGTCTGTTTTTATGCCAATATTATACTGTTTTGATTACTATAGCTTTGCAGTAGTTTGAAATCAGGGAGTATGATGCCTCCGCTTCTGTTTTTCTTTTTGTTCTCAAGATTGTTTTGGCTATTTGGAGTCTTTTGTGGTTTCATACAAATTTTAGGATTGTTTGCTCTAATTCTACGAAAAATGCCATTGGAATTTTGATAAGGATTGTGTTGATTCTGTAGATTGCTTTGGGTAGTAAAGACATTTTAACAATATTAATTCTTCCAATCTGTCAGCATAGAATATTTTGCCATTTATTTGTGTCTTCTTCAATTTCTTTCATCAATGTCTCATAGTTTTCTGTGTTCAGGGCTTTCACCTCCTTGGTTAAAATTAATCCTAGGTATTTTATTTTTTGATGAAATTGTAAATGGAGTTGTTTTCTTAACTTCTCTTTCTGATAGTTTGTTATCAGTGTATAGAAATGCAACATATTTCTGTATATTAATTCTGTATCCTGTAACTTTACTGAATTCATTAATTAGTTCCAACAGCTTTTTGGTGGAGTCTTTAGAGTTTTCTACATATAATATGTTGTCATCTGCAAATAATGACAGTTTTACTTCTTCCTTTCCAATTTGGATCCTTTTATTTCTTATTGTTGTCTAATTGCTCTGGCTAAAACTTCCAATACTATCTTGAATAAAAGTGGTAAGAGTAGGAATCCCTCCCCTTGTTCCTGATCTTAGAGGAAAGTTTCCAGATTTTCACCATTGAGTATAATGTTAGCTGTGGGCTTGTCATATATGGCCTTTATTATATTAAGTTAGGTTTCCTCTATACCCATTTTTGCTGAGGGTTTTTTTAATCATAAATGGAAGCTGAATTTTGTCAAATGTTTTTTTCTGCATCTATTGAGATAATCAAACAATTTTTATTTTTCATTTTGTTAATATGGTGTATCACATTAATAGATTTGTAAATATTGAACCATCCTTGCATCCCTAGAATAAATCCTCCTTAAACATGGTGTATGATCCTTTTAATGTCATGTTGAATTTGGTTTGCCAATATTTTGTTGAGGATTTTTGCATCTTTGTTTATCAGTGATGCTGGCCTGTAATTTTCTTTTCTTGTGGTGTGCTATCTGATTTTGGTAATGCTGGCCTCATAAAATGAATTTGGAAGTGTTCCCTATTCTTCTAATTTTTGGAATTATTAATTCTTCTTTGAATGTTTGGTAGAATTCACCTGTGAAGCCACCTGGTCCTAGAATTTTGTTTGGGGGGAAGTTTTTGATCATGGATTCAATCTCCTTACTTGTAATCAATCTGTTCAGATTTTCTCTTTCTTCATGATACAGTCTTGGAAGGTTGTATGTTTCTAAAAATGTATCCATTTCTTCTACGTTGTCCAATTTGTTTGTGTATGATTGTAATATGTAAAGGGAATCTAAAAAATTATTGAAAAAGTACTAGAATATTTCCTGTATGTCATGTAGCTCATCTTTGGCTTACGGCCAGTTATCTTGTTATATTATGTTGTTATAATTACTCTGTGAACATATAACTGAATGAATGAATATAAAAATCTCCATGCTTGTTACATTGTCAGTGGCAAATTCATGACACTTTCTATAAAGTTTTTCCATTCTGGAAATATATTTACAATATCACTCAGTGTAATATAAGCTATGTAAGACTCAGAAATCCCTAAGCAATGAATAAGGTAGAAGCATGGAATTAGTCATTATTTCATTCTGCTGTTGAATTTCTTTTTTAAAAAAAAGCAAGTTCCTTCTCTATGTCCCATATAAAAGGTATAACCGTAGAGAAAGAACTTCCTTTAAAAAAATAAAATCACTAATTAAATATTTTTTATGTTGAACTTTTTTATGTTGAATTTTTTATGTTTCTACTCCAAATTACATATAGAATGTTCTATTCATCTGTAATGCATATTCAGATCCCCAAAATAAATTCAAATGATATACTTGTTTGCATTCCTGAAATTGATTGAATGTGATGATAACCTTTGTGAGCAAATAATTACTGATAATATATTAATTGGAGACAAAAAATATTAGGTATTTACTATTTAGCATCACACATGCTGCATCTGAACCCCAGGCTGTTGAGGTATCTGTTGCAAAGCACCAAGACCAAAGTTGAACTTCAGCCCATACAAAGAAGACACATACAAAGCCAAAGTAAAACACGTCACCCAATATTCTTTGAAAACTTGCCAGGCATTAGCTAGGCCACCTGGATGTTCCAAAGAAGGTGTGAACTTTACAGTTTGCCTGAAACAAATATGCATACACAGAGAGAGGTATTCTTAATGTTCTTTACTTGAGTTAGCCTACATTGTTAAAACTTATTTTCTTGTAAAGTCAAAAAAATTGTGAATAACACCTGCCTTCTCTCACAAATCTGTTTTCAAGAGGCAACAAACTATTTAAATTGCAACAAAGACTCTTCAATCTAATCTCTTTCACTTTTTTATTAAATGAATTTTTTATTTAATTTTATTCCATTATTAAAATTGACTGGTTTACATCAATTGAGCTGTTGAAATAGTCACCTGTGTAAGGCAACTCGGATTCGGTTCTCTGTGTGTATTCACATTAAACACATGAAGAAATTCAGAATTATTAGTTGCTAGGTTTCCAGAAAGAAGGTGGAAAATGTGAATCTATGTGACTTAAATGGTTTTAATATACTTTGGAGAAGATGCTTACTCTATGTCTTTTGTTTACCTTAAAACTTTGGAACCTAAATACCCACTTGACAACACTCTCTTTTCCTAACCTTACCCACTTTATGTAACTCTGCAAAATGCAGCATTGTCATTGACATCCAGGCAAGTTCTAAGCCTTGATGCATTCAGCAGTCTGCGGGGGCAGGGGGTGGGGGCGCAGGGAGCAGGTTTCAAAGAACTCCATTCTCATTGGTTTCATCATAAACATATTTTATTTCCAACTCTGTCAATACTTAAGGCAAGGAGAGAGAAATTCTTCTAGTAAACCACATTTAAAACTATTTGAACCACAAAAGTGAACACACAGGGAATAGATCTATTTAAGTGCTTTGTCAATACCAGCTTTAGTAATACCACTGGGCTTTATAAAATTTTTAGGACTTAGTTTTGTTGTTGCTGTTTTTGTTTTGTTTCTTTACAGAAGATTTGGAGCTAAGTTTAAGTTATTGTTATCAGTCTGAAGGTGGAGGTATTTTAAGTCTGAGTTATCGTTTGACAAGGGTTTGAGTTATAACTTGCCCCCCATTCAAGAGTGTCCTTTCAGATTTTCCTGTTCTCCCTTTTGACTCCTCCACAGTGTATACCCATTGTGTCTTACTGCATACCAAAACTCTTCCTGAGCTGCCATAATCATATTTCCTTTGGCATGGAACAACCCTGAAAAGGATATGGGATGAATAAAAAAACATTCATGAGTTTTTACAAAGTAAACCCAGGGGTTTGTTTGAAAAACAAACACTAAGTGTTGTTTCAGGAAAGTCTTACCATTTCAGTAGAATTTGTAAAGGAAAAACATTTTCGACATCACTATCACGTATTGGGTATTGGGTTTATAGAGTCCTATCCAAACATAACCTTTTTTATTTTCTCTTTTTAAGGAAAAAGATGTATCTTCCGTACATACACAAATATATGTATATACACAAAAATATGAGTGTGTATTTAAAATAATATTCCCTTAACAAAAAGAAGCATGAAACATAAACACTGAGTCAGTATATATGGATTAAATCAGAGTTTAGCAAAATAGTTCCCAGGGATTTCAAGGCTCTAAAAAAAAGTCTTCTTAACCTTATGGAAAACAAGGTTAGCTTCACACTGGCCAGTTGAGTCTCATAGTAAAGCACAGTGAAATAAGTAACATAGAAAAGTGGTGGGGAAATGGGTGTAGCTATGATTTACAGGAACTATAAATTCATTTATTAGAAAATAAAATCTTACAATGCAGAACCAACTAAAAGATTCATTGATCAGTTCTAATGCTTAGAATGGTCAGGCCGTGAAGTTTAGCAATTTTCTTCACACAAAAGGATTCTTCCAAAATTTGCATCCTAACTGTCTCTTAGTAAATCTGCATGACAACTCAAGTTACCTTCTCTTCCAAAACAACATGTTGGATGATTCTGAGCTTCCTCCTCTCTTACCCTCTACTACCCAGAATATTCATCTTTGCATTTCTCAATGGATAATATAGTTTTTTAATTTAACTCCGCTTTTTCTACCACACTGCTATCATTTTGAAAGAGTGGGTATGCCTTCTCCATTTTTGTATTTTCAGTGCATAAACTGTAGTAGTCTCTCAAACAGTGTTGGTTGACAATGCATGAGTGGCAACATGGGAGAAAGACAAAGCATATAGGAACTATGACTGATAGTGTGCTGGTCATGAGCCTATGCCTGTGCTAGACACTTAAGTATTTTACTGATTTGTTTTCCACATCAATATAGTAAAGTGGCTATTTTACATATGAAAATACTCAAGTTAAACAAGGTTAAATACCATGCTCTGGTCTTCACAACTGTAAGTGATGGAGTTTGTTTAAATGCACCAATTCTTGGTTCCATAGATCACTGTTCTCTTCCTGAACCCTGCTGTCTCCCAGGGGTAGAGTCAACCTTAAGAAGTGGATTAGAGAATTCAAAACCTCATAAGGAGGTTCTACCGAGACTGCCAAGAAACAGCTTTACATCCTTAACCGTCCATGCTTCTGGTTCTCATTTATCTCCATGTCATCAAACACTACCTTTCTAAATATTTTTCACCTTTTGATGTAAGATAATTTTGTTGACTCGAGCCTGGATTCCCTCCTCTTTTGAAAGTTCATCAGAAGTCCATTCTTCTACTAGTTTTGAAACGACTTCTGGTGCAGAGAGTTGACTAATCATAGCCCTAATTTCGTGGTACATTATCAACACCTGCAATGCAAACCCACACCGGCTTTACTTATCACTCATTAGGTTCTTATAGCCCATACCCTTCCCTCTCCTCCCACAGGCAAACAGTCTATTGGGTTTAACATAATTTTGTTCATAGATGTTCTCACAAAATGCATGTTTTGGTACACACATATTTTTTAATCTATACAAATTATGGTTTTTTATATATATTATTCTTTTTTATTTTTTATGAACTCATTTTAAAAATACATCTTTGTTGGGCTTCCCTGGTGGTGCAGTGGTTAATAATCTGCCTGCCAATGCAGGGGACACGGGTTCGAACTCTGGTCTGGGAAGATCCCACATGCCTTGGAGCAACTAAGCCCACATGACACAACTACTGAGCCTGTGCTCTAGAGCCAGAGCTCCACAGTGAGAGAAGCCACAGCAATGAGAAGCCTGTGGGCACCACAATGAAGAGTAGCCCCTGCTTGCCTGAAGACCCAATGCAGCCAAAAGTAAATAAATAAAATAAATAAATGTATAAAAAAATACGTCTTTGTTGATATGTATACATTTAATACATTATTCCATAGCGTGCACCAAATTTTCTATCAGAACCACCCAGAAACACACACCCCTACCATTCTCATCTATCCTATTTGTCAAAGCATATCAAAACCAAATAAATGGGAAGGAAAATCAATTCAGTGTCACCTAATCTTTCACCAATGGAGATTAAAGTAAATTATATATGTTATGTTAATGAAGCACTTTGAGTGTGCTTACACTACACATTCTTAGAACATTCACATGTCCATATTTAGACGATTTGTAGGAATATTGTGTGGTATGCAACATATAGTATGAGGTGGAGGCATTATTAAAAATCTAGGGTATTAAATAATATGAACTAGAGATGAATTATGGAGAGGTTACAAGGACTAAAAGTATTTTTTTAAATCACTGGCGAATAGGAACATTTACTTTAGAGACAAGGAACTATCATATAAACAAGTTTTATAGATTCTTTTTTATAATCTCCTTAATTTTATCTTCCTTTTAAAAAGGAAGTTTATGGAGCACTATGATAGAGACATTTTAATTCAATTTTGATAACCATCAAGTCTGAAGTTATTATACCGATTTACTAATCAGGAACCTAATATATTGAGTAATATGCAAAAAGTTGTAGCGCAAAGGCAAGGCAGGAATTGATTCAAACCTAGTGTTGAATAAGCACAGACTTTAATCAGAACCATTTGACTCAAATCTCAACTATACAACTTATCAATTCTCTGACATTTGACAAGTTACCTACACTCTCTGTGCCTTAGTTCCTCATCTGTAGAATGAAGTTTTTGTTGTCTACCTAAGAGTTACTGTGGATATTAGAAATATCTGCAGTGTGTAGCACAGTCTCTGGCCCATAATTGGCACTCATGTATTTATTTATTTATTTATTTATCCTTACTAAGCTCACACATTTAATAGAAGAAAAATTGCATTAGAACCCATGTTCTGGGGGCATAAATTAAGAACTTTTCCCAGGTGACTAGTTACTTAGTAAATTAATCAACATACAATACCCTTAAAATATATTTCCAAAGCATCTGATGTCTAATCAAATACATCTTGTGTCTTTACTTGCCTTGGTCTATCTTCTCAATCCCTACTGTGCAGAGTAATCTTCCTCTACTACCGATCTTCCTTCTGGCTTTTTGCCTTGATCATGTTAATAATTTTCTCAGGAAAGTGCCACACTAAAAACCCTTTACAGATAAGTCAGACAGAGAAAGACAAATATCATATGATATCACCTACATGTGGAATCTAAAAAAATAATACAAATGAACTTATTTACGAAATAGAAATAGACTCACAGACATAGAAAAGAAAGTTGTGGTTACCAAAGGGCAAAGGGGAAGGGAGGGATAAATTTGGAATTGGGGAACAACAGATACACACTACTATATATAAAATAGTTAAACAACAAGGACCTACTGTATAGCACAGTCAACTATATTCAATATCTTGAAACAACCTATAATAGAAAAGAATCTGAAAAACAAAAAGTATATATATAACTGAATCACTTTGCTGTACACTTGAAACATTGTAAATCAACTATACTTCAATAAAAAAACAAAACAATGCAAAACAAAAAACTTTACAACCTGAACTCCACCTGCTTTCTAAATCATCTGCTTCTATAGCCTGGGCTCCAGCTTGGGAAAGGTCTGGTGTTTATCTTGCCTTCACTTTTACTTATTAATTCACTTGCCCCTACATGGCAATATCCCTGCCTCTTCATTTCAATTTCCATCCATTCTTCAAGGCCACAAAGACCTTTGTCTTCCCTTACCTTTATGTGTGTGGGACAGAGCTCCTTTGAACCTTTGAACTCTGGACAAAGTTTTTTCCTCATCTCATATGGCAACTTATATAAAACTTCAAATTGCAGATATTTGGCTTTTTAACTCATTCTCCCTAGTTAATTAAAGCTTCATGAAAACAGGAAGTGTCTCACTCATTTCTTGTCAGCTATTCAACCTAGTATGCAAGACCTTATACACAGTTGGTGTTTATTTAATATTAGTTGAACATAATTAAATTAAAAGCTTGAAGGTTTTCATCCCTGGTCTTCTGGAACTGTGTTTCTGAAACTTCAATCTTCCAGGTAACTTTTTTAAAAGCGAAATTAACCTTCAAGAAGATGATAAAAGGGACTCCCCTGGTGGTCCAGTGGTTAAGACTCCATGCTTCCGTTGCAGGGGGCATGGGTTTGATCCCTCCTCGGGGATCTAAGATCCCACATGCCACATGGTGCAGTCAATAAATAAATAAATAAATGTACTATTGAAAAGATAACGTAGCAACACTTAAAAAAATAAAAAGACGATGATAAAAAAATGATAAATAAAAGAGTTAAACTTTCAGGAAACGGTGACAGCCTTTGTTTTCTTCGCCAGCCAAGACAGACTCAACCATGCAATTAAAAGCAAATGAAGTGAGCTGGGTTCCTTGGTGAAAAAAACGTTGAATAATATCTCACAGTGGCTCTACGTCACCACAATGCAGTGGGTTAAAGCATTTTCCACTTGGAATCCAGGTCAACTTAAAAGGATTATTGATTTTTTTCCTCTACTTATAAATGAGACTCACATATTAGGAGTGAGAGCTGCAGACACAACTTAATGGCCTTTCTCGTTGGCTTCTTTTTCCTAACATAAACAGAATCACTTTCAGTGGTTAAGAGGATATTAAGCAGTAAATCTTGTAATTGTGTGTATGTGACTGTCTGTACCTTGAGAGCAAAAATTAGCAGCAACGTTTTTAATTCTAAAAAGATCAGTTCTGTTCACTTAGCATTAGAAATCTCAACATCGAAATGTGTGCTTTCTTTTCCTGGTCTGATATTGAAAATTCCTATGTTTGTTCATGCCTCAGCACTAATACACAGGTTCAGCTTGAAACAGTCACTTTATTGAAGACATAAGAGCTTGCTTGACCTTGTTTTAGACATGAAGTTTAAAATAAACTTATTGATTCCTACCATGTTATCTTAAGGAGAAAGGTACTAAAATATGAAACAGTGGGGGAGCCCATATTAAAGTTGCCCCAAACAAAAGCTATGAGGTTGTTACTCATTAAAATCAGATTTTCTTTCGTACCTGTTGGATTTTGCCTTCATGATTTAATTAGGGACTTTCTGAAAACAAGTTGAGGCTTGATGGGCTTCCTATTTTTCTGGTGCTAGTTCCTTGCTCAGAGTGTTAAATTATTTGCTCTAGCTTTTCACTCTTTGGGAGTGACCTCTTTCAATCATTTCTTTCTTTGTTTCAGAAAGGTTTTCTATTTCTTCTTTCCTGGCTGTTCGTTGAGGTCTATTATCCCCTATAACTCCAGAACAGTCCCACACTTCTCTCCTTTGTGGTCATCCACACCTACAAGCCATCAGGGCCATTTTTATGATTTGAAAGGTACTGAGTAGACACTCTATCTAAACATACAAGCTTCTCCAACACACACACACACAACACAAACACACACACACACACACACACACACACAGAGTCAGTTGTTATATCTGAAGTTCTCCCACTGAAAATTTGTTCAGTTTAGTTCAGTTTGTTCAGCAACAAATACATTGCACAGATTTTGTCAGAATCATTCTATTAGATACCAGAGTTACAAAGATAATATTCTCCGATTTATCTAGGACTGTGTGCCAAGCACAGAGCTAAGTGGTATGTGTATATATATTTATACTCTTTTCATCCTTACAACATCTCTCTGAGGTAAGTATCATAACCCACATTTTTCATATGAAGAAAGTGAGGTTCAGGGAGTTAAGTAATTTAGCTGAGGTCACAGAGACTCCAAAATTAACAGATTTTTTTTTTTTTTACTCCAAAGGGTGGGGTCTACCTGAAATTATTTCTATGAGTAAGAGAGTTGCTGTCTCAGTGGTTGATGGTCAGGGAGAAAATGGAAATAACTCTTGAGAGTTTGAAAAGAGCCCTCAATTTTGGCAAGGATACCATTTTTATAGATAAGAGCTTCAGAGAATTTTTTAACTTTGTAAGTTTACAAACATGATGTGTCAGTTATCAATCTGTAATTCTCAGCTTCAAATCCACCCTTCACAGCCAGCTATTCAGTAACAGAGATAGACCCTGTGTATTAGTTTGCTAGGGCTGCCATAACAAAGTACCACAGACTGGGTGGCTTAAAAAACAGAAATCTATTTTCTTATGATTCTGGAGCTTAGAAGTCTGAGATCAAGATGTCAGCAGGGTTGGTTTCATTCTGAGGCGTTTCTCCTTGGCTTGTAGATAGTTGTCTTCTCCTTTGTCCTCCCATGGTCTCCTCTTTGTGCATGTCTATATCTTAATCGCCTCTTCTCATAAGGGCACAAGAAATATTGGATTAGGGCCATCCTAATGACCTCATTTAACCTTAATTATCTCTTTAAAAACCACATCTTCAAATACAGTCAATTCTAAGGTACCTAGGGTTACAACTTCAACATATGAATTTGGAGGGACATGATTCTACCCTTAACACCCTGTAAATATTTCTCCTTTTCAGCCTGCATGGTATTAAGCATTGACAGTAGAAGCTGCTGAAGGCACACTGGAGAAGGAGAGGTGTCTCTCTCTCTCTCCCTGGTTCTGGCATGCTCCTCTAGCTAGGCTTCTTAACATGGGCAGCACAGCATCTGTGACATCAGTCCCTGCAGCAGGGGTGGTTTCTGTAGCACGTGGTTCCAGCAGCATCCACCAAGCAGCAGCACATGGCAACTCTCCATGGACAGCTCCTCCCAGCTTCCTCTTTGGGGGCTTTTTAGTGAAGAGTCACCAGCATGACACCTACCATGAAGAGTGTCTCCAGGCACCCTCTTGGGTGGCTATACAACAGAACATGCTGCTAGTCTGGTACTTCCCCATAAAATGCTGCACAGAGCGCTCTGAGATGTAGTGCCTCTCCAGGGCACTTTCTGCCAGCATCCTGGAGAGTGTTTTCCCAGCAAAAGCTGCCAACATGGCACCTCCCTGTGGCTGGCTTCCTCTGACCCAACCAGGACTCTCTTGGATGATCTTGCAGCCTCAGCAAACATGTCTGCCATCCAGTGAGCTATAGCTGCACCCTCTCTGATAGTCTGGATCTCAGTCCTGGGAAGAAAGGGTCTCCCAGATTTTTTCCTTCCTTAAGTATCCTTTTTTTTTTCCTAGGGGTACTTGCTGTTTCCTTTACTTGCAAGTCCTCTATTCTCTAGAGTATTTTACTCCTCACTAGTCAATCTCCTGTTACTCCAATCCTCTGTAATAATTCTTTATAATAATTTTTTTTTCTCAAATTACTTTGCTATTTCTGTCTCCTAGTTATACTTTAACTGATACAACTGGTAAGCGGCAAACCCAGTACTCAGGTAATCCCGTAAGAAAGAAAATTGCATAGGTGCTCTAAAGGTTGGAAGAAACTGTAAAACTACATTCTGTAAAGAAACTGTAAAACTACATTCTCTCCAGAGGATGATGTCATATATCTAGAACGCCCAACAGAATCTCCAGAAAAGCTATTAGAACTAACAAGAACATTCAATAGGCTAGCTATCTCATGCAAATCAATAGCATTCTTTGTGCCTGCAATAGACATAGAAAATGTAAGAGAAAACAATAACAATCTATTCTTACAGTAAAAAAATTGTAAAGAACCTAAGAATTACTTAGTCAAAGAATAAATAAGACCATTGCAAAAAACAAATAAAATAAATTGAAAATAAATTAAAATAAATTATTTAAATGACATCAATAAAGAGATATATGCATGTTTATAAACAAGATTAATAAACATAAAAAGTCAATCCTCCACAAATTAAATTCAATAAAATTCCATTCAGAAACTCAGAAGAATTTTAGGGGAATTTGAAACTTATATTTAATTTAAAAAACAATGATTGTTAAGGTGTTAAATCATCTGTGAAAAACAAAAGCAAAGAGTTAAGGACCGATTTTAACATATATTGATAAAACTGAAATCCAAAATAATTAAAATAATGTGGTATTACAGAACAGATAAGTAGGCCACTGAAATAGAATGCAGAGGTCAAAAATAAAACTATGTATATATAGGAACTTGATATGTTAAAAGTAAACAACAGAGCAAGGGGAATAGAATACACTTTTATGTAAATGACTTTGGGAGAGCTGGCATATTCTAAGAAGAAAATAAAACTGAACGCATGTCTTATGTACAAAGAAAATTCAAAATGATTGAACTACACATAAAAGGTAAATTTATAGAATCAGTAGAAGAAAACGTAGTAGAACATTTTTGTGACCTATGTCTGAAGAAAGACTTCAAGAAGCACAAATGATAAAGAAAACATGATTTGACTGTATTAAAATTTAAATTATCTATTCAAAAAAAGGGCACTATAAATCAAATTAAACACATAGATTATAGACCAAGGAAAATATTTGCAATATCTAATGGGTTAATAGCTGAAAGATACCAAGAGCACAAATAAAACTAATAGAAAATCCAATAGAAATTATAGACAAGGGATGTAAAGGCAATTCATAAAAGAAGATGCCCAAGCATATTACAGGATGCTCAAAATCACTAATAACCATAAAAATGAATATTAAAATAACACTGACATACCACTTCACATCTATCAAAATGGCAACAATTAGAAACCTACATAATACCAAGTATTGTCAAGGTTGTGAGGAGATGGGAACTTTCATGCACTGCTGGTGGGAATGTAAAATGATTTAATTATTGTCAAAAGCAATCTGGAAGTATTTTTAAATTAATTATGCATTTGACCTATGATACCATGATCCCATTCTTAGGTAACTATGTAAGAAAAAGTCTATACGAGGACATATACAAAGATTATCATCCAGATACTGCATTCATAGGAAATTAGAGATAAATTAGTTGTTTATTACTAAGGAAACCATTAATTAAATTGGGGCAGATGCATACTACAGAATACCATGCAGCATGTAGAAACAACAAATTCAGCAACATGGAGGTATCTTACAATTCAATAGACTTGAATGAATATAGTAAAAACAGAATGAAGTTATAGCACAGTGCCATTTATGAACATTTATAAACAACTAAGACAAATTTTTGGATAGATGTCTTGTGAGACTATATATGAAACTTGTGCGAATAAATGCCTTCAAAACACAATAATCAAAACAGTATGCTGCTGGCATAAAGACAGACAAATAGACCAATGGAATAGAATAGAGAGCCCAGAAATAAACACTTGGCTATGTAGTCAAATGATCTTCAACAAGGATGCCAAGACCACTCAATAGGGAAAAGCCAGTCAACAAATGGTGTCGGGAAAACTGGAAACATGCAAAAGAATGAAGCTGGACCACTATCTTACACCACATACAAAAATTAACTCAAGATGGAATAAAGACCTAAATGTAAGATCCAAAACTCTAAAACTCCTAACAGAAAAATATAGGAGAAAAAATTCATAATATTGGATTTGGCAATGATTTCTTGGATAGGACACCAAAAGTACAGGTAACAAAAGCAAAAATAGACAAATGGGACTATATCCAACTTAAAAACTTGTATACCAAAGTACACTACCAATAGAGTGAAAAGGCAATCTACAGAATGGGAGAATATATTTGGAAATCATATATCTGATAAGGAATTAATATCCAGAATATAAAAGAAGTCTTACAACTCAACAACAAAAAATCAAATAACCCAATTTAAAAACGGGCAAAGGACATTTCTCCAAAGATGATATACAAATGGCCAATAAGCAAATGAAAAGATGCCCAAAACCACAAGGAGCTATCACCTCACACCCATTAGGATGGCTACTGTTAAAATATAAACTTTTTTTTTTTTTTTTTTTTTTTTTTTTGCGGTACGCGGGCCTCTCACTGTTGTGGCCTCTCACTGTTGCGGAGCACAGGCTCCAGAAGCGCAGGCTCAGCGGCCATGGCTCACGGGCCCAGCTGCTCCGCGGCACGTGGGATCTTCCCGGACCAGGGCACGAACCTGTGTCCCCTGCATCGGCAGGCAGACTCTCAACCACTGCGCCACCAGGGAAGCCCAAAATATAAACATTTTTTACAAGTGTTGGTGAAGACATGAGAAGTTGGAACACTTGTGCACTATTGATGGGATTGTAAAACCATGCAACTACTGTGGAAAACAATATAGAAATTCCACAAAAACTTAAAAACAGAACTATGATATGATCTAGCAATCCCACTTCTGGGTATATATCCTAAAGAATTAAAAGTAGGTACCAAAGAGATATTTGCACACCCATGTTCACAAAGGCACTATTCACAATAGCCAAGTGGAGGGAGTGACCCAAATGTTCATCAGTGGATGAATGGATAAACAAAATGTGGTATATACATACAATGGGATATTATTCAACCTTTAAAAGGAAAGAAATTCTGTCACATGCTACAACAAGGATGAACCTTGAAGATATTATGCTAAATGAAATAAGCCAGTCATAAAAGACAAAAACTGTATATGTGAGATACTTAAAAGTAACCAAATTCATACAAACATAAGGTAGAATGGTTGTTACCAGGGGAGGGGGGAAAGGGAAGTTGTTATTTAATGGATACCAAGCTTCAGATTTGCAAGATGAAAAAGTCTTGTAGATCTGTTTCACAACAATGTGAATGTACTTAATACTACTGAGCTGTACACTTTAAAAATGGCGAAGATGGTAAATTTCAAATAAAAAATTTCTGTATTTACCACAATATCAAAAAAAGAATGCCTAAGGGCAGAGGGGAATGGAGATGAAGAACATAAATGACAGAAACACAATAAAAAGGAAGAAATGGGTAATAAAACAAAACGCAGTTCCTTGCACAAATTAATAATGTTAAATGGCTATAAATTTATAAGTGTGATTAATTTAACCATCTCGGCAAGTGTAATAAAATTTAATGAAATAAAGTAAAACAAAACAAAATAAAATAAAGGGCTATAGGAGTAAATGAGATCACCTAAGGAGGATTTATAACTAGAGGGAAGACGGCTGATCACAATGAGAAACATAGTAGAAAAGAAATAGCAAGCGAAGGGACTGAAGAGAAATTAACAAAAAAGTAGAAGGAAAATTGCGGATGTATGATGTTGACTCCTAAAGAACAGGGGTCAGCAAAACTACAGCCTATGAGTCAAATCTGACCCTTCTTCCACTCTCTGCCTCTGAACTCTCACCCCACCTGTTTTTATACAACCTCTGAGTTAAGAATGATTTCGTCTACAACAGAAAAGTTCGAACATAGACTGTATGGAAGGCAAAATTTGAAATATTTATTATCTGGCTTTTTACCAAAAAAAAAATTTGATGATCCCTGCAGAAGAAGAATGATTTTAAGAAAGTGGAATTGGTGAACTATGTCAAATGTTATTGTGAGATGGAATAAAATGAGGACAAAAATATAACCACTGGTTGCCTTGGATTGTGTGTACTGAATGTGAGCTTTGCATCACTAAATTACAGATATGTAAAAATCTAACCCTTTCTCCCAAATTTGAATTTTACCAACTCTTGAGCTACCATTCTCAAAATTCAAGATATAATCAATCACATATCCATTGTGTTTTCCACAGATTCTTCTGAGTAAATACTTAATCCATTTTAGAGTCCAGATTAAACCCACCTAGGAGTGATCAAAGTTCCAGTCAGTTTACTTACCATTCTAGAATTGAGGAGAAAGACTGCCTGGTCCACAACAACTCTCTTTTCTCCACTGACCTCTACCAAGATGCACATTCCTTATAGATCTTTGATGTTTAGCAATCACCTTTGGTACATTATCTATCCTTTAATCACCATGTTTGATACTAGACACACTCTGTCCTCATCACACCAATTATGATGTCAGTTCAAGTCTTCCAGGTCACTCAAAGTCCCTTTTTCACTCCTCCCACTTGGGCATTAGGAAACCTTAGTATGCTCCGTCATGTACCATACTGAGTAAGCAGAAATCTGTGACCGCTCACCCATCTACTGACATTCTGCTATTCAAAAAGTTTCTCTGAGGACTTGAATTTACACCAGGCTACACCAAGGAAGCAGAGAACTAGTCCTTTCTAATTTTGTTCTACCAAAACTTATCAAAAATGTAGAGGAAGTGAGTGTCTGGGCTTGAGACTTGCTTAGAGATATTTTCCAAGGTCTGACTCTCCTCCTTTCCTCTGACAATTCTGAAGCTTCCCTCAGTTTTAACATCTCTTCCAGTGGAAGAAAAACTAATTCTTACCATTTTTTAATTTGTTTTAAATTCTATTTAGTATGGCAAAATAAGGAATGGAAGAGGTGACGTTATAGCATATTCCACACATATTTAAAAATTAATAAAAGAATATTTCTTTTAAAAAAAGAATATTACTTTAAAAATGTAATGCCCATAAACTCAACAACTTGGATGAAATGACAAGTTCCTTAAAAGGCACAAAATGCTAAAACTCTCCCAAGAAGAAATAGCTAAATTTGATAGCCCTGTATATTAAATAAAGTGAATTTTTAGTTAATACTTTTCTCCAAAGAAAAACCCAGTTCCAGATGTCTTCACTGTTGAATTCTATTATGCATTTAAAAAGGAAATAACACAAACTCTTTTAGAAAACTGAAGAGGATTACTCTGATACCAAACTAGAAAAAGACATTACACAATTTTAAAAATCAACAGAATATATCCTTCATAAATATAGATACAAATATTCTAAACAAAATTTTAGCAAATGGAATCCAACATAAGCATTTGGTAAATTATAACATTCATTTCTGACTAAAATTATCCATAATACAGATGGAAGGGCACTTCCTCAAACTGATAAAAGGTATCTATGAAATACCTACAGTTAACATCATACTTAATGGTAAAATCAGATTAGGAGCATAATGTGAATTGTGTTGATGTCAGGTTAAAAACTAAGACTTTATCCATAGACCAGAGAGATGATAAATAGATTTCCTCTCTAATACCAACTCTGATAAACTACATTGACGAGGATTCTGAGACCACATTCAGCCTTCATAAGAGAGTCTTGATACTAGAGTGCTGTGAGGTGGTATGTATTTACATGTTATTTTTGCTACAAGCAACAGGAAGTCACTGACTTAGTGAGTATGGGAGTTGCATCGATAGAAAATAATAGAATCTAAACCTTGAAGGGACATACACACTTAAATTTGTGGTTTAGAAGAGTGTACTGATGAGAGAATGTAGAATAATTCAAAAAAGAGACCAGGGCTTCCCTGGTGGCGCAGTGGTTGAGAGTCCACCTGTCGATGCAGGGGACACGGGTTTGTGCCCCGGTCCGGGAGGATCCCACATGCTGCGGAGCGGCTAGGTCCGTGAGCCATGGCCGCTGAGCCTGCGCGTCCGGAGCCTGTGCTCCGCAACGGGAGAGGCCACAACAGTGAGAGGCCCGCATACCGGAAAGAAAAAAAAAAAAAGAGACCAAATACGAAGCTATGTATTATAATATATGCCATAATGAGGTGCCTTCCTAAGAATTTAGAAAGAGGTATATAAGATTGTTTATGCCTGTGAGCATCAGAGAAGAAATATGCCAAACCATACTAAACAACCAGATGGTCCTTAGACTAAGACTTTATAGGAACTCAGTAGAAGATTTTGTCATAGCTCAAGAAATAATTATAATCAAAAGGGGGTAGCAATTATTATAATTATAGAAAGTGGAATGCCAACAAAGAAGGAAGTGTCAATCTATCCATAGTACTCTTCAAGGGAAAGGAGGTCCTGGACCATGAAAGGTATTGCCTGATACTAGTGACCACTGTGACTCTAAAGGTGATACGAATCCATTAGACTTTCACAGCTCCGTAACACTAGCCATTCACATCATCTGACCAGCTCATCTTCTCTGATTCTATTCCTACCACCAACTTGCTAATTATCTTTTGGTTTGCATGTAATTAACCTTTAGAAAGAGTATACTGACTAGTGAACTCTGATCTCTGGTCTGTTTGATTTTTATTATAACTTTTAAAACTAGCATTAAGTTCTATATATTCATTTATTATAACTTTAGCCAGTTAAGCCCCAGAGCCCTCTAATTTCCACCTGTATTAACTCTCATATTTCTAAGACTACAGAGCTGAGACCCTCAACCTGAATTGCAATGGGTACATGAAGATATTAACACTATAGAAATCTATAGCTCTGTCTTACTGCTTACCTTCAAATTGTAACAGAGAATAACACATACTGGTTACATTGTAATATAAAGAAGTTAAAGGCAGAAGATATACCTAAGCAGAGTGAATACCTTAACACTAATTCTGGTGTCATATACCCCAAACACAGATAAAATTGAGTTACATAGCACTATAAGACTAATGCAGCTATTATGTTTAGAAACAAAAACTCTATCATATATTTGTATTTTAGAATTTAAATTGACAATTATAGAATATAAGAAAACATTGTCTAGAAATCTGATGAAGAAATGAAATATATTTCACTTCTTTGCCACTCCTGGTATTGAAAAATGACATTTTTGAAAGGATAACTATCTCACTTGAATATAATTATCCATTTTGCATTAAGTTTTAAATAATTTTGACAGGCAAATATTAACATATTCCCTTACAAAAATATCAAACATTTAAATTATTGTCTCCTTTAACAGTTCATATTCTAAAAAAAAAAATTATTTTTGCAATTCTACCCTACATTGGCTCTTTTATTTCCTGACTCCCATGATATATTTCTTTGAGTATTAATGCCTTCCACATATTAACCTCAGTTCATGTTTTCTGAAATTAAAAAATGTATATGAATAATATCAGGCATGTTTTTGGCATTTGTACATTTTGAAGCTTACAAATATAGTTCAAGATAAGAAACTGCCAGAGACTCCGGGGAAAACAGATAACAAACACTGAATTGTTTGCCATAGGTCATATTGACATCACGTACATTCACTAAGAGAGAGATAACAACATCCTGCTAAATCATTCTAGGAAAAAAGGATAAAAGCTTAATAAAACAATTAGTGGAATATTTTTTCACCTATTTAAAGGCTGATTATGAAATGACTACTTATTACCCCCAGAGTTGTTAGTATAATACCCGGAGAAAGAAGTACGAACATTTGTTTAGACAGTGGTTATAATCAGACCAGGGTCGTATTTTATGTGACTTATGAGGAAATCTTGAAATAGTACAAAGACAGTAAATTGATATCTGTTACACTTTTGTATGAAAAAATATAATATTATCCTCAGGAAATTTGGAGATAAAATTTAAAATTCACAATTTAAATAAATCTATGTAGCTTCCCTTTCTTCTCTTTAACAGTAAACCTACATATATGAGCTAACTTATAAGAGTTCCAAGAAATGAGAAAAAGATGAAAACTATACTAAGAAAAAAACTGTCTCATATCTGATTTTGAGGAAAAAAATTCCTCTCAAAGACCTAGTTTAGTAGCGGTAGACAGTACTATTATTTTAGAATTTGCCTGATGAGCTGGAGGTGTTGCAGAGGGGTGTCTACATCATGGGACCAATAAAACTCATGTTCTCAGATTCAATCAGCAATTAGCCCTCATAGTGTGGAGTACAAGTTTAGGGAGAACAAAAATACATATGCAGAAGTTCCACCATACCATGCTAAAGTAAAATTTAATAAAAAATAATGGGTGTTACATGGCTGGAATTTTCTCCACTTAATTTCCAGACTTATTATTCAAATGCTTAACTGACAGTTTGAAACCAGACAGCTAAAAACTCCATCTAGACATGTCATGAACTGCAAACCCACCATGCTGAAAATTAGATTCACTACATATTCATTTAAAAATTATTTTGAGAAGCTATTCTGTTCAAGGCAATCTGTCTTTTTTCCCCTCCCAATTCTACTCCCTCTTTCAGAACACCTAAATCTCAGGGCAGTGGACTGAAGGCTAAGTATTTCTGTTTATATATACACCAAAGTTAGCTACTTTATCAAACACTTTTACTTCTTTATAAATATGGACACTATTCAGTAAATAATTGCACAAAATAACCTGCTAACTTGGCCTGGTGTCTTCAGTTCTCTCTACGCCTTCTCGTTTCAGAAGCTTATTGCATTGGTATTGGTACAATATCCACAGGTCTCTATTTATATAATTGCTACAGTGGCTCTCCATTAGTGCCAGCGTTTTAGTTGACGATAATAGAATCAAAAGAATATAACTATCAAACACAGGAAGAGTAGACTTTGGTTTCAATCATACTAATTTTTTGGGTGATTGAGAAAATCACTGCTTTAGTGAGGGTATTTTAAAACTTTGATTTATACCTAAAGACAGTAGGAGAATAAAAGATAATTGATGAATTCAGAGCATAAATTCTAAGTAGGGTTGTTTTGTTCCTTTTTAACTACCACAACCCATCTGTTATAATTTCCTGTCTCTGAACAAGCACACACACACACACACGCACACACACACACACACACAGACACACACAGAAAATTACATGAATCACTTTTTTTTTTAACTGGAACCTGAAAAGGTTTTGCTCTATTTAAGGTCTACGATATTTTACACAATTACATAATAAACCCTTTTTCTAGCTTAGTTTTCTTCCACTTTGCTTCAGGATAAATTGTAACAGTAACTATTTACAATATTCTGACCAAGATTTTAGAAAAATAAAAGAAAAGAAAAAGAAGAAAATGTTAGATCTATTACTTCGTCTACTCAGGCTGCTGTAACAAAATACTATAGACTGGGGGGCTTAACCAACAGACATTTCTTTCTTACAGTTTGAGAGTCTGGGAAGTCTAAGATCATACACCAGCAGATTCAATTTCTGGTGAGGACCCTCTTTCTGAGTTGTGGGTTATCACCTTCTTCTTTATTTTTTTTTTAAATTTTTATTGGAGTATAGTTGCTTTACAATGTTGTGTTAGTTCCTACTGTATCACAAAGTGAATCAGCTATACATATACATATATCCCCACTTTTTTGGATTTCCTTCCCATTTAGGTCACCGCAGAGCACTGAGTACAGTTCACCATGCTACACAGCAGGTTCTCATTAGGTATCTGTTTTATACATAGTAGTGTATACATGTCAATCCCAATCTCCCACTTCATCCCACCCACAACCCCCCCGGTATCCATACGTTTGTTCTCTACGTCTGTGTCTCTATTTCTGCTTTGCAAATAAGACCATCTATACCATTTTTTTTAGATTCCACACATATGCATCAATATATGACATTTGTTTTTCTATTTCTGACTTACTTCACTCTGTATGACAGTCTCTAGGTCCATCCACGTCTCTACAAATGACCCAGTTTCATTCCTATCACCTTCTTCTTGTGTTCCTACATAGTGGTGACAGCTCTGATGTCTCTTCCTCCTTTATACACGTGCTAATCCCATCATGAGGGCTTCACTAGATGAATTTCGGGAGACACAATTTAGTCCATATCAGTCTGTTTATAGTATTAATTTGATCATCCTCAAAATCACTTCAATGTTATTGAATGATATGGAAAAAACTGTCATATTTAACAAGGCCAAGTTTATTACAACTTATTTTTCCCCTTTATAAATCATTTTTCAGTAGAAGAAGAAATTTATAATACTTGTAAATCCATCAACACAGATCAAAATATTGGCAAAAATAATACCCTGAAAATATTTGTTATATTTACTTATAGTTAGTATGCTTTCTTTTGAAAATATTAAAGAAATTAATTTTGTATATTATAAGATTGTTTTTATCCATTTCTAATGATAGTAACTACTTGTAACTTGTAACTACTTCTATAAGACATGGTGCCACTAGTGAAAGACAAATGCATCAAATAGGAATATTATATGATTTAGGTAAGCTAGGCTGAAGTAGTAAATGGACGCCAAATTTTAGCAGCTTAAGACAATTTGAGCTTGTTTCTCAGTCATGGGTATGTGCCCCTGGCTGATGGAGACTCTTCTTCATGCTACAATTTAGGGACTCAGACTCTTTTCACACTGTGACTCTGCTATGCCCTCAGGGCTTCAATATTATTACCTGGCTTTAGGATGCACAAGAAAAACACTCTTACTTCTTAAAAGTTTTACCTGGAATGTAAACACATAATTTCTACTCACAAGGTCATACCCAGGTTCAAAGGGGATAGAGAAATACAGTTCCAGACTAAGAACAGCCATCATTCTACGTCCTGAAAGGGTGAATACATTTTGCTGAACATTAAGCTGCCTTTTCCACCATTATGCTCTATAAGCATAGAAGCATTCATTCAAGAAATATAAGTTTTGGACAAGAAAGAAAAAAATTATTAAAAGTCATAAAAGCTTCTGGAAAATATATATTTGATATCTACATGTGGCATAGTTGTTTTATTTTGATAGTTCTTAAAATTGTTTGAAATCACTGCTTTGTTGACTAAGGACATAAATTTACTCATTTTAGTGTTTGACCAAACAGAAATATTGCAGAAACATGTGTAATGGTGCAACAATATGACCCTGATTCATTCAGTTCCCTAATCATGATTTCTAAAACATTATCTACAGATGGAAAATATAAATGCACATCTGTTTCCTGACTCTTTTTATTTGTATATCAAAAGTCAATAGGTATCTAGGATCCTGACTATGTAAACACTGACATTAAAAACTAGGATGGAATACCAATGAATTTCTCACAAGTTTATTTACTAGTTACAAACAAGGAGTTTCAATATCTATGTTTCTAGCTGCAACCACTCACTCAAACTCCAAATGAATTTCCAGTTGATTAAATTCTCTAACAGTGTAATGTACTGTTTACTCAAATTTAATAAGTCTAACACTAAATGTATCTTCTTCCCCTTAAACTTGAAACTTGCTTCTCTTCAAATATCTTGGTAAGTGAGGCAATAATGAATTATTGGCACTCATGTAAGAGGTGTCAGATCCTCGTCAATATGTTATCAAGGAAAGCATTTTAGGAAAACAGAACCACACAGTGACAAAAAGAAAAGAAAAGAAAAGAAAAGCAATGCAGCTACCAATACTGATCAAGATAGTTCTTCAGGCAGGCATGATTATTAAACAAAGAAGGATCACTAAACATTTAAACAGATTCAGCAGCAAGGAAGAGATGAAAGAATAACAAATCAAACTGATCCTATATAAAAGAAGCAATAACTCAAGAAGAGAAAATAGTTTCATGTAAAATCCAATGATTATCCTCAAATAGATCAAGAGACCATTGAATTCATAAAAAGAAACTGCTTGAGGTATAAAAGAATAAGAAAACAAAGAGTTCATAGAAATTAAAAATACAAGTTCCATTCAATCACCAAATTTTCTGAGTCTAAAGGACCATGCTAGTAGAATTTTGAGATAAAATACAAGACACTCAGCTAGATTTGAGTTTCAGATGAGCAATAAGCAGGGGTTTTTTTAGTGTGAGTATATCCCGAATATTGCATGGGATATCCCTATACAAAAGGTCATTTGTTGTTCTTCTAGAGTTTGAGTTTGACTGGGTGTCCTGTATTTTTACTTGTTAAATCTGACAGTCTTATGTGCTAGAAACTTCAGGAGTGAGGGGTGGATATCATATGCAAAGAGCAACACAAAGAAACTGTAAAGAACATTTGGATTTTTTTGATGTTAAAAATATAATTTCCAGATTAAAAATTAAATTGCTGAGTATAAGAATGACATAGTTCAAGACTTAAGTCTAAAAGACAGGGTCAGGGAATTTTCTTATAAGTTGGATCAAAAAAGATAGAAATGAAAACCATGAGGGAAAAATTACAGGATATGGAGATTAGATTTTAAAAGCTAGAGATAACAACAAGGAAAATGGAGAGGAAGAGGGTTTTTTTAAAGTACTGTGTTTTCAGAGTTCAAATCTCCCCACAACTAAGGCACCTGTTTGATGCTAGTGGGGGACCCTGAAGCCCCAAGAGAAGGGAAGAACCCCCAAGAAAACTGGTAGGGGGACACTGATGAGGGAGGAGAAGTGGAGGCCAGACAGGACCAGCACCCCTGAGGGGTGGCTGAGACAGGGGAGAGTTTCCCATGCCTGGAGGGACCCTCAGGGGCTCCAATCAGGGGGAAGTGGGTCAAACATTTCCCCTACCCAATCAGCCAGGGAAGGCTGCCCAAATCTCGGCCAGATCCTAAACCCTCAGAGGTCCCCTCTGGGCTGGGTTGGTCCTGGTGGTGTAGGAGGGAGGCCAGGAGAGAACAGGAGAGGCAGGAGGGGCTCTTCAGGACCAGAGGAGCGGGAAAAGAGCAGAGGGTGTTTGCCTCACCCACTTGGGCACTGGAGGCCTGCTGGGCTCCCAGGTGGGGTCCCCTGCCCTCTGAGACCAGAGGTGGGAGGCACACCTGGGCCCCTTCTGTTCTGTTAAGCCTAAGACTCACCCCCCAAACCCCCCCCACACACCCGCAACACCCCCTTCCCACCTTTTCAAGCCCTGTAGGTCCTAAGCATAGGCCCTGCCCACTGAACAGCCCTCACCCCTGCTTAGGCCCTGCCCTCCACAGCCAAGGTTTTTTCCATGTTTTCTTTTTTCTCCTACTCTTTTTTTACTATCGTGGTTCTGTTTTTTGTTGTTTCATCTATATTTTTATATTTTTTCTAACATAGCTGTTAGTTTCAGGGGCTAATTTTATTTTTTACTTTGTTATTGTTCTCCTTTTTTTTTTTTTTTTTTTGCTTCCCTATGTAGCTTACAGGATCTTGGCTCATGAACCAGGGGTCAGGCCAAAGCTCCTGTGGTGAGAGCTCCAAGTCCAAACCACAGAACTAACAGAGAACCTCAGACCCCAGGGAATATTCATCAGAGTGAGGTCTTCCAGAGGTCCTCACCTAAGCACCAAGACCCAGCTCTACCCAACAGCCTACAAACTGCAGTGTTGGAAGCCTCAGGCCAAACAACCAGTAAGACAGGAACACAATCCCACTCATAAAAAAAAAGGAAAAGAAAATGAGACAGCAAAAAAATATGTCACAGATGAAGGAGTAAGGTAAAAACCTATAAGACCAAATAAATGAAGAGGAAAAAGGCAATCTACCTGAAAAAGAATCCAGAGTAATGATAGTAAAGATGATCCAGAATCTCAGAAATAGAATGGAGGCACAGATTGAGAAAATACAAGAAATGTTTAACAAAGATCTAGAAGAACTAAAGAGCAAATAAACAGAGATGAACAACACAAAAACGGAAAAGAAAAATATACTAGAAGAAATCAATAACAGAATAACTGAGGCAAAAGAATGAATAAGTGAGCTGGAAGACAAAATGGTAGAAATAACTGCCAAGGAGCAGAATAAAGAAAAAAGAATGAAAAGAATTTAAGACAATCTCAGAGGCCTCTGGGACAACATTAAATGCACGGTAATTCTAATTATAGGGGTCCCAGAAGAAGAAGAGAAAAAGAAAGGGTCTGAGAAAATATTTGAAAAGATTATAGTGGAAAACTTCCCTAACATGGGAAAGGAAATAGTTACCAAAGTCCAGGAGGCACAGAGTCTCCCATAGAGGTTAAACCCTAGGAGAAACACACCAAGACACATATTAATCAAACTAACAAAAATTAAATTCAAAGAAAAAATATTAAAAGCAACAAGGGAAAATCAACAAAAAACATACAAGGGAATATCCATAATGTTATCAGCTGATTTTGCAGCAGAAACTCTGCAAGCCAGAAGGGTGTGACAGGATATATTTAAAGTGATGAAAGAGAAAAATATACAAACAAGATTACTCTACCCAGCAAGGATCTCATTCAGATTCGACAGAGAAATCAAAAGCTTTTCAGACAAGCAAAAGCTAAGAGAATTCAGCACCACCAAACCAGCTTTACAACAAATTCGAAGGAAACTTCTCTAGGTGGGAAACACAAGAGAAGAAAAGGACTCACAGAAACAAACCCAAAACAATTAAGAAAATGATAACAGGAACATACATATTGATAATAACCTTGAATGTAAATGGATTAAATGTCCCAACCAAAAGACACAGATTGGCTGAATGGATACAAAATCAAGACCCATAAATATCCTGTCTACAAGAGACCCACTTCAGACCTAGGGACACAAACAGACTGAAAGTGAAGGGATGGAAAAAGATATTCCATACAAATGGAAATCAAAAGAAAGCTGGAGTAGCAAAACTCGTATCAGATAAAATAGACTTTAAAATAAAGACTGTGACAAGAGATAAGGAGGAACACTACATAATGATCAAGGGGTCAACCTAAGGAGAAGATATAACAATTATAAATGTTTATGCACCCAACATAGGAGCACCTCAATACATAAGGAAAATGCTAACAACCATGAAAGGGGAAATTGACAGTAATACAAAATAGTAGGGGATTTAACACTTCACTTACACCAATGGACAGATCATCAAAACAGAAAATAAATAAAGAAATGCAAGCTTTAAATGACACAATAGACCAGAAAGATTTAATTGATATTTAAAGAACATTCCACCAAAAAGTGGCAGAATACACTTTCTTCTCAAGTGCACATGGAACATTCTCCAGGACAGATCACATCTTGGGCCACAAATCAAGCCTCAGAAAATTTAAGAAAATTGAAATTGTATCAAGCATCTTTTCTGACCACAATGCTATGAGATTGGAAATCAATTACAGGAAAAAAAACTGTAAAAACCACAAATACATGGAGGTTAAACAGTGACCTACTAAATAACCAAGAGATCTCTGAAGAAATCAAAGAAGAAATTAAAAAGTACATGACATGAAAACACAATGACCCAAAACCTATGGGACACAGCAAAAGCAGTTCTAAGAGGGAAGTTTATAGCAATTCAATCTCACCTCAAAAACAAGAAAAGTCTCAAATAAAAAAATCTAACCTTACACCTAAAGCAACTAGAGAAAGAAAAACAAAGAAAACCCAAAGTCAGTAGAAGGAAAGAAATCATAATGATCAGAGCAGAAATAAATGAAATAGAAATGAAGAAAACAATACCAAAGATCAATAACACTAAAAGCTGGTTCTTTGAGAAGATAAACAAAATTGATAAACTCTTAGCCAGACTCAAAAAGAAGAGAAGTGAGAGGACCCAAAACAATAATATTAGAAATGAAAAAGGAGAAATCACAACTGACACGACAGAAATACAAAGGATTTTAAGAGACTACTACAAACAATTATATGCCAATAAAATGGACACCCATGAAGAAATTGACAAATTCTTGGAAACGTACAATTTTCCAAGACTGAACCAGGAAGAATGAGAAACTATAAACAGACCTATAACAAGTAATGAAATTGAAACTGTAATTAAAAATCTTCCAACAAACAAAAGTCCAGGACCAGATGTCTACACAGTAGAATTCTACCTAACATTTAGAGAAGAGCTAACACTGATCCTTCTTAAACTTGTCCAAAAAATTGCAGAGGGAGGAACACTCCAAAATTCATTCCATGAAGCCACCATCACCCTGATATCAAACCCAAGAAAGATATCACAAAAAAATAAAATTATAAACCAGTATCACTGATGAACATAGATGCAAAAATCCTAAACCAAATACTAGCAAACAGAACCCAACAACATTTTAAAAGGATCAAACACCATGATCAAGTGGGATTTACCCCAGGGATGCAAGGATTCTTCAAAATATGCAAATCAATCAATGTGATACACCATATTAACAAATTAAGGAATAAAAACCATATGATCATCTCAGTAGATGCAGAAAAAGCTTTTGACAAAATTCAACACCGATTTATGATAAAAACTCTCCAGAAAATGGGCATAGAGGGAAGCTAGCTCAAGATAATAAAGGCCATTATGACAAACCCACAACAAACATCATACTCAAAGGTGAAAAACACAAAGCATTTCCACTAATATCAGGAACAAGACAAGGATGTCCACTCTCACCACTCTGATTCCACATAGTTTTAGAAGTCCTAGCCATGGCAATCAGAGAAGAAAAAGAAATAAAAGGAATACAAATTGGAAAAGAAGTAAAACTCTCACTGTTTGCAGATGACATGATACTATACATAGAAAATCCTAAAGATGCTACCAGAAAACTACAAGAACTGATCAATGAATTTGTAAGGTTGCAGGATACAAAATTAAGGCACAGAAATCTCTGGCATTCCTATACACTAACAATGAAAAATCAGAAAAAAGAAATTAAGGAAACACTCCCATTTACAATTGCAACAAAAAGAATAAAATACGTAGGAATAAGCCTACCTAAGGAGGTGAAAGACTTCTACTCAGAAAACTATAAAACACTGATGAAAGAAATCATAGATGACATAAACAGATGCAGAAATATACCATGTTCTTGGATTGGAAGAATCAATATTGTGAAAATGGTTATAGTATTCAAAGCAATCTACAGAGTCAATGCAAACCCTATCAAACTACCAATGTCATTCTTCACAGATTTAGAACAAAAAAATTTACAATTTGTATGGAAACACAAAAGACCCCGAATAGCGAAAGCAATCTTGAGAAAGAAAAACGGAGCTGGAGGAATAAGGCTCCCCGACTTCAAACTACACTACAAAGCTACACTAATCAAGACAGTATGGTACTTGCACAGAAACAGAAATATAGATCAATGGTACAAGATAGAAAGCCCAGAGAAAAACCCATGCACATATGGTCACCTAATTTACCACAAAGGTGGCAAGAACATACAATGGAGGAAAGACAGCCTCATCAATAAGTGGTGCTGTGAAAACTGGACAGCTACATGTAAAAGAATGAAATTAGAACACTCCCTAAGACCGTACACAAAAATAAAACCCAAATGGATTAAAGACCTAAATGTAAGACCAGACACTTTAAAACTCTTAGAGGAAAACATAGGAAAAACACTCTTTGACATAAACAACCACAAGATCTTTTTTGACCCACCTCCTAGAGTAATGGAAATAAAAATAAACAAATGAGACCTAATTAAACTACAAAGCTTTTGCACAGCAAAGGAAACCATAAACAAGACAAAAAGATAACCCTCAGAATGGGAGAAAATATTTGCAAATGAAACAATGGACAAAAGATTAATCTCCAAAATATACAAACAGCTCATGGAGCTCAATATCAAAAAAACAAACAATTCAATTAAAAAAATGGGCAGAAGACCTAAATAGACATTTCACCAAAGAAGACATACAGATGGCTAAGAGGCACATGAAAAGCTACTCAACATCACTAATTATTAGAGAAATGCAAATCAAAACTACATCAAATCAAAATCAAAAAACTACATCAAATCAAATCAAAAAACTACAAATGCAAATCAAAACTACAAAGAGTCATACCGGTCAGAATGGCCATTATCAAAAAATCTGGAAACAACAAATGCTGGAAAGGGTTTGGTGAAAAAGGAACCCTCCTGCACTGTTGGTGGGAATGTAAATTGATACAACCACTATGGAGAACAGTATGGAGGTTCCTTAAAAGACAAAAGATAGAGCTATCATATGATCCAGCAGTCCCACTTCTGGGCATATACCCTGAGAAAACCAAATTCAAAAAGTGTCATGTACCACAATGTTCATTTCAGCACTATTTACAATAGCCAAGACATGGAACCAACCTAAACGTCCATTGACAGATGGACACATATATACAACGGAATATTACTTTAGCCATAAAAAGAAATGAAATTGAGTTATTTGTAGTTAGGTGGATGGACCTGGAGTCTGTCGTACAGAGTGAGGTAAGTCAGAAAGAGAAAAACAAATACTGTATGCTAACTCATATATACGGAATCTAAAGGAAAAAAAAAAACGTAAATGGTACTGATGAACTTAGTGGCAGGGCAGAAATAAAGACATAGACACAGAGAATCGACTTGAGAACAGGGGGGTCGGGAGGGGGAAGTGAGAGGTGCAGTGAGAGTAGCATCGACATATATACACTGTTGAATGTAAAATAGCTAGTGGGAAACAGCAGCATAACATAGGGAGATCAGCTCAGTGCTTTGCGATGACCTAGAGACGTGGGATAGGGAGGGTGGGAGGGAGGCTTAAGAGGGAGGGGATATGGGGACATATGTATGCATATGGCAGATTCACTTTGTTTTACAACAGAAACTAACACAGTATTGTGAAACAATTATACTCCAATAAAGGTCTATTAAAAATAAAGAAGAAAGTACTGTTTTCATTTTACATAGTGAAAAGTTAGTAGAAACTTTCTAAATTTGAAAATCCTTAAATAAATTATAAATATATTTTAATGTGTTTCAAGAAACCAGTGAATGAATTTATAATGATAATATATCTATCAAGGTGGAAGAGAAAAAATGCTAAAATAATTCTCTTTCAAATGGGAAGAATATAATGTCTCAAGATAAAGGTATTTATTATTTAGTCCTGTTGTGAAATATTTAGTCTGGTTTCCTCCAAAGCAGGGCTTCAGACTAAGGCTTTAATAAATGTAGTTTATTTGGGAAGTGATTCCAAGAATGAGCAAAACAGTGAGTGAAACAGAGAGGAATGAAAAGCAAACATATGAGCAGGTTATTGAGTTGGCTACCATCACAGGTGATTAAAACTCAATTCTAATGCGTTTCTGAGGAACATTAGAAAAATTAGTTTACATTAATCTCCCAGGAAATGAAACAGGAAAACATTTATCCATCCACTCCCAGGCCCATTGGTAAAGCCAACATGTGTTCTATCTAATGTCAACACAATCAAGAATCTCATCAAAAGCAAAAGACCTCAGGCAAGTGAATGTGTACAAACTGTTCTTTCTATGTGAAAACAAGTTGAATTTAACCGTCCACTGATTGGCATTATAAAGATTACATTCACCAAATTAATAGCTATAATATGAAGTACTAGAGGTTGTGTTTATATTTTTTACTAAAGATACCATATCCAATAAAGGAACTGAGAGTACCATTTGTTTAATGCTCTGTTATTGCATCCTAATCTGTCATGATCAATTTGTGTTTGCAGGGGCCATAGAGGAAAATTAAATAGAGATATGATGTTGCCAGCTCCTCTCTCCACAATCCTTTCAATCACAATAGCACTAATCTATGTAGTTCCTCTGGGGATGTATTGTTGCTTCTGATTTTCTGTTTTTGCTGGGAAACAGGAAACAGATTAAGGGATATCCACTTGACCCTTCCTACAATGATGGCACTTATTTCACAGGTCAGGAAATAAATTTTAGAGTTCTGCCAGTCATAAAATATATACTCGGTGGCCATGGAAATATCCTCGGAGTAGATACATGGACAATTGAACTCATCAAGAAAGTAACTTGAGCCAGAGTGCCATTTATATCCTGGACTCCATCAGCTCCCACTTTATCCAGAGGACCATAATGATATTTTGGGTCCTCTGGTATCAGTGTTATCTCAGATTTTTATCCAAACAATCATCATAGAGTCTAGGTATTACCCTTTCCCCAGAATAGCTTACTTGGTAAATAACTATAGCCAGCTGGGGAAAAATTAGAATTTCTCTCAGAAATTAATGTGTTGATGTTGCAAAGACTTTTCTCAGTGGAATCTGGCCTCTTTTCAATCAATGGGTGCTGGGTGTGTGAATTGACTTACATCAGGAAACTGGGTGAGGCACTGTGATTTTTCCATTGCAGTGTCTAACTTCAGACTTCTGCTCACCAGACATTCTGTTTTTGTTGTTGTTAATATAAGTCAGATAGTACTATATTTAACTGATGGAATAACATGTGCTATGAGACACCATAATCTTTTAGTTTTACCCAGAAATCGTTCTGAGACAAAATATCCTGATTGTTTTTCCTAGCATGCAGACTCTTTCTCTAGCACAGAAAATTTAGGGAAATCTGAGCATTCAGTATTCTCAATTCTGCTGCACATTTTAGTAATTGTATCTAATTTATCTCTGCAAACTTTGTGTTTCAAGCTGGCTTCCACCATTCTTGAACCCCATTATCCTTGATTCTTGGGAGCCCAGTCTCATAGCATCATCTTCTACTCCTAATCTCAACCTCCAGATGTTAACTACAACTAATTCTCCAAGAAGCTAGTATAGTTCTCACTAGTACATTTCTTATTGTCTAAGCAAAGAGAACATCCCCTGGGACCTCCTGGGAAACAGCCAGTAGATAGGTTCTCTGGTCTCACATAATGAAACCATTCAAACATTCCCATTTTCCTGAGCTTTCTGGCCCCTTGCTTATTACTATGTCAAAGTTGTCCCAGTATTTCCATTTTATCATTGAAGATCATTGTTATGTCCAATGTATAAGAAGCCATTCTGAGGTATATTTAAGCAGATTAAATACAATGAGTATTAAACAATTAATTAAAACAGATTAAAGCAATGAGTTCTTCCCTACCCAGGCTTATAACTTAGGATGAATTCTAACATCCTCAAGATCCCACACATTTTCCTCTAGTTCCTGATGGCACATGTTAGCCAAATCTTAAAATTTCTTTAGTTTGTGAGCTCTTTTCTCCCATAGAAAGAACTTTATTTTCTAGCTATTTTCTCTTATCATGATGGGGACTGGCAAGGGCAGAAGTTGCAGACTTTACAAAATATCAAGTTTTGAGATGCTTGTTTTTCTTGAGGCTTTTACAGGTTCTCCAATCAAGAGTAGTCTTTTTTTCCCCTCTAGTATGCAGATTATTTGCTGGCACAGAGAACTAAGGGCAACCTGGCTGTTCAACAGTGCCAAGTTTGCCAGTCCTAATGTCTTCTTCCCACAATTCTAGCTCACCGTCCCTTCTTATCAAGGCCTTGTCTCTGACACCAGGTAACCATTAAGGCTATGCATTCTTTATTGATCTGCTATACTTACAATTAGATGCTGGGCCTACTTTTTCAGAAAAATTCCCTGCAAATACAGGTGGAAATGTCCTTAGAAGCTGCCATATAGCAACTCTGGTTTTGACAGTATGCCTAGAGTTGATCATTAACTAAAATGAACTAGTCATTTTCTTTTTTCAGTGCATCCAAAGTAGTTTACAGTAACCAGACAGCTCCACAATCCTTAAACTGTCCCTTGTCCCCTTCCATTCAAGTGCAATAGTTTCTGCATAACCCAATACTTTCTCTTCTCCCTACACTTTCATTTAAATCCATCCCAGGTGTGTGATTGTGATGGTTAATTTTATGTGTCAACTTGACTAGGTAATGATGCCCAGATATGTAGCCAAACATTATTTTAGATGTTTCTGTGAGGATGCTTTTGGATGAGATTAACATTTAAATTTGTGGGCCTTGAGTAAAGCCAGTTGCCCTCCATAATGTGGTTGGACCTCATCAAATCATAGCAAAGACTGACCTTCCTCAAGTAAAAAAGAAATTCTGCCAGAAGTCTTTGGACTTAACTGTAACATTGAATCTTCCTAGCCTGCCAAACTTCAGGCATAAATTGTAGCAACAGTTCTTCCTGGGTCTCCAGTCTGCCAGTCCACCCTACATATTTGGAATTGCCACTCTCAATGATGTGAGCAAGATTGAAGAATACAAAGTCCTGGGTCCTAGTCTCCACCCCCAACAGAAACTATATATGAATGAGGGTGAGAGAGAGAATCTGTGAGAATTATGGAACCCAGGGGAAATGTTACAACACACCAGTGGAGCAAAAATAAATGAGAAAAACTGCATCAAAATGGGTAAGAAGAATACTTTAACCATATCACTTATCCCTCAATCTACCACAGCACAGTGCTGAAAAGGAGTCCCTGGGACCACAGTTTCTGCTAAAGGTGAAAGAGAGACCAAGGTAGACATCCAACTTCCTCAGCATTTGACACTGCCTTAGTGGCTCACTTATATATAAATTCATGCAGAACACTAGGGGATTTGTCATGGCTAGCTTGCCTGAGGGGAGCTAGGAACAAATAAAAGGATCAGAACTTTCAGCTGCCAGCAAGTGTGAATCTTGGCACCAGCCCACTGACCTCCACCAGTGGCTTTGCCAGCCCTACCAAACTGAAGTCCCTCCAAGTCCTTGCCAGCTTTACCCAACCAGAGAGCCTCCCCTGGCTCTCCAGATGCCAAAAGGCCAAAAACTCCCAGAGCCACCCCACCCAGTGATGGAGGCTATCAGTAGCCTGTGTCCCACAAGGGAGCCCTGCCAGCAGCCTTGCAACTAAGTGGACCCCTTACTAGGCATACCCAACCACAGAGTCCTGTCAGGAGCCCTTTCAGGAACCTCAGGATCACATAGCCCTGCCTACTGGCTCTGCCCAACCATGGAGCACCATCAGGAGCCTGATCTCACCACAGAGCCTTGCCAGCAGCTTCATCTGACAAAGGAATCCCATCAGTAGCCTTGCCCAACCTTGGAATCCCACCAACATAACTGCAGACCCCTGTCTACTGGTTTTGCCCAACTGGCAAGGCTCCATCAGTAGACTCACCTCACTATGGATCCCTGCCAGTGGCTTGCCTGACTGTGGAGCCTCACTAGCCAGCCCCACCTGACTATGGAGCCCTAGCTGCAGGCTCTGACCAACTGTGGAACACTGACAGTGGGTTCCATCTGACCATTAACCCTAGTAACAAGTCCCTCACAACCTTAGAATCTGATCAGCAGGCCCCATTCACTGACCATAGCCCCCAGTAATAGGTTCCACCCAATTATGGAGACTGCCAGCTAACTCATTCAGAATCCTAGGCCAGGTGATAGGTGAGTGCCTTCTGCTGCCAAAGCCAGCCTGTAAAGTCCAATGCAAGGAAACCAATGCAAGGATACAAGGGTCAGGAAGAAGCAGAGAAACATGACATCACCAAAGGAAACTAATAAAGCTCCAGTAACTGACCCTGAAGAAATGGAGATCCATAAACTACTTGATATCAAAATAGTCATTTTAAGGAAGTCCAGTGAACTTCAAGAAAACACAGATAAACAATTAGAAATCAGGAAAACAATGCATGAACAAAATGAGAAGTTCAACAGAGAAATAGAAACCATAAAAAAGACTGAACAGAAATCTTAGAACTGAAGAATACGATGACTAAACTGAAAATGTCAATATATAACTTCAGCAGCAGACTCTATCAAGTAGAAGAAATAATTAGTGAATTCAAAGATGTCATTTGAAATTATCCAGTCAGGGAAGCAAAAAGAAAGAAAAACAAAAAAGAGTGAAGATAGCCTATGAGACTAATGAGACACCTTCAAGAGAAACAATACACACATTATGGGAGACCCAGAAGGAGAAGAGAAGGAAAGAGAGGGCAGAAAGATTATTCAAAGCAATAATGGCTAAAAACTTCCCAAATCTGCAGAGGGAAATGTACATCCAGATTTATGAAGCCCCAAAGTTTCTAAATAGGTTGAACCTGAAGAAGTCTATACAAAAACCACATTGTAATTAAGTTATCAGAACTCAAAGAACCTAGGGACAGGACAGGAATAAAGACGCAGATGCAGAGAATCAACTTGAGGGCATGGGGAGGGGGAAGGGTAAGCTGAGATGAAGTGAGAGAGTGCCATTGACATGTATACACTACCAAATGTAAAATAGATAGCTAGTGGGGGCTTCCCTGGTGGCGCAGTGGTTGGGAGTCCGCCTGCCGATGCAGGGGACGCGGGTTCGTGCCCCGGTCCGGGAGGGTCCCGCATGCCGCGGAGCGGCTGGGCCCGTGAGCCATGGCCGCTGGGCCTGCGCGTCCGGAGCCTGTGCTCCGCGGCGGGAGAGGCCGCGGCAGTGAGAGGCCCGCGTACCGCAAAAAAAAAAAAAAAAAAAATAGATAGCTAGTGGGAAGTCACATAGCACAGGGAGATCAGCTCAGTGCTTTGTGACCACCTAGAGGGGTGGGATAGGGAAGGTGGGTGGGAGATGCAAGAGGGAGGAGATATGGGGATATATGTATACGTATAGCTGATTCACTTTGTTATACAGCAGCAACTAACACAACAATGCAAAGCAATTATATCTCAATAAAGATGTTTAAAAAAAGTCAAAGATAAAGAGAAAATCCTAAAAACAGCAAGAGAAAAGTGATTTATTAAATTCAAGGGAACCCCATGAGACCATTAGTAGATTTTTCAGGAGAAATTTTGCAGACAAGGCAAGAGTGGGTTGATACATTCAAAGTACTGATTTGAAGGGAAAAAAAAAACACAACTGCCAACCAAGAGTACTGTACCCAGCAAAACTGTCCTTCAGAATTAGGGAAGAGATAAAGATCTTCCCAGGTAAACAAAACCTGAGGGAATTCATACCACTAGACCTGCCTTACAAGAAGTGGATTCGCAAGCCTCCATAATTGTGAGACCAATTCCTCAACATAAATCTATGCATACACACATCCTATTTGTCGTTTCTCTGGAGAATCCTGACTAAAATAGGTGAGACTCAGTATTTTTATGCTACAACAGGACTGGAGAGATCTTCATTTTCTTAAGATCAGGGACAGGATTACTATTCCTTTTTTAACAGCAAATGATCCTGTTCCAAATTCCCATACAGAGTGTGTGCTATTATTCCTAGAACTAGTTGTCTTAGCATGGGTTCTCCACAAATCACAGACTGGGGCAGGGTTGTGAGTGCATGTAATTTATTTGTTAAGTAAGGTCAGGAAGTAGGAGTTAGTCATAGGGGTTGTGAAGGAGAGTAGGAAAAGCTAATACAAGGATGAACAATGAATTTGGCTACCACTTCAGGCAACTAGTGTCCTTTCCTGCCAGATCATCTAGCAATTTTTATGAAATGAGTCAGTTAGGTATTGACTCCCAGCTACTGTTGGCTCATAGTGGCTCTATGGGCTTGGAGTCCCCACACATCTGTGTTCCACATATGAGTGCTGAGTAGGTTCTCTGTAGCATCAGTAAGCCTTGGCACAGGGAACAAGTTAGCATAGGGCCAAGATGAGATGCTCTCAGATTACATCTGCATGAGGCTAGTGGAAACCTGCACAGAACTGACTGCCAGAGCAGAGGCTGGAAAATGTGGGGGATGAGATGTTTTGAAGCGTTATACAAGAGGATTCTCTACACAGATTGTAAGCCTCCAGAGACCTAAAAGAGAATCAACTAAAAATGTCTGAAAATGGGAAGTTGGACTGAGAGGTATGATAGGAATAAGAAGGAAGATATTTAATTTTCATTTTATTTCCTTTTGAATAATATGATTATTTTTCATCACAGGAATATGTTACTTTTTAAGTTAAATAGTAATAACAAACTGGCAAATAAAATATGATTCACTTTTTATCATTCTTTCAAAGTTTCTCACTTACTTTGGATATAAAAATCTAAACTCTGCATTCAGAATCTGAATTGATGTTTCTCTCCAACCTCATTGTTTTCCCATCCCTTCTTCACACCTTACATACTTCACATGTAATACTTGGCATTTTTCAACTGTGCCATGCTATCTCTTATTTTCATACTTTACACATGTGATTTAACCTCAGTAGAATGTCTTTGTCATCATTACATTTAGATGATGATAACAGTAGTAATAACAGTAACAATAATAATAAAATTAAGGATATGGTTTATTTTTAACATGCCAGGCCAGGCACATTTTTAAAATGTAATTCCTGCATGTTTTTCCAGTTACATTCCAGACAAAGCTTCTTCAAAGCCTCATTTCCAAACTAACCTAGATTTGATAACTTCTTCTGAGACCCCATAAAATCCTTTGCATACCTCTCTCAGAAAAATATATTTATTCCACTTTTTGTAATTAGTTCTTCTCCATTTCTCTCATTAGTTTGTGAATACTGATATCCTTTAGAATAGAGATGTGTGATCTTGATTTGTCTTGCACATAGCACAATGTTAACATTGAAAACTGCATACTTTAGCAATGTCAGCTTATAATTGTAATTATAGTTTATAGCCACCTTGATACTAAATTACTTTACTTTTCAGGGTATGTAGAGATTTAATTATTTTCTTTTCCTCCTTATCTCTGTATAGATGGGTCCTTTAATTCAATAACTATGTAATTACAGTTTCCTTAATACTTATATAAACTTATTTTAACCAATATTTTTATTCCACTTATTTATTCATTGTTGTAGAAGTCTTCTTTGCAATTTCTCTTACGTTGACTTTCAGAATTCTCTTCCCTGACATTCCTAATTATGTTTGATAACAATATATTAGAACTTTGATTATATCTGCATAATACCTAAAATGCATTCACTTTAGAATATTATTTTATAAGTATGTTAAGTATTGACTCAAAGAACAGCACAGAAATTTCAATAAAGATTGCACTATCCCAGTGGGAATAAATCTCTACTTTATAACCTAGAGCTATCTGAGTCAAAGTAATTTTCTATATATATCCCTTTATAAGTAATTACAATATTTTTATACTGTTCTACAAATATTAGAGGAAACACTTGAACTCTGATGACTTAACATTACTATAGGAATGAAACAAAAGAAAATGGAATCATATCAGCAGCTCTATTTAAACCCCATTCAAAGAAGTTTGGGTCATGTCTCAAACTGTGTCTGAAAGTAGATATTTATAAATTGCTTTGAATTATATAACACCTTTCTTCTCCCAAGGAGCTTATTCTGATAGTATTTATACTGTGGCATTTCAAATAATTGATTTGTTTCAGTGTGCATGTCCAGAGGCCCCAAGGACATGGCCATGTTTTTCACAGACCTAATAAGTAAAATTAAATTGAGGTAAAAACCAATGAAGGTAAGCTAATGCAATCTAGAGCAGGGAACGAAGACTCAGTATGTTGTATGTCATTCATCTCATGAACTAGTTTTCTGTGTGCTACAAAAATATTGAAGATATATAAGTTATTGAATTTTCTATTTCCATCCCTGGTCCTGTGCTGACTCAGTAACTGACAATGGGCAAGAAGTCACTTCACTTTTTGCAGCTGCAGTACATTGACTTGGTAGAAAATATGTTCTTGGTCAGTTGTGTTTTAACAGCATTACCTGCCAGACATGATAGTGACTGATGAGATCATATTATGAATAAATTTAACTTCCTTAGATGGTGAGAAGTAGCAAATAATAACTCATATCTTCTTTAGTGGAGAAAAGAGACCTCCTGCCGCAGCTCCACTGCAGGCAGGCCCACCCTAACGTTACTTGACCAATGAAAATTCCTTAGATTCTCTAATAAACCTTTGTCTCAAGAGAATCTTACAATATTGCCTGAGTCGAGGCACCAATGATCAAAGATCTTATCTAACATAAAAGATTTTGGAAGAGAAAGTGGTGTTAAAACTTCTAGTTCTCAGTAAGTACATTTAATAAGACATTGACACTGTCCCTAGAATTTACAGCTTAGCTATTTTCTATTCTCTGCCTGAATGTAACTCTAAAATATGGCTGAATTTAGCAAAATTAGGATTGTATGAAACACTGTAACCTAAAAAAAAAGACAAACACATTTTTAAGTCACATTTTTGTTGTTTCAGCCTGAATCTAGAGTTTATTTTTACCCTCAACAAAGTATTTGTTTTGTTTAATTTTAAGTAGATTTCAAAAGTTCATACATTTCCTAGGAGTATATGTCTCAGCATTATTATATGCTCAAGCTGTCAATGTCAGAATTAGAAAAGAAATGAGCAAAGGAGTATGATGTGCATAGGCACATTTATTTTGTACCAAGTTAATGGTGACTAAATCCCACTTGAAATGGAATGCAACTGAAATATTAACATAAAACACTATCTTCTACTTTTGGTAAAATATTAGCATGAATAAAAAGCAACATAATTTAATAAAAGATTTTTTTAACATAGTCTATTTTCTAAAGACTATTAGAAGACACAAAGAAGGACACTACATAATGGTCAAGAGATCAATCCAAGAAGAATATATAACAATTGTAAATATTTATGCACCCAACATAGGAGCACTTCAATACATAAGTCAGATGCTAACAGCCATAAAAGGGAAAATCGACAGTAACACAATCATAGTAGGGAACTTTAACACCCTGCTTTCACAAATGGACAGATCATCCAAAATAAAAATAAATAAGGAAACACAAGCTTTAAATGATACATTAAACAAGATGGAGTTCCTTGATATTTATAGGACAATCCACGCAAAAACTACAGAATATAATTTCTTCTCAAGTGCTCATGGAACATTCTCCAGAACAGATCATATCTTGGGTCACAAATCAAGCCTTGGTAAATTTAAGAAACTTGAAATTGCATCAAGTATCTTTTCTGACCACAACACTATGAGACCAGATATCAATTACAGGAAAAAAACCTGTAAAAAATACAAACATATGGAGGCTAAACAATACACAACTAAATAACCAAGAGATCACTGAAGAAATCAAAGAAGAAAGCAAAAAATACCTGGAAACAAACGACAATGAAAACACAACTACCCAAAACCTATGAGATGCAGCAAAAGCAGTTCAAAGAGGAAAGGTTATAGCAATACAATCCTACCTCAAGAAACAGGAAATATCTCAAATAAACAACATAGCCTTACACCTAAAGCATTTAGAGAAAGAAGAACAAAAAAACCCCAAAGTTAGCAGAAGGAAAGAAATCATAAAAAACAGATCAGAAATAAATGAAAAAGAAATGAAGGAAATAATAGCAAAGATCAATAAAACTAAAAGCTGCTTCTTTGAGAAGATAACAAAATTGATAAACCATTAACCATACTCATCAAGAAAAAAAAAAACTCAAATCAATAGAATTAGAAATGAAAAAGGAGAAGTAACAACTAACCCTGCAGAAATACAAAGGATCATGAGAGATTACTACAAGCAACTATGTGCCAATAAAATGAACAACGTGGAAGAAATGGGCACATTCTTAGAAAAGCACAACCATACGAGACTGAACCAGGAAGAAATAGAAATAATAAACAGACCAATCACAAGCACTGTATCGAAACTGTTATTAAAAATCTTCCAACAAACAAAAGCCGAGGACCAGATGGCTTCACAGGCGAATTCTATCAAACATTTAGAGAAGAGCCAACAGCTATCCTTCTCAAACTCATCCAAAATAAAACAGAGAGAAGAACACTCCAAAACTCATTCTATGAGGCCACCATCACCCTGATAGCAAAGCCAGACAAAGATACTACAAAAAAAGAAAATTACAGACGAATATCACTGATGAATATACATGAAAAAATCCTCAACAAAATACTAGCACTGGATCCAACAAAACATTAAAAGGATCATAAACCATGATCAAGTGGGAGTTATCCCAGGGATGCAAGGATTCTTCAATATATGCAAATCAATCAGTGTGATACACCATATTAAAAAATTGAAGAAGAAAAACCATATGATCATCTCAATAGATGCAGAAAAAGATTTTGACAAAATTCAACACCAATTTATGATAAAAACCCTCCAGAAAGTAGGCATAAAGAGAACTTACCTCAACATAATAAAAGCCATATATGACAAACCCACAGCCAACATCGTTCTCAATGGTGAAAAACTGAAACTATTTCCACTAAGATAGGAACAAGACAAGGTTGCCCACTCTCACCACTATTATTCAACATAGTTTTGGAAGTTTTAGTCACAGCAATCAGAGAAGAAAAAGAAAGAAAAGGAATCCAAATTGGAAAAGAAGTGAAATTGTCAATGTTTGCAGTAGACATGATACTATACATAGAGAATCCTGAAGATGCTACCAGAAAACTACTAGAGCTAATCAATGAATTTGGTAAAGTAGCAGGATACAAAATTAATGCACAGAAATCTCTTGCATTCCTATACACTAATGATGAAAAATCTGAAAGACAAATTAAGGACACACTGCCATTTATCACTGCAAAAAAAAGTATAAAATACCTAGGAATAAAACTACCTAAGGAGGTGAAAGACTTCTACTCAGAAAACTATAAAACACTGATGAAAGAAATCAAAGATGACATAAACAGATGCAGAAATATACCATATTCTTGGATTAGAAGAATCAATATTGTGAAAATGATTATACTACCCAAAGCAATCTACAGAGTCAATGCAAACCCTATCAAACTACCAATGTTATTCTTCACAGATTTAGAACAAAAAATTTTACAATTTGTATGGAAACACAAAAGACCCCGAATAGCCAAATCAATCTTGAGAAAGAAAAACGGAGCTGGAAGAATCAGGCTCCCTGACTTCGAACTATACTACAAAGCTACACTAATCAAGACAGTATGGTACTTGCACAGAAACAAAAATATAGATCAATGGTACAAGATAGAAAGCCCGGAGAAAAACCCATGCACATATGGTCACCTAATTTACCACAAAGGTGGCAAGAACATACAATGGAGGAAAGACAGCCTCATCAATAAGTGGTGCTGTGAAAACTGGACAGCTACATGTAAAAGAATAAAATTAGAACACTCCCTAAGACCATACACAAAAATAAAATCAAAATGGATTAAAGACCTAAATGTAAAACCAAACACTTTAAAACTCTTAGAGGAAAACATAGGAAAAACACTCTTTGACATAAACAACAGCAAGATCTTTTTTGACCCACCTCCTAGAGTAATGGAAATAAAAACAAAAATAAACAAATGGGACCTAAGGAAACTTAAAAGCTTTTGCACAGCAAAGGAAACCATAAACAAGACGAAAAGACAACCCTCAGAATGGGAGAAAATATTTGCAAATGAAGCAACTGGCAAAGGATTAATCTCCAAAGTTTATAAGTAGCTCAATATCAACAAAACAAAAAACCAAATCCAAAATTTGGCAGAAGACCTAAATAGACATTTTTCCAAAGAAGATATACAGATTGCCAGCACACATATGAAAGGATGCTCAACATCACTAATCATTAGAGAAATGCAAATCAAAACTACAATGTGGTATCACCTCACACCAATCATAATAGCCATCATCAAAAAATCTACAAACAATAAATGCTGGAGAGGTGTAGAGAAAAGGGAACCCTCTTGAACTGTTGGTGGGAATGTAAACTTGTACAGGCACTATGGAGAACAGTATGGAGGTTCCTTATAAAACTAAAAATAGAACTACCATATGATCCAGCAATCCCACCACTGAGCATATACCCTGAGAAAACCATAATCCAAAATGAATCACGTATCACAGTGTTCATTACAGCTCTATTTACAATAGCCAGGACATGGAAGCAACCTAAGTATCCATCGACAGAAGAATGGATAAAGGAGATGTGGCACATATATACAATGTAATATTACTCAGCCATAAAAAGGAACAAAATTGAGTTATTTGTAGTGAGGTGGATGGACCTAGAGTCTGTCATACAGAGTGAAGTAAGTCAGAAAGAGAAAAAGAAATACCGTATGCTGACACATACATATGGAATCTAAAAAAAAAAATGGTTCTGAAGAACCTGGGGGCAAGAGAGGAATAAAGATGCAGACATAGAGAATGGACTTGTAGACACAGGGAGGGGCAAGGGTAAGCTGGGATGAAGTGAAAGAGTGTCATGGACATATATACACTACCAAATGTAAAATAGATAGCTAGTGGGAAGCAGCCCCATAACCCAGGGAGATCAGCTCAGTGCTTTGTGTCCAGATAGAGGGGTGGGATAGGGAAGGTGGGAGGGAGATGCAAGAGGGAGGAGATATGGGGATATACGTATATGCATAGCTGATTCACTTTGTTATACAGCAGAAACTAACACACCATTGGAAAGCAATTATACTCCAATAAAGATGTTAAAAAATAAAAAAAATAAAAATAAAATAAATGTACTTTAAAGGGAACAAATAAATTACTATGGATAAGAAGCAGAGACTACATTCAAGGGAAGCATAATTATTCAAATATTTTTATTTAAAGATTTTGTTGGTCTAAATATCAATCATGTTTTAATTAACGTTTCATAAAATTTGTAGCTGTACTTAAAAAAAAAACATAGTCTATTTTCTATTAAAAGCTTTTTTTTTTTTTTTAACATAGTCCATTTTTTTTTCCCATTAATTAACAGTTCTGTGGGACTCTGCCCTGGGCCAGTAGCTAGGCTCTGATCTCACATGTCTAACAAATATCTGCAAGTGGAGGCAATAGATCTAATGTTACCCACCAGTTCGGTTCAGTTCTAACCTCCACTTCTAATTGCTCTGATGTCCTCAGGATCCCATGTGCCAAAATGAGCTTGTTTCACCGCCCCATGTGTCTGAATCAGTTTCCAGAAATAGTTTCTGCACTAAGGTTTTTTGCAAACACATAGGTTTGAAAGGAACTGTGTGTATTAAATTCACTTCTGCAAAGTTTACTGTGTCCAGTTATGAAGATAAAGATTCTGTAAGATTCTTCAGTTTGTTCCGTTAACTGTTTTATTTTCTTTAATAACCTTGGTATTAGTCTTCTACCTTAATAGATATATGTTAATGATATGGATTTTAAGGGGGGACAGTTCTCCTACCTGTGTGTGTTTCTCCTGTGATGTTCAACTGCACAGGTGTAGACACCAAGTATGTCGCAAGTTGGATTTAACCTAGGTTGTCTTCTACAATGGGTAAAATAGAAAAAAAGACTTTAAACGTATTGAAGGTATATACAACAGCATTAAAAATAATTGGTCACTTGATGCTTTCTAAATTTGAACCACTTGAAGCAGATTTCTCATTATGTCTAGGGTAAGAATAGCATTTAAAAAGTGATCTGTTTTTACTTCTGCCTCCAGGAATAAGGAAGTAACAGGTCTAAGATTTACCATACTGCCTTAAGCAACTAAAAAAGCCCAGCAAAATTTTTTTTTTAAAAACCAGTGGTTTTCAGATATTGGACAATAGGCAGTACAGAACAATGATCCTTGGAGGGAACGGAAACAAAACAAGGTAAGACCTATGATTGCCCCACCCTGCTGTCTAGGGAAGTTTCCACAATACAGTACAGGGAAAGGGAACTGAAAGAGAATCTGCAGGTATTCCTGAGTTGAAAGACAAGTTCAGAGTCCAGAAAGGTCAAGATGCCACAGATTTGTAGGGCGGAGAGACAGCTACACAAGAGCAAACCTCAGAAGTCTACAGAGAGTTCCCCTTGAGCTTCGGTTATGAGCATAAGCCTAATTCATACATTCGTGTGGAGAGCTTCCTACATCATGGGGCACTGGGTAGAGTCCTTAGAAAGGTATTGTTTTAAGCCACACCTAGAGAAGATCAACTTGTTTCCAAGTAACTTACTGCTTCCCTGAATAAAGTCCAAAAAATATTAAAAGAAATGCAAATACTGTAGCACACCACATATAAAATTCACAATGTGACATCAAGTCAGGAAAATACCAGGAGTGCGAAGAAGCAAAAGAAGAATCTCTCAGTACAAACAGATGCAGAAATAACACACATGAAAGAATTAGTAGACAAGAATGTTAAAATAGTCACTACAAATATGCTTTGTATGTCTAGGAAAGTGGATGAAAGTGGACATGATAAGGAGAGACATGGAAATTTTTTTTAATTTTAAAAATCAAAGTCAAATTTCTAGAGATTAATAAAACAGCAAAATACACATTCTTTTGTAATATTTACCAAAATAGAAAATATTTGGGGCCATAAAACAAGTCTCGATGAATATAAAATTTTCAAAATATTAGAAGTATGTTGTCTGACCACAGTTAAATTAAACTAGAAATCAATAACATAAAGTATATGGAAAGTCCATAAATATTTTTAAACAAAACAACATGATTGTAAATAATTGATGGGTCAAAGAAGAAATCACAAAGGAAATTAGAAAATATATGAAATAAAAATGAAACCACATGATATCAAAATTTGTGGGAGGCAGTTCATAGAGGGATAATTATAGCTTTAAATGCTTATATAAGAAAAAAACAGAAAAGGCTGAAATCAACATACTAAACTTTCACAATAAGACATTAGAAAAAGAAGAGTGAATAATATTCAAAGTAAGCAAAATTTTAAAAAGCATAAATCAATAAACAAATAAAGTATATATAGCTATATATATACAGAGAGAGAGAGAGAAAGGCTGAGAGAGACAGAGATAGAGACAGAGAGATACAGTATACAGACAGAGAGAAAGACAGGGAGAGAAACACAGAGAGAAAATCAATAAAAACAAAAGCAGGTTATTTGAGGTCAATAAAACTGATAAACTTCTAGCCAAAAAAAAGGAAAGAAGATACCTATTGCCAATATAAATGAAAGAAGGAAACTCACTACAGATGCTACAGACATTAAAAGAATATTATGAAAAATTGCATTGCAATTGTTTCAACAACTTAGATGAAATGAACAAACTTCTTAAAACAATAAAACTACTGAAGTTCATTCAAGAAGAAACAGACAACCTGAATAGCCCTATATCTATTTTTTAAATTGAATTTGTACTTAACAACTTTCCCAAAAATTAAATTCTAGGCATATATAAGACTTTACTGGTGAATTCTACTAACATTTAAGAAAATCAACACCAATTAATATTTCTGCTCATTCTGAGACCAGTGTAACTCTGATACTAAAACCAGACAAAGAGATGAAAGAAAGAAAGAAAGAAAGAGAAAGGAAGGAAGGAAGGAAGAAAGGAAGAAAGACAGAAAGACAGAAAGACAGAAAGAAATTAAGAAAGAAAGAAAGAAAGAAAGAAAGAAAGAAAGAAAGAAAGAAAGAAAGAAAGAAAGAAAGAAAGAAAGAAAGAAGGAAGAAGGAAGAAAGAAAGGAAAGAAGGAAGGGAGGAAGGAAGGAAGGAAGGGAGGGAGGGAGGAAGGAAGGGAGGGAGGAAGGAAAGGAGGAAGGAAAGAAACTACATACCAATGACCCTCATGAACATAGATGAAAAATTCTTAAAACCTAATTTTAGAAAATGGACTTCAACTGTACATAAAAAGGACTATACATCATGGCTAAGTGGGGTTTATCTCAGAAATGAAAGTTTTATTTAGATTTTGAAAGTCAAACAATTCATCATAATACTCAAGACTGAATAGAAACATCATATGTTTCTCAGTAAATGCAGAAAAATGACAAAATTCAATATCCTTTTACAATTTTAAAACTCAGTAAACCAGGAATAGAATTTTCAGTAAATTGAATAATTGTCTTCTAATCACTGGAATGTGTGAATATTATCTTATGTGATGAGGACTTTGCAGATATGATGTTTAAATGAGATTATCTTGGATTATCTGGTGGGTCATAAATGCAATCACAAATGTCAATGTAAGAGTAAAGCAGTGTGAAGATTTGGCTACAGAAGAGAGAAAGTTTTGTGATGACCTCGGAGATCTGAAGATGTTATATGACAGGCTTTGGAAATGGAGGAAACAGCTGTGAGCCAAAGAATGCAAGGATTGTAGCTCCAGAAGCTGGAAAACACAAGATCATGGATTCTCCCCTAGAGCCTCAGGACACTGATGACACATACCCTGGTTTTGGCCCAGTGTAACTGATTTCAAACTTCTGACCTCCATAACTATAAGAGAATAAATTTGCGTTGTGTAAGCCACCATGTTTGTGACAATTTGTTACAGCAGCCTAAGAAACTAATAGAGAAAGGAACTTCCTACACTTGATAAAAAAAAATCTAAGAAAAATCAACAACTAACATATTTAATGATGAAAGGCTGAATCCTTTTCCCTTAAGATTGCAAACAAGGCAAGAATGCCCACTCTTACCACTTCTATGCAACATTTTATTATAGTCAGTTAAATAAGGAAAGAAAAAAGAAGTAAAAAGTATAGTGATAGAAAAAGAAGTGACACTATTTACAGAAACAGGTGGGTTTAAGTAGAAAACCCTAAAGAATCTAAAAAAAGCTATTATAACTAATGTGTAATGTTTGTAAAAATCACATGACTCAATCTCAATATTAAAAGTTTTAAATATATAGCAAAGAAAAACCCAGAAAATAAAATGGAAAAAAAATACCATTTACAAGAGCAACAAAAATATTAAATTCTTTGGAATAAATTTGACAAATGTAGACTATTTGTATGCTAAATTCTACAAAATATTGTTTACGGAATTAAAACAAATAAGTGGAGAGATATAGCATGCTCAAAAATCAGAAGATCCAATGTTGTTAAAATACAAATTCTTCAGAGATTAATCTATTGATCAGAATTTTGCAAACTTTTTCTGTAAAGAGCCAAATAGAAAATACTTAAGGCTTTGCAGGCCAAATAATGATGTCTGTTGCATATTATTTGGTTTGTTTTTGTTTTGCTTTGTTTGTTACAACCCTTTAAAAATGTGAAAAAAAATTCTTAGCTTGAGGGCAATAGAAAAACAGACTATAAACTGGATTTGATACATGGGCTATAGTTTGCAAACTCTTGCAATGAACCCTAATGAAAATCCCAACAGGCTGTCAAATGGGAATTTATATGAAAATACAAGAGTCCTAATATAGCTAAAGTTTGAAAAAGAAGAACAAGGTTGAAAAACTTATACTACCTGATTTGGACACTTATTTTCAATCTCCAATAATCAAGTTAGTGTGGTAGTAGTATTGTGGTTAGTTGTATAAAGCTAGATATACAGATCATTGGAACTGTAAAGGAAGTCCTCAGAAAAGATTTATGTATAAATGGTCAACTGATTTGGATAAGGATGCCAAAGCAATTCCACAGAGAATCGATTATCTTTCTACAAATAGTGCTGAACAACTTGGATTATTCTTTTGGGATAAGAGAGAAAAAAACATCAGTTCTTATCTCAGGAAAAAAAAAAATTAGGAGTAAATCTTGGGCTAGGCAAAGATTCCTAAATAGAGCACAAAAGTCATGAACAATAAAAAAATCAATAAAACATTAGATTTCATCAAAACATAAAACATTTGTTCTTTGTTAAGACACTATGAAGAAAATGGAAAGACAAGCCACTAACAAGAAAAATATACTTGCAAAACATATATCTGACAAAGAACTTCCATCTAGAACAAGAATTATCGAAACGAGGCCCATGGGGTAAGTTTGACCTGCCATCTGTTTTTGTAAATAAAATTTTATTGATACATGGTCGTGCTTATCCATTTGTGTCTTATATGTGGCTGTTTTCATGATACAAGGCCAGGTTTAATAGTTGCAACAAAAATAATATAGCCCATAATGCCTAAAATAGTCACTCTCCGGCCCTTTAAAAAAAAGTTTGCCAATCCCTGATCTCAAATACATAAAGAACTTGTGTGTCATAATAATAAGACAAAGAATCTAATTTTCAAAAATGAGCAAATGATTTGAACAGACACTTCATGATTGCAGATGTATAGATGGCCAATAAACATGAAAAGCTGCTCAACATCGTTAGTTACTAGAGAAATGCAGATCAAAACCACAGCGAGATACCACTCACTATATGACCATGAGAACAGCTAAAATTAAAGACTGTTCATACCAGCCAAGCAAGTGGGGAGGGAGCAAATGGAATCCTCAAGCATTGCTGGTAGGAATGGAAGATGGTGTCATCACTTTTGATAATTTGATAATTTCTTAAATAGGTAAACATGCACCTGCTATACAACTCAGTCATTCTCCTCTTGGGAATGAAATAATAGGTCTATACAAAGACATCTTCCTGCATGCTCATAACAGTGTTCTATGTTAGATCCCCAAACTGAAAGTGATACAATTATCTATCAGCAGCTGAATGGATAGACATATTGTGATACATACACTGAATGGAATACTAGTCAGTAATAAAAAGAGTATATGCAACTCAATTATGAAACAAAAAAACAATTTTCAAAAATGAGCAAATGGATGAATCTCATAATATTTATGCTGAGTGAAAGAAGTTGGATAATAAAAAAAAAGTATGTATCACATTGTATGATATTTTATATAAAATTCTAGAAAATGGAACATAATATAAAAAGACAGAAAGTGGATTAGTGGATACATGGGAGGGGGAGGGTGAATAAGGGGAAGATTACAAAGCAGGATAAAGAACTTTTGGGTTATTTTTTTTTTTTAATTTCTATTGGGGTATAGCTGATTTACAATTTTGTGTTAGTTTCAGGTGTACAGCAAAGTGAATCAGTTATACATATACATATATCCACTCTTTTTTAGATTCTTTTCCCAAGTAGGCCATTACAAAATACTGAGTAGAGTTCCCTGTGCTATACAGTAGGCCCTTATTAGTTATCTGTTTTATACATAGTAGTGTGTATATGTCAATCCCAATTTATCTCCCCCACCGTTACCCACTGGTAACCATAAGTTTGTTTTCTACATCTGTAACTCTATTTCTGTTTTGTACATAAATTCATTTGTATGCTTTTTTTAGATCCCACATATAAGTGATACCATATGATATTTGTCTTTCTCTGTCTGACTTATTTCACTCAGTATGACAATCTGTAGGTCCATCCATGTTGCTGCAAATGACATTAATTAGTTCTTTTTTATGGCTGAGTAATATTCCATTGTATATATATACCACATGTTCTTTATCCATTCCTCTGTTGATAGACATTTAGGTTGTTTCCATGTCCTGGCTATTGTAAATAGTGCTGCAATGAACATCGGGGTGCATGTATTTTTTGAAATATGGTTTTCTCCAGATATATGCCCAGGAGTGGGATTGCAGGATCATATGGTAGCTCTATTTTTATTTTTTTAAGGAACCTCCATTATGTTCACCATAGTGGCTGTATCAATTTACATTCCCACCAACAGTGCAAGAGGGTTCCCTTTTCTCCACACCCTCTCCAGCATGTATTGTTTGTAGATTTTTTTTTTAATGCCAGTGCTGTTCTCTTTATTTATTTTTTTATTTATTTTCTTTTTTTTGCGGTACGTGGGCCTCTCACTATTGTGGCCTCTCCCGTTGAGGAGCACAGGCTCCGGACGCGCAGGCTCAGCGGCCATGGCTCACGGGCCCAGCCGCTCTGCGACATGTGGTATCTTCCCGGACCGGGGCACGAACCCGCGTCCTCTGCATCGGCAGGCGGACTCTCAACCACTGCGCCACCAGGGAAGCCCATGTTTGTAGATTTTTTGATGATGGCCATGCTGACCTGTGTGAGGTGATACTTCACTGTAGTTCTGATTTGCATTTCTCTAGTAATTAGTGATGTTGAGCATTTTTCAAGTGCTTTTTAGCTATCTGTATGTCTTCTTTGGAGAAATGTCTATTTAGATCTTCTGCCCATTTTTTGATTGGGTTGTTTGTTTTTTTGATATTAGCTTCATGAGTTTTTTTTTAATGAAAATGTTTGTTATCTTGACTGTTGTAATGGTTCCATGGTTGTATACATATGTCAAAACTCATCAAATTTTACACTTTAAAATGATACTTTGTTGTACATCAATTTCATCTAAAAGCTATACAAAAAGGGAAACTTCACTTGAATAATATTTCCATAGCCACAATTTCTCCAACATAGATATCATTCCAGGAGTGTTATTTGTAAGCGAAAAATAATTCTAGTGACATTCTGTCTAGCTACTAATATTGTCTGAGAAGCAGCAGCCTTGGCCTTGACTAACAGGTTGTCGGAAACACTGAATCCTTTCACTAGCTCAGCCACCGCCCCAGAGATTTTGATCAAAATATAAATTTTGGAAGGGTTTCCAGGTGACTTACATGCACATTAAAGTCTGAGAAACACTGTTCAAGAGACAACAGCTTTGGCTCAAATGAAAAGTAAAAATCAGTACAAATACCTCTCGTTAGAGATGTTATTTAAAAGGTTCATTTACCATGCCCTGGATTACTAGATAATTCTAAAGTACTCTTTGAGTCTGATTCCACAGTCCCATGTCATTGCCTATTTTTTTTTACCGGGACTGCCACCACTTTTCACAAATGTATTTTCCTGTAATATTCCCCTCTCATTGTAATCTTTCCATACTTAAGCATAAATGCTCATATTCTCATAGGGAGCACTAAGTATTTTTAATTGCTTTAAAATCATATTGGGATCTCTTGCCTCCATTCTTATCCAGGATTTCTGTGTATTGTGGTAAAATGGGACAAAGGGTGGTTTCAGAGGGTTAGCATCTGAGTCAAAATCTCTAAAATTCACTCCAGAAATTATTGACAGAAATAAATGAAGAGAAAAAACTCAACCCTGTAAACAAATATCCACTTAATTCTTTTTTAAAAAAACTTTTAGTAAAATGAGTAAAACTCCAAGAAATGAGATAGAAATAAAGATTTGAAAAGAAACTCATAATAGAAAGCAAGTGCATTAAGAAAAGACCACACACCAGGGAAAATAATACCTTACTTTATACAACTTTTTATAAATTTTACTGTTCTTTCATACTCATTATTTCATTTAATCTTTTCTAAAAATGTATGGATAAGAAGTCAAATGTTATCATCTCCATTTTTCAAATAGTTATGTCATTTGTCCAGCCTCACTCAGCTGGGGATTCAAATCCAGTTGTTTCAACTTCAAGCCTGGTGCTCCCTCTACCATCCCACATCACACATATGAAATGTTCTTGCATGATCTCTTGCAAGCTTCACATACAAGCAGTTCAATTAAAGACTAAAACAAATGTCCCGAGGCATTTGCTAGCATGATGAGCTGAAATCTGAAAGAGTTTGATGTTAAAATCAAAATTGCCTTTAAGTTACAGAAGCATATAAACGCATCTATATCTCAAAAACATGTATTGTCTTTTTACCTAAAATGAAACAGCAAACAAGATAAATTTCATTTCGTTAAAAAAATATAACTTCTGGGTAGGAAGATTTCTTTTTTAATCTGGAGAGATTTTTTCCATTAAGTAGTTAATTCTAGTGAGTTCCAGATGTCGTCTTTTAACAGGCACTGTTCTCAGACTTATTTCTACTAACTAAAGAAATCTCCCCTCTTTAGGTAAATTTATTGTACTTCTACTACTTTTGTCTTGGAGTCAACCATCTTTTGTATCTTTTTATTTTTCTTAAATGATGGTTCTCTATCTTATTAAAGGGCTTGACAGAAATAGATAAAGACAACACCTGGAAAAGAACATTTCTACTCCTGGGAGTCATCGAATTTCAAATTTAAACTTGGGGAAGTATCTGAAAAAAGCCCAAACAAGTACAGCTCAAGCACAAAGAGAAATGTCCCCCTCGTCCTCCTTCTTGTTTAGTTGGTGGGGAGGAGATTATCTTGTTTTGTTCTGTTTTGTTTTACATTTGGTCAGCTGGCACACTGCACAGTAAGTTGAGGGTTTTTTCCCCTTTCTCATTTCAGTTGCTTTTAGATGTGTCCTAAATTAGCTCTTCTTTAAGTTGCAGGGAGCTGGCCTCCATTCCCCAAACAGAACAATAGTTCCCCTCGGGTGAGAGTGCCAGCTACATATATTATCGGTCCCGTTCCCAGCAGGAACATTTCAGTGCCTGCTTAGAAAAATTAGTCACATGGATTTTAGATTGGAGAGGGGGTGGCTAGCTTCAGATATCGTCTTTAATTTGTGAGAAAATTGAACTGTTTCTTTCTTTTCATGTCTCCCAGTCACCATTTTTGACTTTCACAGATGCTTCACCTTTCTTCATGAGAGTCAAGAATGAGCCCATCTTTGGAATGCTCCAAAAATTAAGGGCACAGTTAGCCTGTTAATTCTTCTTAGTTGGCCCAATTCCACTTTAGCTAATTATATTCTGTTCCCAAAAAAAGAAGAGAAAAGAAAAGAAAAAACCTCTTCGCATTTGGAGATGAAAAACATTGTTTTTCAACCTTCTCTTCTGAGCTAAAGCTCACCCCTCAAAAGCCCAGCATGGATCCATCTGAAGTTGCCCAAGTACAAATGCCTAGAGTGTGGGAGAATCCCAAAGAAGACAGCCATTCCCAGAGGATAAAGTGGCCATCTTTGTAGCCACCCCAAAATCAGTATACAAAGAAAAATACATGATTATCTGGCTACAGAAGTTGGCACTTCGCTTTAAAAGGCACACTTCTTTACCAATGGATAGTGACGTCATACTTGAGGATGCACACTAAATACCATCCAAGAGAAGCAGGAATTCTCTGGAAAAAGAATGTCTGTTTCTTTTTTGAAAATGAAAAACATTGCAAAGTAATCCAAATAGTCTAAGTCCTGTAGTTTCTAACCTCTTGTTTGATGCACTGTACGTGGCAAGCTCCAAATGTGTCTAGCATACTTAAGATACTCATTGAAATACATGCCTCATAGCATGATGTTTCTTTTTTGCTACAATGTTTATAACAAGGGCTCTTAACTTTTATTTCAATTGAATGAAACAATGTGACATTTGCCCTTGTTATTTTAGCTTTATTTCAGAAGTTTCTAAAACATTTGTCTCTGCAAGATTTCCTTGATGTTAAGGCACAGGAAAGTGCTTTAGGCTCTGCTGACTCAACATTTACACATTTTTCTTCTAATGAAATATTTGTTTGCTTTAAAACCAAATGATGTAATGTAACTAAAACAATATAGAATTATAGTAATTATGGTGTAAGTTGACAGATTTAGATGGAATCATACTTTGTCTGCTCTTGTAGTATATATAGTTATTATCTATCAAGTATTCACATGTAGATAGAAAATTTTCACACCAACTATCAAAACTCCAAACCAACTACTTAAAAATAAAAAAAAAAAAAGTAAATATCAAAAGGCTTACAGGTTTAGCTTGGATAGCACCAGCAGGAAGGGATCTGTGAAAAAATTCATTTTGCCAGTCTTTGTGACTAGACAGTTCCCATGATTAAGCATTTTTAAAGGGTACAGCTTAACTTTAAAAGTCATAGGCTAAGGACTTCCCTGGTGGCACAGTCGATAAGAATCTGCCTGCCAGGGCTTCCCTGGTGGCGCAGTGGTTGAGAGTCTGCCTGCAGATGCAGGGGACACAGGTTCGTGCACCAGTCCAGGAAGATCCCACATGCCGCGGAGCGGCTGGGCCCGTGAGCCATGGCCGCTCAGCCTGCATGTCCGGAGCCTGTGCTCTGCAGCGGGAGAGGCCACAGCAGTGAGAGGCCTGCGTACCGCAAAATAAATAAATAAATAAATAAACAAATAAACAAACAAACAAATAAATAAGAATCTGCCTGCCAGTGCAGGGGACACAGGTTTGATCCCTGGTCCAGGAAGACCCCACATGCCGTGGAGTGACTAAGCCAGTGCACCACAACTACTGAGCCTGTGCTCTAGAGCCCGTGAGCCACAACTACTGAAACCCACGTACCTAGAGCCTGTGCTCTGCAACAAGAGAAGCCACTGGAATGAGAAGCCCATGCACCACAACAAAGACCCAACACAGCCAAAAATAAATACAATTAAAAAAAAAATTCATAGGCTAAAAATAGGTTCATGGGAGGTTTGTGGTTGCTGTCACACTTTTATATGTTCTAATACAAGTTTTGTATAGATGTAATATTGCACTTATATCTGTCTCATAAATAGCTTTAAGAGAAAGAGATGAACCATAATAGTAGGTGTTTTTCCCCAGATATCAGTGATGATAAGGTCTTAGGGGATATAGTTTTAGGTAAGGAGGAAGAGGGGAGACACTGGGAAACCTTTCAATTTTCAGTTAACATTAAATTTTCTTATACAAAAAAAAGAAAAAAAAAGACAAGTTACAAAAAAAAATCTTAAGCTCAATGAGAGGGCATAAAAGCAGTAGATGAAGAGTTAAAGATGATGAATTTATGAAAAAAATTACTAATTATATGTGAATCATATAAACTGCTCCTAGAAGTTGGCAGCTAAAGAACAGGGTTTTGTTTGTTTTTTGTTTCTTAAGTTGTTTTGCTTCTGTACCAATATTAAGTCCTTGACTTCAGCAGTTCTAGAATCTATGCCTCAGGAAAAAAAATGAACTAAGTTAGCTGTGTTCATAGAAAGGAATTCAAAATGAATAAATGATGAGCTTATTTCTATTTAAGGATGAAAATTTTAGATACCTTTATTGGAAAATGTGAGTACCTTTGAAAAATACAGCTAATTTTTTAAAAATACTTAAAGAATATGGACAGAGTAAAAGCCAAGTCTTAAAATATTGAACTTAGATGTCACTCTGATATTTGAAGGAAGTAGAGTTATTAAAAGAAGGAGAATTAATAAAAGGAAGAAACATTTTTCTAAGTATGTAGTAAATTTGTGATATTCCTGACTTCAAGAAATAGAAAATATTCTATGCTCTGGGTGGGTATGAATTATTACATTAAATATACAATGCAAGCAATAGAGTTTAGTAAAATATGTTTGTGAAATTCAGTTGTAGTCCTAAGCCTTTTATATCTGTATTAGTTACCTGTATCAGTTACCATGCTCAGCTAAAATACCTTAGTTTTATTCTCAAAGAAAAAATTATTTTAAAAAATAAGATTTACAAAACTACAATGAGGTGTCACCTCACACCAGTCAGAATGGCCATCATCAAAAAATCTACAACCAATAAATGCTAGAGAGGATGTGGAGAAAAGGAACCCTCTTGCACTGTTGGTAGGAATGTAAAGTGATACAGCTACTATGGAGAACACTCTGGAGGTTCCTTAAAAAACTGAATATAGCACTACCATACAACCCAGCAATCCCACTACTGGGCATATACCCTGAGAAAACCATAATTCAGAAAGAGTCAAGTACCACAATGTTCATTGCAGCTTTATTTATAATAGCCAGGACATGGAAGCAACCTAAGTGTCCATTGACAGATGAATGGATAAAGAAGATATGGCACATATATACAATGGAATATTACTCAGCCATAAAAAGAAACGAAGTTGAGTTATTTGTAGTGAGGTGGATGGACCTAGAGTCTGTCATACAGAGTGAAGTCAGAAAGAGTAAAACAAATACCATATGGTAACACATATACATGGAATCTAAAAAAAAAAAAAAATGTTTCTGAAAGACCTAGGGGCAGGACAGGAATAAAGATGTAGATGTAGAGAATGGACTTGAGGATACAGGGAGGGGGAAGCTGGGACAAAGTGAGAGAGCGGCATGGCCATATATACACTACCAAATGTAAAATAGATAGCTCATGGGAAGCAGCCGCATAGCACAGGGAAATCAGCTCAGTGCTTTGTGATCACCTAGAGGGGTGGGATAGGGAGGGTGGGAGGGAGACACAAGAGGGAGGAGATATGGGGATATATGTATACATATAGCTGATTCACTTTGTCATACAGCAGAAACTAACACAACATTGTAAAGCAATTATACTCCAATAAAGATGTGAAAAAAAATAATAATAAGGTTTAACCTAGGATAGGTTTTTTGTTTGTTTTTTGTGCTTTTTTTTTTTTTTTTTTGAGGATTCTAGTGCCTTTTTCTATGGGACAAAGTTCTGATGATAATGGAAGAGCTGAAGAACCATAGGTGTTGGAATATAAAGAAATTGAAGATACTGAAAAACAGAAATTCCAGAATGCTATATAGACTCCACTGAATTTTTTATTACTTTCTTTTACCACTAGTCCTTAGGGCACTTTTTGAACTTGGAAGAATCCCATATACTTCACAGATATACTTTCTTTTATAATCTTAGCTACTAATCAAATTATAAAATGTCAAAACTCTCTCAGTAGCCCCCTACATTTCTAAGTTTCTAAGAATACATAAAATGATAGTCAGACTTCTGTTCCTAATATAAAGTGCCAACCTCCCTCTGAGGGACCAGAGTCTATATAAATTGGTTCTTAATATTTTCTGTTATTTTCTCTCTGAATCTCACTGTATAAGACAAAACGAATTTCTAGTAAGACTAAATTTACAGAGGATCCTTGGTGATATTCTTAGTTATTTTGACCAAGAAATAGATTTTTTTTTCCTCTCACACTACTAGAAATTTTGACACAAAAGAACTCTGATTTTTGGGGTCAAGAAAAAAAAAAACTTCAACATGTATTGTCATAACTGTGAAAGAAGTTGCAGGTTATTCGGTGGTTTTCTTAGCTACATGTGACTCATAAAAATGATGTAATTTTGACAGAAGCAACAACTCAAAGGGTACAAAAGAGAATTTATAATGCCAGTGACCTCTGCTGCTAGATGAGTCTACAAATTTAGGAATTAAAATACCAAAATTCTTTAATAGTATTATAGCCACCCTATTCTTAATTTCACTTACTCGCTCAATTTTAACTGTATCACTTACGTGATTTAACACAATAACAAATGGAATTTAACACAATAACAAATGGAAATTTAACAGTGCCATTTGGGACATACTAAACTATCTTTCATGAGTGATGCAATTATTCTGAAATCTAACTGTACAGTAAATGATATACTTGCATGAATATTGGCTTGAGTATTTTGGCTTCAATTTTAACTTTTGTAATAGCTACAGCAAAATTTTCCTATCTAAAAATCTTAAAATTGAGAATGTCTTCATAAATGTTCAAAAAGTCAGGTATCTGGACACTTCCTGGAAGCAAATGCACCTTCCTCATCTATATGTAGCAGAGTTTGAATATAACAAACTTGTTTAGGTTTTTCTTGATAAAAGATGTGGGTATAATTATTCTAGTTAGGGCTCTATCACTCTACCTGCTTGGCATATAGCATCCTGGGCCAATCCTCCAATATTTGGAGAATCTATGATGGAACATTTATAAAGCAACCCCTGATGTTCACGTGGGTTGATGTGATTCAATTGTTTCTGGCTTATGAAACTCAAGAGAGATTGTAATGAGGGTAGAAAATCATGGAGAACTCATACATATACAAGGATAGTGAATTGGCAGACCATAAAATTGGTATTTTAGGCAAAGTGATATCTTGGAAGAATGTATAGACAAGAGAGTAAAAGATGTAGTCAAATGACAAGCTCAAGCAGAAAAAAAGATTAAGAAGAAAAAAATGAACAAAAAAATGTAAATAAGAGGAAGGTGCTGGCACTGAGCATCCCAAAAGTAGAGGTAGCCAAAACCTAAGTCAGAGCAGTCAGAAGTACACTAGAAAAATGTGAGAAAGCTGAATTAAATTATGATATAAATTAATTCAGGAATTAGTCACTAATAATTTTCATTACATGTAATTGGTGACATCTTCTGCTCTACATTCCATGGAATAACTCTTTGAAGGAGAAAAGAGAAAGGGAAAACTAACATTTCCTGATGGCATATTATGAGCCTGACAAAGTGCCATATGGACAACATGCAGTCTTGTCCAATCCTCATGGTCATGAAGGGTGAGGATGCTTTGGAAGGTCTGGTGAGGTGGGAGATACACCGTACCCAGATTCATAAGAATGTCAATTCCCCATTAGAAACAAGAAGTGACCTGGATGCTTCTAATATGATGGGTCAGAATGTCCACTTCATTCCTGGAGTAGAATTAGGGAGAGGAGGGGTACCATCTGATAAACCCTACCTTTAGAAATAAAAGCTGAGAACAGAAGTCTAATACAGACTTCAAGATGGCAGAAAAGAAAATAAGTTGGGATTTCTAGAAGAGGCACAAAAGCTATTAAAAAGTAACATCCCTTAATCTTTCTAATGTTCCCATGGCCTGTTTGATTTGTGATTTTTCATCTACTTTTATAAAATTATTGGCTTTAAAGCAAAAAAGTCCTTATCCTTTCAGTCATAAAATAGATTATTAGTTGGAGAACCCGTGTCTGATTCAATGTTGGTTGAGTAAAGACATTCCCAAAAGCAACGCAACAATACCACCAATCGAAACTTTAGGTTTTGTTTGCTACAATGAGAAAGAAAGGGAAGGAAGGAGGGAGGGAGGGAGAGAGAGAGAGAGGGAAAGAGAGGCAGAGGAAAGAAGGAAGGAAGGAAGGAAGGAAGGAAGGAAGGAAGGAAGGAAGGAAGGAAGGAAGGAAGGAAGGAAAGAAGGGAAGGAGGGAGGGAGGGAGGGAGGGGAGGAAAATAGGGCCTAGGATCAGAACCAAAAAGAATGGACCTGGGGTTTAAGACTTTGCCCAAGGCCTGAACAGAACAGTCCCTGAACTTGATAACACATGAAGCAGACATCACATCATGTATCTTCTGAGGAAATTTAGGATCACAGAAATTTTGTGATCTGCCCAAGCTCACACGTCTAGCAAATGCTGGAGCTGGAATTTAAGCCCAGCTGTGATGGAGGCTCTAATTATGCTCCATCACAATGACTGGCAGATGAAAATTTTAAGCCAATAATAAGGAAATGGAGCCATAAAAAATAAAGAACAATAGGAATATATAGCAAAAAGTTACTTAACATATATTAATACAATCGCTGTAATTGAAAAAGAAAAGTATTACAGAATTTAATGAAATATTACAGCATAAATATTTATCAGTCTAATGAAGTACACTTTGTATAAGAACAAAAGTTTTTTTAAGTGAAACATCTTAATTTAACATGAGAAAGAATGATAAGCATAAAATAAATTAGAAATTCTTTTGAGTAACAAGTTGAGAAGAACTACATTTTATTGTCACTTAGTGGGATCTGTGTTATACCCCTTTTTTTATTGTATTTGAGCCCTACGGGACATAGTCACTGTAGTTTGGGGAATACAAAAGTACAATGAACTAGGGTTCTGATCCTTAGCTTTTATAAGATCTATAATAAATCACTGCAAGGAATGTCTGGACCTAAGTTCTCTAACTTACAACAGTGAGGCACTTGGCCTAGACTAGTGGTTATCATATTTTGTTTTATTATAGAACTCCTTTTTCCAAATAGGTTCTTCAGTTAATTTCAGATAAGTAATGCTGATAAAACTGCAGCTTGACAAATACCAGAAAACAAAGGTTTTATTTTTTTTTTCTTTCCTTGAGCTCCTAGATTTATGTTTTAGAGGAGGCTAAGCCTTAAAACATGTGGAAAAATGATACTAAAATGAAATATATCACAGCATTTCACATATTGTATTCCAAAAGTCCTAGTTCTTGGAAGCAGTGTTTTTAAAAGAATTCTCTGGCTAATAATATTGTTGAATGATGAACACTTCGTCTCCCTTTTGGAGAGTTACAATATCTATATCATGTTAAGAAACCAGGGAAATTCTGCAGGAAACAAACTTGCTTAAATTTCTTTATTCACCTGTAACACAAGTGACCTCAAGTCACTTTTTTTTTCTTCACCTGAAGTGAATGTCCCAAAAACCATGCTTTTTAATATCAATTACAAGCTCATGAATACCAAGAACCTTAGTTTAAACATCTTGACCTACTTACAGATTCTGAAATGGCACCTACTGTATAATAGCAAGTCAATGGATATTATTTCCATGAATTCAAAGCTGAATTCCATAAGCACAGAGTTAAATGGGCACAGACCATATTTAAAGTATATTTTAAAAGGGAATACAAAGGAAAGTCAAAGCTCATCATGGAAACTAAATCTGAGATAATGTAGATAAATATCTAAAATGGGGAAAATACCTCTATCTCTCATTTTCTCCTTGGCTTCAAGCTAAGACTTTGTCCTATTGATTCCACTTCTCTCCATTTCTCATCATTTCCCTTAGCCAAAGTCAGGGAAAAATCTGAAGAAAGAGGAAATGCTAGAATCTCAGTATCTGCCCCTCACCTCTATCCTGCTCCTCTCCTAGACCTGGCCATACCCATCTAGGATACTCTGCTCTTGAGCATCAGCTCTTATCTCAGCTTCCATAACAAGAGCTTCTCTTCACTCCAAAGCTAGTGCCTTTGGTGAATCTCCAGTGTGACCCAAGTATGGTTTTCCACTGATATGTGGATTGATATTCTTTAAGCCCTTTCTGTACAGAGATTATCTTCCACTAACCATATGCACCTCTAAAATCACTAAGTGAAAGGAGAAAGGTGACATAGGAAAAACTGTTATTGCCTCATTTCTACAATGGCAATTAAACAATGAGAGGGAGAGGTTTTGTTACTTTTAGAAATGGACAATAAAGAAAAAACTAACACTATTTCTTTTAATATTGAACCATGTTGAACAAAAACTTTACTTGTAAGCCATAGACAGTGCTGTGAAGTAGACAAACCAAAGATGGGGGAGAGGGGGAGCAGAATGTAAGGACAGGATCCAGTAACAAAAAGTGAGTTTTATCCCCAACACTTCAGCTCCCAACACTTCAGCTGTTTCTCCCTGGTGGTACCCACCACCATTAGTTTGGTAAGCTGTCCCCATCCTCTTGTTAAGAGGTAGGAGTGTTGGGGAGACTTCTGTTATTCCATTGTATTGCTGCCAACCCAACCTGAAAATATGTGGTTTTTCAGAGAAACATTTCAGTATGTGGTGTTAAGTTTCATAGCATTCTTGAGATAGTATTCTACTTTTGATATACAGTGTGATAGGTGAGCTGGCCTTGGGACTGTAACGCCAGCTGTAATATGATTCCCACCTTTTTGGAACACAACCTGTTCATGAAATAGAGATTGCATTTATTTTCAGGAAAGAAAATACTGAGGTTTCTCTAATCCAGAATAGTTTAAATATAGGAAATGTTCCAGAGGACAGCGAGTTAGATTGTTTTATTCATGTGGAAATATAAATGAAGCATAAATTACCCAAGAGAAATTTGCTGAGGAAAAAATAATAATAATGTGGGAAAATTGTGTGATGGTCTATAGAATGTGAAAGGCACAGACCTCAAAGCAAGAGAAATAACTTAGTATGATTCAAGGCTTAGTAGTACCCATAATAGAATGTCCACAGAGTAAAGCAGAAACTGCCTCCCCTATTGAAAAAGTAGCAGATCTGAATGTGGTTTAGAAATCTAAACCTGGTAAAGACTTAGGAATAGACTCCAACAGTATGTAATACTCATGTTAAAAGGAGATAAAACCACCTAACTAGGAAACCAATAACTGTTCCTCTGCATTTTCTAGACATATCATTTGACTCATTGAGGTCATATTCTTTCGTAGATACTGGACTCAACCAATTTGTTACCAACTTTTCCCACCATTGGAAAAGGCTGTTGAAAACATTAGTGTTCGGTGGCAAGCTGCTTGTGCTTTCCTCTGGGCATCTAAAAAATCAGTAGATGCATGACAAAAATTAAAGATCATAATTAACTTATTTCTAATGACAAACAAATTAACAATCTCACATATCCGTAACAGTCTTCAATGCTGTCAGGTAGAAATATAATGTGAGCAATACATGTAGTAATTTAAAATTTCCAAGTAGCTACATTAAAAAAAAAAGTTAAAAGAAATAGGTAAAATCCATTTTACTTAACCCAATGTATCCAAAAAATTACAATTTTATCTTGTGACACTAGCCACATTTCAATGCTCAGTAAGCACATGTAGCCAGAATACCATATTGTACAGCTGAGGAGCCAGAGGAAAAGTAGAGAAATAATTCAAAAAAGAAAAATTTGTGTGTGGGTCAATGAAGGAACATTCATTTTGACTCAAGGTAATGAACATAATGATTGTATTGAGCACTCTACAGGAAACTTCACTGAGAAGGGGAAGGAGGATCACAGGCACAATGTGTGTGGGGTAGAGTGAGAATATCACCAAAATAAAAATGAACCCTCTTATGTGATTTTGAGATAGGTTAATTTTAGAATAAAATGACTTTCTTTATATTCCCTCTAAGTGATCAATTTAAAATATACCAATACGAGCTTCCCTGGTGGCGCAGTGGTTGACAGTTCGCCTGCCAATGCAGGGGACACGGGTTCGTGCCCCGGTCTGGGAAAATCCCACACGCCGCGGAGCGGCTGCGCCCGTGAGCCATGGCCGCTGAGCCTGCGCGTCTGGAGCCTGTGCTCTGCAACGGGAGAGGCCACAGCAGTGAGAGGCCCGCGTACCGCAAAAAAAAAAAAATTAAAAAAACCCACAACATTTCTAGGACAGTTAAAGCTGTAAATTCAGAATACCAGTTGCAGGTGTTCATACAGAAATATGCACACAATTTATTGTTTTATTCAATAAAAATTCTTTTAGCATTTACTCTATACTAGAAGCTTTCCTAGGCCCTGGGGATGCAGCAGAAACAAAAAATAGGTAATATCTATGCTCGTTAGGAGCAGATATTCTGGGGTAGATACATAAATTCATTTGCCTACCAAAGCTTTGTTAAACTGTTTTTAAAGAACTTCCTTTCTCCATCACAAACTAATATGACCTATAGTTTGCTACCTTAAGGGAACATACTCAATCTGATTGTCAGACTCAAGAAGTATGGAACCTCTTTTATCTATCATGTACATGCCAGAGTGCCTTATTATTATTTAATGATGGTATTAAATTGAATCAAGCTGAAATAAATAAAATTTAAATAAAATTTAAATAAAACAAATAAAATTTAAATAAATCAAATTTAATTGGATGTAATAAAATAGATGGTATTGCATTGCTAAAAATCCTAACTCAAAAACCAGGAATATCTCCATTAAAAATTAATATCATTTTTGGATTGGGTTGTTTGTTTTTGATATTGAGCTGTATGAGCTGCTTGTAAATTTTGGAGATTAATCCTTTGTCAGTTGCTTCATTTGCAAATATTTTCTCCCATTCTGAGGGTTGTCTTTTCGTCTTGTTTATGGTTTCCTTTGTTGTGCAAAAGCTTTCAAGTTTCATTAGGTCTCATTTGTTTATTTTTGTTTTTATTTCCATTTCTCTAGGAGGTGGGTCAAAAAGGATCTTGCTGTGATTTATGTCATAGAGTGTTCTGCCTATGTTTTCCTCTAAGAGTTTGATAGTGCCTGGCTTACATTTAGGTCTTTAATCCATTTTGAGTTTATTTTTGTGTATGGTGTTAGGGAGTGTTCTAATTTCATTCTTTTACATGTAGCTGTCCAGTTTTCCCAGCACCACTTATTGAAGAGGCTGCCTTTTCTCCACTGTATATTCTTGCCTCCTTTATCAAAGATAAGGTGACCATATGTGCGTGGGTTTATCTCTGGGCTTTCTATCCTGTTCCATTGATCTATATTCCTGTTTTCATTCCAGTACCATACTGTCTTGATTACTGTAGCTTTGTAGTATAGTCTGAAGTCAGGGAGCCTGATTCCTCCAGCTCCGTTTTTCTTTCTCAAGATTGCTTTGGCTATTCAGGGTCTTTTGTGTTTCCATACAAATTGTGAAATGCAAAAATGAGCAGAAGACCTAAATAGACATTTCTCCAAAGAAGATATACAGATTGCCAACAAACACATGAAAGGATGCTCAACATCATTAATCATTAGAGAAATGCAAATCAAAGCTACAATGAGATATCTGGGTTTCCCTGGTGGTGTAGTGGTTAAGAGTCCACCTGCCGATGCAGGGGACACGGGTTCGTATCCGAGTCTGGGAAGATCCCACATACCGCAGAGCAGCTAGGCCCATGAGCCATGGCCGCTGAGCCTGCATGTCTGGAGCCTGTGCTCCACAGCAGGAGAGGCCACAACAGTGAGAGGCCTGCGTACTGCAAAAAAAAAAAAAAAAAAAAAAAAATCTACAATGAGATATCATCTCACACTGGTCAGGATGGCCATCATCAAAAAATCTACAAACAGTAAATGCTGGAGAGGGTGTGGAGAAAAGGGAACCCTCTTGCACTGTTGGTGGGAATGTAAATTGATACAGCCACCATGGAGGTTCCTTAAAAAACTAAAAATAGAACTACCATACGACCCAGCAATCCCACTACTGGGCATATACCCTGAGAAAACCATAATTCAAAAAGAGTCATGTACCAAAATGTTCATTGCAGCTCTATTTACAATAGCTAGGACATGGGAGCAACCTAAGTGTCCATCAACAGATGAATGGATAAAGAAGATGTGGCGCATATGTACAATGGAATATTACTCAGCCATAAAAAGAAACGAAACTGAGTTATTTGTAGTGAGGTGGATGGACCTAGAGTCTGTCATACAGAGTGAAGTAAGTCAGAAAGAGAAAAACAAATACTGTATGCTAACACATATATAAGGAATCTAAAAAAAAAAATAATGGCCATGTAGAACCTAGGTTCAAGATGGGAATAGAGACGCAGACCTACTAGAGAATGGACTTGAGGATACAGGGAGGGGGAAGGGTTAGCTGGGACAAAGTGAGAGAGTGGCATGAACATATATACACTACCAAACGTAAAATAGATAGCTAGTGGGAAGCAGCCGCATAGCACAGAGAGATCAGCTCGGTGTTTTGTGACCACCTAGAGGGGTGGGATAGGGATGGTGGGAGGGAGGGAGACTCAAGAGGGAAGAGATATGGGGACATATGTATATGTATAACTGATTCACTTTGTTATAAAGCAGAAACTAACACACCATTGTAAAGCAATTAAACTCCAATGAAGATGTAAAAAAAAAAATTAATACCAAAACCAGATAAAGACATTACAAGAAAGGAAAACTATAGACAAATATCTCTCATGAACAGAGATGCAAAAACCCTCAATACAATATTAGCAAACCAAATTCAGCAGTATATAAAGAGAATTACATGTCATGATTAAATGGGATTTATTCCAGTTATATAACTGGTATATCAACAAGATATCAACAAGTGATATTCAATTAATGCAATCAATCATATAAACAGGCTAAAGAAGAAAACTTATAAAAAAAAGTATTTGACACACCCTAACGTCCATCTACGATAAAAAAACAAAACAAACAAACAAAAAAAAAACACTTTCAGCAAAACTGGGGATGAAAGGGAAGGAAAATCCTCAGCTTGGTAAGTAGCATCGATAAAAAAATACCTACAGTTAACATCATACTCAATGGTGAGAAACTAGATGCTTTCTCACTAAGACTGGAAACAAGGCAAGGATATCCTCTCTCATAACTCTTATTCAACATTGTACTAAAAGTTCTAGCAAACATAATAAGACAAAAAATGGAACTAAAATGTATACAGTCGCTGAAGTAAGAAATAAAAATTATCTTTTTTAGAGATGACATGATTGTTTATGTGGAAAATCCCAAAGAATCAACAGAAATCTCCTGCAATAAACAAGTGATTATAGCAAAAACCCAGGGTAGAAGGTTAATATACAAAAGTCGATTGCTTTTCTATATACCAACAATGAAAACTTGAAATTTGAAATTTAAAACACAATATCATTTACATTAGCACCAAAAATAACAAAATACTCAGATATATATCTTACAAAATATGTAAAGGATCTATATGAGGAAAACTGTAAAACTCTGATCAAAGAAATTAAGGAATATCTAACTAAATAGATATTTCATGTTCATGGATAGGAAGACTCAATATTGTTAAGAAATTAATTCTTCCCAACTTGATCTATAGTTTCAAGGCAATCCAGATCAAAATGCCTGAAAGTTATTCTGTGGATATCAATAAATTCATTCCAAAATTTATATGGGGAGATAAAAGACCCAAAATTGCCAGTGCTATTTAAAGATGAAGAACAAGTTAGAGGACTGACACTGCCTGACTTCAAGACTTAAAGTTACCAAGACAGCATAGATTTGGCAAAAGAATAGATACTTAGATCAATGAAACAGAAATGGAAAAAAAAGATAGTCTTTTGAACAATTGGTACTGGACTAATTGGACATTCATATGCAAAATAATGAATATAGATATAGAACTTACACCTTTCACAAAAATTCACTACAAGTAGATCTTGAACTAAATGTAAAATGAAAAACTACAAAATTTCTAGAAGGTAACAGGAAAAATCTAAGTGACCTTGGTTTGATGATGAGTTTTTAGATACAACATTAAAAGCAAGATTACTATAGAAAAAAATTAATAAGTTGGCCTTATTAAAGTTGAAAACTTTTGCTCTGCAAAAGACATTGTTAAGAAAATTTAAAAATCAGCTTCATGCAGTGAGAAAATACTTGCAAAACACATATCTGAAAAAGGACTTGTATCTAAAATATTCAGAGAGGTCTTAAAACTCAACAATAAAAAACAAACAACCCAATAAAAAATGGTAAAAGAATCTGAATATATACTTCATCAAAGAAGATATACAGATGGCAAATAAGCATATGAGAGGTCCTTATTTTTCACTAGGGAGTTGTAAGTTAAAGCAACGAGGTACCTATTAGAATGACTGAAAATTTTTAAAGGTTGACAACAAATGCTGACAACGAAATACAGCAACAAGAACTCTTGTTTATTGCTGGTAGGATTGCAAGATGGTACAGCCATTCTGCAAGACACTTTAGTACCTTCTCACAAAGCTAAACATAGCGTTACCATATCATTCAGCCATCATGCTTCTAAGTGTTTAGCCTGACTAGAAAACTTATGTACATAAAATATCTGCCCTTAAATGTTTATAACTATTTTATTTATAATTACCCCAAATTGAAAGCAACCAAGATGTTCTTCAATAAATGAGTAGGTAAACTGTAGTACATCCAAGCAATGGAATACCACTTAAGGATAAAAAGAAATGATCTACCATGCTACAAAAAGACATGGAGGAACTTGAAATGCATATTGCAAGTGAAAGAAGATAGACTGGAAAATGCTATAGAGTATATGATTCCAATTATATCACATTCTGGAAAAGACAAAACTAGAGTGACATGAAAGATTCCTAGTTGCCAGGGCTCAGGGTGATGGTGGGAGAAACAAATAGGTGAAGTACAGGGTTCAAATTAAAACATTTTTTAAATTAATAAATCCCACTCTTATGGGGCTCAAAATGACACAGGAGCCAACTAAAAGAGCTCCCAAAGGCCAGAGCTGGAAAAATTGAGGCAATAAAATAAATAAATTAGTATTGGATTATAACTCAAAGGATAAAATAAATATCCATGAGTCCATCTGATATAAATAAATGAATAAATAAACAAGTTCCCATGCAGAAGAATTCCACATAAATTATGTAGATACTCCACCCTAATGGAGGGGAACATAACTCCCCATCCTTAAGTATGGGCTGCATATAGTGATTTTCTTCCAAGGAGTACAGTATGGAAATAAGGGGGAAAGAGTAGAGAAACCTGACAAACATTACTTCTGCCTGGTGACCCAGGTCAATATCAATGGTCATGAATCATGTAGATTTTATGCGCCCTTGATATGATGTAATAAAAATGACATGCTTTACCTCTGTGAACTTCCTCCCCAAAACCCATAACCCCAGTGTAATCATGAGAAAAACATCCAATTCCAATAGAGGGTCATCCTACAATATATCTAATGAGTACTCCCCAAAACTGTCAAGGTCATCAAAAACAAGGGGAGTCTGAGAAATTACCAAAGCCAAGAGGAGACTAAGGAGACATGACCCTAGAACAGAAAAGGGATAATAAGTAAAAGCTAAGGAAATCTGAATAAACCATGGACTTCAGTTAATAATAATATATCAGTGTTGGTCCATTAATTGTAACAAATAGATGATGCTAATGTAAGATATTAACAATAGGGGAAACCGTGTGTGGGGTTGGGGGGTGGGAGGAGGGTTACGGGAACTGCCTGTACTATCTGCTCAATCTTTCTGTAAACCTAATACTTTTCAAAAAATAGTCTATTAATTAAGATTCTAATATTCTGACTAACCCATTGATGCAAACTTTAATATAAGTAAGATCTATTTTTGGAACCAACATAGCTACTAACCGGACCATGGACCTTAGTGAGGCCCACTAAAATGCAGTGCCAAGAAGATCCATTCTGAAGGAATCTGGCATCTTTACTAATTTATTATGAAAACTACAATACTACAATTCTCTATGAAACCAATTCTAATCAGAATATGGTCTCCTCCATAGTCTTGCAACCAGCACTACCCTAGCCCTTCCTTCCCATTCACAGCTAATCTTGGAAGATTTCTCTGTATTCACTGTCTCTATCTCCTTATTTTCCATTCATTCTTTAATCCACAGTCATCTGTCTTCTGCCTCAATTGCTCTCCCAAGGTCAATAATGGTTTACCTAAACTAGTAGGCATCCACTCATTATCTCATTTTATTTTTTGGAAGTAACTGACACATTATCCATTTCTTTCCTTTTAAAATACTTTCTTCCTTTGTGTTCATCACATTTTCCCTTCCTGGTTTTCTTCCTACCTCTCTTGGATTTTCTTGGGGTGTGTGTGTATGTGTGTGTGTGTCTGTGTGTGTCTTTGTGTGTCTGTGTCTGTGTCTCTGTGTGTCTGTGTTTCATTCCTATTCTGTCCTTAAATGTTATTGTCCTTTAAGTTCAGTTAAGCTAATTCTTTTCACTCTACAATTACTTTCTTTGTGTGGTTACCTTTACTTTGAAGGTTTTAGTAACTACTATAGGTTGATATATACCAAATATCAATTTCCTGTCCAGGGCTCTCCTGAGTTGGGGAAAACATTATCCTACTTACACTGGTATCTCCACTTTGAAGTTCCACTCACGTATCAAAGTTAAGAAGTTCTAGACTAATCTATCATCTCCTTTTCCCCCAAACTCCTTATCCTCCTTATAGTCTCTATCTCAGTATACAGTATCACCATTATCTACTCAAGACAATATTGTAGTCATTATAATCAACTTCATCCTCACTTCCAATATTAAATCATTCTTCAATTTTTCTCAACATACCTCCTAAAAATTTCTCAAATTCATCAACATCTATCCATCTTGAGAACCACCGTCCTAGTTCAAGCCTTCATCATTTACCTCAGTTCCTACAATAGGCTCACACCAGTCTCCATATCTCCAGGCTTTTTCCCTCCAATCCATTCCCCACTCTATCTCATCATTCCCTACTTCAAGACATTTTAATGATTGTCTTTTGCTGTTGGTTTGAGGCCCAAATGATTAAATTTTGCTAAAGGGTCCTTCATAATCAGGACCCTGCTTAAGGCGCATCTCCTTTTCTACTTCTTTGCCTACTCCCCTACTTCCACCACACACCTATGTCAACTGCCTCCAGTTCCTCAAACACCTATGCTGCTCACTCTGCCTTCATTATTACTCTACCTAACTCTCATTTTCACTAACCTTAACTTTAGTCTTAGGCCTAAATAGTTCTTCTTTCAAGAATCCTTCTCTGAATACTCAAATCCCTGATAGTAGCCTCTCCTATATATTGATACAGAGCCTTTTACTTTTGCTCTCAAAACCCTTGAGACACACACACACACACACACACACACACACACACACACACACAATTTCAAATTTCCTGATAACTTATCTCTACTGCTAATTAAACTCCAAGCTCTAGGAAGGTAATGAGAATGTCTATATTATTGATTACTCTCTCCCCAAGAATATCTAGGACAATGGCTGACACTGAGAAAATGTTTGACGGATGGATTTATGGATGGATGGTTGAAATAACTCAGAAACAACTTGAAATGTGGAAAATCTATTTAAACGTATAAACCTCTCTGGACTGGGTTATGGCTTGCCTAGTGCTTTTGATTCTAATACATTTTCTCAGAAATAGACTTCGTTTCTGTGTGTATGAAAAATTCACAAAGAATACCCACTGTATCCCAGGTTTAAAGTGAGGATTTAAAGTGAGGATTTTCCTATTATTGCTTTAGGTTGCAATAGTCACATTAATTACATAATACCATGTTTGAACTACACATGAATGGACAAGACCAAAATTCCAAGACATCAAAGGACTCAAGTTTGATAATAACAGCTTGGAAGCAATCAGAGAATGGTGAAGGAAAGAACTGTCAGCAACTGAAGGATAACAGTGGGAATTAACCAGTACATATCATGGGGCTATGACTGCAAATTCAATATGGGCTGTATAAATAGCTATAGAAGCCAGAATGAACCCCTGGCTCACGTAGCCTTTAGACTTGACAACTGGACAGTCCAGGAAGACTTCAAAGCTTCAAGGAATAGACCTAGAGTAGATTAGGAAAGTTTGAGTATTAGTAACAGCAAATATAAATAGAATAATAGGGGAAAGATCAAAGATGTTCTATCATGCTTATGCACAGGAGAGGATTGAGAAACAAAATATGGGGTGAAAAAATTGGGGAGTCAAAGATCCATAAGGTATCTTCTCCAAATCAGCTTTTTTCATTCAAAAGCAACAATAGCTAAATCATTTCAAAATGCTTTATTTTTACTTTTTTCTTTTGGTTATACTTAAAAGTAAATAAAAATCCTACGTAAAAACTACTACTAAATATTTTACTTTTAAAATGTATAATTGTACTGTCTTATGTTACAAAGACAAAATGACATTAATGATAAAGTCAATGTTAACACAATTAAAAGTAATAGAGTTTCTTTTGACTTCTACTCTAAAGCCTATTATATTACTCATTATTCGGCTTTTTGTAAATGAAGACTATCAAAGAGGGAATGGTTGTTGATATTTTATCAGTTTTGAAATTCTACCACTAACATTTTCCTTCATTGATGTTATTTCCACTTAGATTATTCACAAAATAGTTGGGTTAGGAAACAACTATATTTTATGTTTATCCCAAATGTTTTAGACACTCTAGGTCTAAAGATCCAAATCACCAAGTTGTTGCAAATCCTCCACTTGATCTTTTCTGTATAGATCTGACCTACCCCATGTTCAATATCATTGAAAACCTCTTGAGTCCAGGAGTATGACACCGCTTTTCTTTTTTATCTCCCGTGTGTGGCATAGTAATAAGCAAAGGAAATTCTCATAATAAGTGCCCAAAAAGTATTTGTTTGGTAAATGAGTGAACCAGAAGGAAGAGAAATAAGTCCCTTAATCCTTGTCTCACCTTGTGCCAGGTATTATGCCTAGATAAAAAGAATGGATTAGAACATACTTGACCACCTATCTTTACCTATAATAACAAGATACTGAACTGCTAATTTCTGAAAGGTGTGAGATAACTTGGTACATCTTTTTTTTTTTAATTCTTTTCTTGATTTACTTCTAGGAGTTCGACATTTTCTCATTATCTCTCTTTTCCTTCAGCCATTTGTGCATATACTTGCTTTTAAACCATAAAGTTGTTACAAACTTTATGGTTTAAGAGTTCTCTTTGATGAAGAAGGCTGTACTCAACAGATTAATGATATTAACTTATTTAATAATACCTTATCTTTAAATAAATTATAAGAAATGCAGTTCATTTGTTTATTTTTAGTCCTCGACTCTGTACAGGTTGTTAATACATAGGAAGGAATCAGAGCAAACTCATTTGTGCCTCAGGAACTAGAGTTGAGCTCTTCTCCCAGTGCTGAATATTTATTTGAATTTCCATGCAGAGTTAAGTGCCAATTACATTAAAACAATCTAGACATCTTTAAAATCTAAAGGCCCATTCACTAGGTAAGTTGGACTCCAACATTTATGGAAATAGTGATTTCACAGAAGTCTGTAGTAACTTGTTCCCTCACTTAGGGTGCTCAGTGAACTAAACAACCAGATGCAAAATTTTATGGGAAAAATTATATTAGGTAGCCATAGGTGGAAACATGTAACTTCTCAGCTGGTTTCTCCTAAATAAAGACAATTAAGTATCATGAAACAAAATCTATAATTAGGTTTATGTCCACCAAAGACTAATTTTAGAAAACAGGACTACTTGTTCATTTAAATTTATAAAAAATGAGAATTTGCTTTAGTGTTTAAGTTTGCTCCTTTAACTCTTAAATTCCATCAGATCTCATTCTTTGAATTTGAGTCTTGGGCATTTTTCTACAATTTCTTTAACTGAATATTCTCTGAGGGTAGATTGTGTGTGTGTGTGTGTGTGTGTGTGTGTGTGTGTGTGTGCTTCTTTGATTTTGTTTTTACTCAATCCAGATACACTTCACCTAACTTCCTCTCCATATTTCCATTTGTTTTGTAAAAATAACTTAAAGCATGTGTATAAAGTTGAATGGAGTTCATTGTGGGAATACATAAGATTTTGGCGAGAAACTTCCCTTGGTTTTTATGAAATATTACATCTTTTTAAAAATTTGTAGACAAGTTTTTGAAGCTACTTATTCTTGGTTTATGGATATACTACCCAATTTTCTAAAATAGATTTATCTAGTTAATTATGCTCTGTTTACATCAGTTGTGACATTCACTGTCACTTCATAACATAATCTTTTAAATTTCAGCACATAAGAGGTCCCACATTAGGTACATTTATTCAAATCTGGGTACTGTGACAAGTTTTTAGGATATTGCTACAGCCCATACAAAAAACCTTGAGTCCTACACCAGTTTTCCTTAAGGTTTCACGTGGTGGTGGCTGCTGCTCCTCATTTAGATGTGAATGTTCAAAACTGTAACTTTTCCTTATGGCAAACTTGATCAAAAATTTTAAAACCATTATTTTAAAGGTTGTATTTTCTCAACAACTTATAAAAATGAATGCCTTGGGTAAACTTTACTACTGATTCATAACGTTTATTTTTAACACATTTTATTTCATGTTTTACATGAGCTTCAGCTAAGGCCTGAAGTCAGTCTCACAAGACTAAAATCAAATGCTGGCAGGGCTGTGCTCTGTTCTGGAGTCTCCAGGGAAGAATCTGTTTCCTAGTCACTCAAGGGGTTAAGTGGCTGGCAGAATTCAATTCCCTTGCAGTGTGGATATAAGATCTCTGGGTTTTTTTTTTACATCTTTATTGGAGTATAATTGCTTTACAATGGTGTGCTAGTTTCTGCTTTATAACAAAGTGAATCAGTTATGCTTACCCTCTGAGGACTGTTATCAGCTTTTAGAGGCTGCCTGCATTCCCTGGGTTTTGGTCCCCTTCCTCTAACTTTAAAAGCCACAGCAGTGAGTCCTCATACTTCAAGTCTCTGCTACCTCTTCTTCCATCATTACATCACTCTAACTGACTCTTCTGCCTCACTTTTCTGACTTTCAGGACCTATATGACTATATTTGGCTCACATAGATAATCTGGGATAATCTCTGTATTTTAAGTTCCATAGCCATAATTTCATCTGCCAAGTCCCTTTGCTGTGTATCATAACATATACAAGCATAAGACTAGAGGGCAAAGATCATGAGAGTTAAAACTTTGCCTCTCTCAATGACATACATTCAAAACCACTTACAGAAGCATTGTGTGCAATAGTAAAAAATTAATGAAAACAACCAAAATGCATACCAAAGGGAACTGATTAAATTTATGGAAACTCATACAATGGAATATTGTTCAGTTGTAAATAAAAAGTGAGGAAGAGCTTTATTTGACCATATGGAATGTTCTCCAAGACTTTTGTTGTTGTTGAATTATAGTTGATGTACAATAGTATATGTTACAAGTGTACAATAAAGTGATTCAGTTTTTAAAGGTTATACTCCATTTATAGTTATTATAAAATAATAGCTATATTCCCTGTGTTGTACAATATATCCCTCTTTGTAGCTTATTTTATGCATAATAGTTTGTACCCTTAGTCCCCTATGTCTATCCCTATTTTGCTCCTCCCTATTCCCTCTCCCCACTGGTAACCGCTAGTTTGTTCTCTATATCGTGAGTCTCCTTTTTTGTTATACTTACTTGTTTGTTATTATTAAGTGAAAAAAAAGGAGCAGAAGTGTAATATTATATATTATGTTATGGGATTTTTTTTCTATGAAAGAAAACAAAGGAAATAAAGATCATAGTTTTGTTTTTAAAAGAGGTATTTCAAGTGAAATTAAAAATATAATATATATATAAATATATATATTATATATATATATTATATATATAATATATATATAAATATAAAGGGTTTGTAACTTTCATAGATTACAATTTAACTTCAGCAAAATTTTGAAAAGATGGTTAAACAAATCAGTATGAATCTTTTTTTTTTTTTTCATAGTTAAAGGGCTTAAGCAAGAGAGGAAAACTGGGCTAAAATTAAAGTTAGACATGAAATTGCCTACAAAGAGAGCTGTATATCTTTTGCAGGTTCTAAACAAGTATATCACTTTCTCTTTCAGTTCCTTATGCATGCTATACATGAGTGGTTTGCTGCTGTCTAAGGATGTGGTAATAACTAAGAAAACTGCAGAATATTATTTTAAATTAGATTATCATGTTATTCTTTGGATCAAATCAATATTTTTGAGGTAAGTATATTATAAAGTTGAATTATAGTTTTAAGCCTCAAATGCAAAAAGATAAATTCAAATTCTAGCAAGTGGCATTTTTTGACACCTCCAAAATATATGAGGAATTTTCTACAATCTCTCTCTAAATAAGACTAAGTTTACTTTTGTTCTATTTATGTATGAAAGTATGTATTATATATGTATGTATTTTTGGTAACAACATATCATGTTTCTTTGTTTATCTCTTATTGTCTTTTTGCCTGTCTCATCAATATTTCAGGCTCAATATATCCAAAGTCAGAAAAATATTTCCCTTTTCTACCCTGCCCCAGGTCCCAAGTTTATCTCTTTTTCTGATGTCTCTATTTCTGTTAATACATCAGTCTTAGTTTACTAGGGCTGCCATAACAAAATATCACAAACTGGATGACTTACACAATAGAAATTCATTTTCTCACAGTTCTGGAAGCTGGACAACTAGGATCAAAGTGCTGGCAGTGTTGCTTCCCTATGAGGCCTTTCTCCTTGGCTTGCAGACGGCCACCCTCCTGCTGCCTTTTCATGTGGTTGTCTCTCTGTGCTCATGCACCCCTGGTCTCTCTCTCTATGTCCTAATTTCTTCTTCTTATCTGACACCAATTGGATTGAATTAGGGTCCACCCTAATGGCCTCAGTTTAACTTAATTACCTTTATAAAGGTCCTATCTTCAAATACAGTCACATTCTGAGATACTGGGGACTAGGACCTTGACATATGAATTTTAGAAGAACAAAATTGAGCTCATAACTACCCCAAAATGCTAATCATCCAAAACTCAAATTCCTTCTGACTCCTCTCTCTCTTCCTCTTTCCATTCAAATATGTTTTGTATAAATTCTTCTGTAACATTTTTCCCTACTCTCCATATCCACTCTGTTGGAAATTTCTTATCTAGACTAGTACTATAGGATGCTAACAAACTCTTCAATACTCTCTTACACATTTACTGCTAGATCTGTCTTTCTAAAACTTAGATGCTACATCAACTCAACATCCTATGGTGACACCTAAATTATTGCCTAATGATAACTTAGACTGCTTTTTAAAGATGACCTTAGATTTCCTTTTAAGGCCTTTCCTGATCTCTTTCCAAAGAAGTCTCCAGTATTATGTCCCTTGACTCTCTGCAGAATCTTTAGTCTTTAAAACAGTGTATTTTATATTGTGGGTTAAAAAACTATTGGTAAGTCATAAAACTAATTTCAACCATCATTTGAGAAACCAAAGAATAGAATGAAATGAAATGGAATGGAATAGATCAGAATAATACTAAAAAGAATACCTAAACATTCATACGTTATAAAGTCTTAGTTCAGACTTATTTTTCTTTCCCATCAAGCTATTCTTTGAGACTTTCCTGAGCTTTTTATTTTATGCCTTTCTTTGAATATTTTCAAGAAGATACTATTACTTCATAGGTAATTAGATTGTACAACATATTAATATAAATTACACTGATCTCCCAAGCAGCAATTGTTTTTCATGCACACAAGTACCTGCTTTCTGAAATCTTTCCTCTGACTACTGACTGGAACGTGGGTTCAGAACCTACAAGTGTGCCACATGACAACTGTGCACAGCAGGATGACAGCAGTGAAAGCATTAAGAACACCATATTTCTCAGCATTATTAGATTTCAAAACCTCTTAAGCACCCATCACTGGGCAATTTTTAATTTAACACTGAATGAACCTGAGATATTAGTCATGTACAAGTGTTACTGCAGGTACTTAAAGAGATTTGTGTTGGTTAATCATCAACAGAGCCAAAGTGCTACAAACCAAGGACAAAATGAAGGCCTAGGAATGAAAGCCTCTCTGAATACTGGGAACAGAAGTGAAGTCTGAGTGTTACAGCAAATAGTGGGATGGGAGGCCCTTCTTTAGCGGAGTAAGGTAAGAACATAACAAAATCTCAGGTCCAGAGAAAGGAGAGTCATGGAGAACAGGAAGTTATTTCTGGGATGTTTTATTTTTGAAAGGAAAGAAAATTAAAGCAATGCCATATAATTAAAACTAATTTAAAATGATTGTATCTATCCAGTGATGTTGCAAACTAGCCTGTGATTGTTCCAGAAATAAAGTAGATGGAGCTGAGTCATCTCTCCCCTGGCAGTCCTTGTTCTGTCTCTATATATAGACATATATAGAGATACAGACATATATATATATATATATATAAAAACATCTTTATTGGAGTATAATTGCTTTACAATGGTGTGTTAGTTTCTGCTTTATAACAAAGTGAATCAGCTATACATATACATATATCCCCATATCTCCTTTTGAGTGACACTAAAGAGATTAGCAAGGCAGAGAGAAGTTTGTCTCACACAAATCAAAACATGGGCATATGTTCAAAGACTAATTTTTTTCTTTTTAAAAATATATAGAGGGCTTCCCTGGTGGCGCAGTGGTTGGGAATCTGCCTGCCAATGCAGGGGACACAGGTTCGAGCCCTGGTCTGGGAAGATCCCACATGCCGCGGAGCAACTAAGCCCGTGAGCCACAACTACTGAGCCTGCACGTCTGGAGCCTGTGCTCTGCAATGGGAGAGGCGGTGACAGTGTGAGGTCCACGTACCACGATGAAGAGTGGCCCCCGCTCACTGCAACTGGAGAAAGCCCTCGCACAGAAACGAAGACCCAACACAGCCAAAAATAAATAAATAAATTTATAAAAAATATATAGAAACATTGGATGAGGAATTAAATCTAGTGCAAGTCACACACAAATTGTCATTTGGACTTTGGTGGAATTGAAAGGGTTAGCCAGGCAAGATTTGTGCTAGAAAGACATTACAGAAAAAATATATATGTATTATATTGTGTTCATTATTGTCAACATAATCAAAAGACTCATGCTCAGACATTTATTATTTTTCTCTATTTTAAACATGTCTCTAAGATCTTGCTTTCAATTTCTACTTTGGATCAGTGGTTCTCAAATGCATAAGAATCACCTAGAGAGCTTGACAAAAATGCATGCTTCAAGGCCATACTCAAGAAAATTCTGAAGAAAAGGTTTAGGATGGGACCCTGGAATCTACTTTTTTAAACCTGTTCCCTTTCCCTACATGGATGTTCCTTTCACCAACAAAGAATTTTATATCAAAGATGGTATACAGACCATATTTTCAGAAATATCACAGTAGATGCTGCTTAATTCCATCCCTTATGTACCTTTCTTAGCTATACAACCAACTTAAGATATTTACCAGACATGGGTATACTTCACCCTGACCAGGAAGAATATCTGCTACCTAAAGTGTGTGACCTAAAAGGCACCAAAATTTCTACTATGGCTAAGAATAATTCTCTCCCTAGCCAGTCAATTCTCTTATTATTTAGTCTGGTTATTCCCTAGTAAGAATTATTAAAGGGCTATGCCAAAATATTGGATATCTTCAGAAGGTCACAATTTATCTGCCTGTTATCAATTTGGAGCTGTCTTCTAACAGTTATGCAAGAGTGATTCCTTACTGTATCATTAGTAACTCTCCGAACTATTTGCATCAGAATCACCAGAGAGAATTGTTAAAACTGAAGGTTTTTGGTACCTATTAAGACCTACTCAATCACAAACTCCTGGTCATGACTTAAATATATTTACTTAGGAATGTTTAACAAACCCCTAGACTTTCTTGTGCACCACTACCAATCACTCTCTATGGAAGATTCAGAAGATAAATAAATTGCAATTTCTATTGAGCTATTCTTTCTACAACTTTGGAGATAATACATAGCATTAAGAAAATGGGAAGTGGAATGAAAGGGAATGGGGGAGTGAGGGAAAACAAGTTAAATCTAAGGGAGATTCTGAAAGACAAGCCTAAATGTGAGGAGATTACTTGCAGAAATAGTCTCCTAATTTCACAGCTTTACTATCACACCCAACTGGGATTTTAGTCCTGCTTTCTTGAGGTGAAGGAAGGTATCAGTTTCTGGGAGAACTTTTGCCTCCCATCATACGTCAACACTGGTAATAAAATCTGCGCTGTAGCTGTGGTCATTTGGGATGATTTAGAAAGGATAGAGACAAGTCTGTCCTGTAGAACTTGAAAGATTTGATTCACCTGACCTTGAATATATACCATGATTGTCATGAATTTAAGCAAAAAAAATAATCTTAAGCAGAATCTAAAGGAATTAATAAAGCACAGTACAATTTTTGAGAGAGGCAATGAAGGCTGATATTTATGGGCAGCATTGGATGGTATGGCCCCACCCATAAGTGATGACGTGCTCCACAGTAAAATAAGTGCTGTGAGGTTACTGCTTCAATACAAACAGGTTCCAAAGAGCCATGACACTGTGAGTAATAACAACATTGCTGACCTTTTCTCATGGTGGGAGAAATAAACTTAGACAAGAGTGATGTACTGACAATAAAAAAAAAAAAAAAAGAAATGGTTCCTAGACCAGAACATAAAGAGGTGCTGCTTGGACCCTATAACAAATCTTCAGATGTACATGTACAATAAACAAATAAGTAAGTACCTCTTCCTAACCCTATTATTTCAAGTCATCATTGATAATTGCTATTCTTCATATAGGACCATGAATTTTGTAACATATTTGTAATCAAATTGATTATATAGACATGTGCCTATAAAAATATTTACCTGAGGGACCCCAAGCCCTAGTGGTGACCTTGGTTCCCAATTCCTTCCAAGTACATGTCTTTCCCTCCGTCTCTGTCTTTCTCTCTGCCTTCTGCTACCTGTCTCTCCACTCTACTCTAAGTTACATCTTGTAACCAGCACTGAGGCTGGAGTGGAGGACTCCATCTATGGTCTTATCTAGTGACTTTACCAAACCTTGATATGTATTTGTGGAGCACAATCCATGGAACTCAAGAAATCATGTCCTGATTTTTTTTAAAAAATAACCATTGTTGAAGTTTGGAAACTTACCATAAGGCAGCAGGATATACATATCTTCCTGAAGAAGTTAGTCTTCTCTTTCTGATAAAGCTAATTAATTAATAAGTTTGCTGCCTGGATATTCAAAAGTTGTAACCAGGTGATTGGAATAGAATGGGCTGAGAGACTATTTTGACATTATTTCAAGTTATTCTTTCATTGGAAAAGTATTGAGGTTGCTTGGAATTGCATATATGCTGGTGATGACTTCTGATTGTAAGATGCTAAAGGCTTCTAAATATTGAAAGTTGAGGGGGATTTCAAGCCATCATAATTTAGCTTTGGAAATAAACTTTGTGGAGAGGAAATTAATCATAATTAACACTGAGATAGCATAGAGAAAGACATCATCAATTCATGCCCTAGAGTGTATTTCTCGAAATCTCGCTTACGATGGTATTTTCTTCTAAGATAGATAGATAAATAGATAAATAATTTGAGGTTAATAAGTACTCTATTACAGTTTTAATAAATATTTCTATGCATTTTTGTCAAAAATACCTGTTAGGCTGGATAGTTTTTTTTACTTCATCACAATATCCTGCACTTGAGGAATAAAGAACTGCTAAGGTTATTGATTTAGTGAAAGCCATTAATTTGGCAAAGTGCTTTCGAGAAATCAATTAGTGAAGGTCTGACCTTTAGATCCAAACTGTTCTTATCAACCTATAAATAAATAAAAAGTTCCCTTCTGAGTCCCATGCTTTCTCAGACATAAGCCCAGCCTAATTCCACCACCTAAATTTTGCTCTGGCATCCTCTCACATCTCCTGTCTTCGCAATCCTTACCTTTCTGCTCCCACTAAATTCTAATACCTGCCTCTGGTAAGAGTAAAAACAAAGGGTGCTCAGCAGAGACCTAGATAACCAATAAGTCAAGGTCAGTGGTCCCAAAGAAAGCCACTTTATGTTTCTCCTTAGAAGAATAAGGCTGCTGAAAAAAAAAAGTAGATTTTACAAAATGGGAAATGGAAAACATATTGCATGTATTTAAAATGAATGATTTGAATATAAAGAAAATCCCTTTCTCCCTCAGTTCACTCTTTCTCCACCATGAAGGCATGAAACTTTAGAAGGAGTCAAGAGGGCTATAAGACATAAGAAAATTTTCAGCTATTCCAAATCATTATCCATATGTAGATTTTAAAAACCATTACTCCTATGAGATTGCTTTTAATTTATAAGGCTCCATGGGGCATTCTTTGGTCTTATATCCTGTATTCCTCCTTTGTCTGGATGTTATAAAGCAGTACAGAAACTCCATAGTTCATTCTGATGAATACCTTTATTTACTTGGGAATATGATCTTCATCTCAGAAGGACTAGATGTAACATTTGATACAAAGGTCACCACTGCTATACTGCTTACAAATTATGATTTTTAATAGCCTTTCTGCCTTACTCTTTACCCCCACCACTCATATATGCCTAGCATGAAAAGATCTGTTCTTCTGACAGGTTGAATATAAAACACTAGAGTTTTTGTTTAAATGAAAATCATTTTCAACAGGGCCTCTCAGTTCAATTAATAAATATGGAAACTTGATGGAAGCTGTTCCTTGTTACTGCTATTATGTTGCTCATCTGGAAATACGGTATTGTCAAATATATTTTAAATTTATCATACCCTATGGTAAAATATTTTAGACGAAAATTTCCTGTCCATCAGGGAGTATGGCCAGTTTTCAAATATGAACTGAGAATAATGTAAGTCAGCAAGATGTGATGGCCACATAGAAGAAAACTATGATCCCTGCTCTGTCCTGTCTAGTAGAACTCTATGAGATGTTATGCTCTCACAAAATAATAATAATAAATTATTATTTTTAAAATTGTAACTAGACTGGCCCGTAGTTTTGCACATTCAAAGGTCTGTAGAAGCCAAGTTGACCAGAAGACTAGAGAGCATGTTCTCCATCCCACTGAGTATCCACTATTAACTCCAGCCAATATTTGTCATGTAGCAATGTGGCCCTTGACTTGCCAATTCTTCTGGGTTTTCCAAAATGTAACATCAGATTTCATATGTGAAATCTATCAATTTAGAAATGTTGGCCAGTAACTCAACTAAAAAAAGAAAACATTCTATGAACTAAACCACAGGCATGTGCAGGCCAGATGTGGCTGGCAAGCCATCAGTCTACAAGCCCTAGTCTAGTTAAGTGATTTTAACCTTGCTTATTACCGGCATCACTCAATTATTTGTGGTTTCTGCATTTAACATCCATCCCTCTATCTGTCTGCCTCCCTCTTCCATTTAATTACTGGATGTGATGGGCTCTTCATCATTTTGATTCCCAGAAGATGCCTCCGAACCTATGGAAATGCACTTATCCAAGCTCATGATCATGATGAAAAGACAAGAAATAAGCCCTGATATAAATCCGCTTATACAGAAGGATACAACTTTGTGATGATGAGAAAACATAAATAGACAAGTGATTGAAAGAAAACATACTAAAATGTCTCCAGTGTATACCTCTGGGTAGTGAGAGGATGGGTATATTTTGTTAAATGAATTTCTGTGTTTTGGACAATAAATGTATATTATGTATGTAACTATTGAAAGAGTTTTCAGAGTATACTTCTCCTAGAAGTTAAGGAGTGGGGATGTATGGGAAGAAGGAAATTAGGGGAAATCATATTTTTTCCAAAAAAGATTGACTGTGGTCATGCCTTTTCAAATACAATTTATCTCACTCATTTTTTAGAGTTATAAATGTTGTAAGAAAAAAAACTAATATTTACCAACAAATAGATGTCCAGTTCAGTTTTTTTAAAAGAGGTCAACCCACCTTGGCCACCTAACCTGTCGCATTCAGGTACCATAAAAGGAAGAAATTGCTCCTAGAGTCTGCACAGCACATCCTGCACGGATCTATCTTTCATGCATGTACCATCTGAATTTTTGAGGCCCCACATATTGCCATGCTTACCTCAAGGACCCGCTTTACTTTTATATGCATAGTTCACTTTGCAAGTGGAGAAAAATATGATTTGTCTGAGAATTCTCAAAAGAGAACATCCACAGAGTGGGCAGATCTATCTTGTGGAAAATGCCTGCATTGGTCATCAGAGTGCCTTCATTCCTTTAAGCTTCATCACATTCTTGCTAAAGTCAAATGCCTGCATTTTTGCAAAAGAATGTTATCATAGTGTGGCCAACAAGGGATTAATTTCCAAAATATACAAACAGCTCATACAGTTCCATATCAAAAAAATAAACAACCCAATCAAAAAGTGGGCAGAAGACCTAAATAAACATTTCTCCAAAGGAGACATACAGATGGCCAAGAGGCGCAAGAAAAGATGCTCAACATCGCTAATTACAATATTAGAGAAATGCAAATTAAAACTACAATGGGATACCATCTCACACCTGTCAGAATGGCTATCATCAAAAAGACTGCAACTAATAAATTCTGGAAAGGGTGTGAAAAAAGGGAACCCGCCTACACTGTTAGTGAGAATGTAACTTGGTACAGCCACTATGGAAGATAGAATGGAGGTTCCTTAAAAAACTAAAAATAGAGCTACATATGATCCAGAAATTCCACTCCTGGACCTATATACAGAAAAGATACATCATGTACCCCAATATTCATAGCAGCACCATTTACAATAGCCAAGACATGGGAACAACCTAAATATCCATCAATAAAGAAGATGTGCCATATATATATATATATATATATATATATATATACACACACACACACACACACACACAATGGAATATTACTCAGCCATAAACAAGAATGAAATAATGCCATTTGCAGCAACATAGATGGACATAGAGATTATCATACTAAGTGAAGTAAGTCAGACAGAGAAAGACAAATATATGACATCACTTATATGTGGAATCTGAAAAAGTGATACAAATGAACTTATTTACAAAACAGAAATAGACTCACAGACATAAAAAACAAACTTATCATTACCAAAGGGGTAGGGGAGGGGAGGGATAAATTAGGAGTTTGGTATTAACATATACACACTACTATATATAAAATAAACAGTAAGGGCCTACTCTATAGCAAAGGGAACTATATTCAATATCTTGTAATAACCCATAATAGAAAAGAATTTTTAAAAGTATATATATATAGATAGATAGATAGATATTGGTATATATATAATATATACATAGGTATATATGTATGTATAACTGAATCACTTTGCTGTACACCTGAAACTAACACAACACTGTAAATCAACTACACTTCAATTAAAAATAAAATTTTTTTAAAAGAATGTTATCATAGGCATTTGAAAATATTTTTTAAATAAATTAAGGCACACAGAGATTTATGCAGATAATTAGGCACATAAATTACATTGCATTTTCAAGTTTACTGTTGTATTGTAAATTTGTTTCTTATTAAAATTTAACCCTTTTTTATTGGAGTGTAACTGCTTTACAATGTTGTGTTAGTTTCTGCTTTACAACGAAGTGAATCAGCTATATATATATATATATATACATATATCTATATATATGTATATATATATATATATACATATATCCCCTCCCTCTTGACCTCCCTCCCTCCCCACATGCCACCCATCTAGGTCATCACAGAGCACCAAGTTGAGCTCCCTGTGCTACACTGCAGGTTCCCACTAGCTATCTATTTTACTACATGGTAGTGTATTTATGTCAAACCTAATCTCCTAATTCATCCCACCCTCCCCTTCCCCCTCTGTGTCCACATATCCGTTCTCTACATCTATGTCTCTATTCCTGGAACTAGGTTCATCTGTACCATTTTTCTAGATTCCACATACATGTGTTAATATACGATATTTGTTTTTCTGTTTCTGGCTTACTTCACTCTGTATGACAGACTCTAGGTCCATCCACGTCTCTACAAATGACCCAGTTTCATTCCTTTTTATGACTAAGTAAAATTCCATTGCATATATGTACCACGTCTTCTTTATCCATTCATCTGTCTATGGACACTTAGGTTGTTTCCATGTCCTGGCTATTGTAAATAGTGCAGCAATGAACGTTGGGGTACATGTGTCTTTTTGAATTAGGTTTTCTCAGGGTATATGCCCAGTAGTGGGATTGCTGGGTCACATCGTAGTTCTATTTTTAGTTTTTTAAGGAATCTTCATGCTGTTCTCCATAGCGGTTGTATCAATTTACACTCCCACCAACAGTGCAAGAGGGTTCCCTTTTCTCCACACCCTCTCCAGCATTTGCTTTTCGTAGATTTTTCAATGACGGCCATTCTGACCAGTGTGAGGTGATACCTCATTGTAGTTTTGATTTGCATTTCTCTAATAATTAGTGATGTTGAGCATCTTTTCATGTTCCTCTTGGCCATCTGTATGTCTTCTTTGGTGAAATGTCTATTTAGGTCTACCACCCATTTTTTGATTGGGTTGTTTGTTTTTTTGATATTGAGTGGCACGAGCTGTCTGTATATTTTGGAAATTAATACTTTGCCCATTGCTTCAATTGCAAATATTTTCTCCTGTTCTGAGAGTTGTCTTTTCATCTTGTTTATGGCTTCCTTTTCTTTCAAGATAACCCCTTCTATCTTCCTTTCCCATAACCTATTCTCGTCTATCTTTTCTCTTTCTCCTTTTCCTTTTCTTTCTCCATTTTTCTCCCTGAAAGCTTCCAAAGGTAGCTGGGTGTAAGAAGAAACCCACATTTATTTATTGAAATACACCTCATCATTCATAATCAACAAGAGATAAGGACAAACTAAAAAATATATATATATATTCATATACACACACACCTCTTAATATTTAATGCATCACTTAAGAGTGGATTTGACTATGAGTAACAAAACACTTAAGAATAATTTAAATAGAACTTATTTTTCTCAACAAGAAGTCCAAAGGTAGGCATTTTCTAGCATTAAGTTTAGCTTTTCTGAGATGCCATCAGGGACCCAGGCTCTTTCCATCCTTCTCCTCCACCATTTTAACAGTGTTCACTTTCATCTGCTTGCTTGTCACCTCATGGTTACAAGTTCTAGCTTGTAACCAGACATCACATCAAGAAAATATGAACAACAGTATCAGCTGCTTCACCCTTTCATCAAGAAAGATACACAGGGAGCTTTACTCAATACCCTGTAATGACCTATATGGGAAAAGAATATAAAAAAGAGTGGATATATGTATATGTATAACTGGTTCACTTTGCTGTACACCTGAAACTAACACAACATTGTAAATCAACTATACTCCAATTTTAAAAAAAAATTAAATAATAAAGAAAGAAAGATAAATTTTTCCAGAAATCCTTGCAGACATTCACTTCAATATCATTGGTTAGATTATAACCTTTCAAACTATTAGAACTGTGTCACATGGCCAAACCTAGTTGCAAAGAAAGTTAGGAAAGGGAATATATACCTAGAGATACTGCTGAATCACACAAAATTCATGTTTTGTTAACAACAAGAAGAAGAAGATGATAGATATCAAATAAGCAAATAATAGTTTTTGCCACAGTGACTTATTTAAAGGGTAGCAAAAGCATTCCCTGATGTCATATACATTAACTCAACTAGGCTAACAGAGGACCCAATATGACCCTTAGAAACCTATTTGAAGAATAAATTTAAATAATCTCCAATTAGCATAATGGTTGTGCTTAGTGAAGTGGTACTTTTGAATTGCTTTGGTGCTTTTGAAGAAAATTCTCTTAGTATGTAAAATTTTTTCTTTCCAAAATTTTTGTCCCATTGAAACAGGATTTGCTTTGCAAAGGTAAACTTGAGCCCTGGCTACTCATATTTTACCAATTCAAAGCCATTAGAATGTGAATGTTCTTTTATTACTACACTGCTTTAAAACAAAGCATGATAATTTAGAGTGCTAAATTCAGGGACTTCCCTGGTGGCGCAGTGATTAAGAATCTGCCTGCAAATGCAGGGGACAAGGGTTTGAGCTCTGGTCCAGGAAGATCCCACATGCCGCGGAGCAACTAAGCCTGTGTGCCATAACTACTGAGCCTGATCTCTAGAGCTGGCGAGCCACAACTACTGAGCCCACGTGCCACAACTACTGAAGCCCATGCACCTAGAGCCTGTGCTCCGCAACAAGAGAAGCCACCGCAATGAGAAGCCTGCATACCGCAACAGAGTAGCCCCCACTTGCTGCAAATAGAGAAAGCCTGTGCGCAACAACAGAGACCCAACGCAGCCAAAAATTAATTAATTAACTAATTAAATTTAGACTGTTAAATTCAGAGACTGAAGTAGAATTTTTAATAATACACAAACAGTACTAAAAAGACCATTGAAATGACAATTTTATTTCAAATCCTTTATACAGGTATACCTTATTTTGCTTCACTTTATTGTGCTTCACAGATGTTGCATTTTTACAAATTGAAGGTTTGTGGCAACCCTCTATCAAACAAGCCTATCGGACCATTGTTCCAACCTATTTGTTCTCTTCATGTCTCTGTCACATTTTAACAATTCTCACAATATTTCACAATTTTTCATTATTGTTATATTTGTTATGGTGATCTGTGACCAGTGATCCTTTATGTTACTATTGTAGTTGTTTTGATGCACCTCAAACCTCGCCCATAAGAGAGTGTACTTATTCAATAAATGTTGTTTGTGTTCTGACTGGCCATTCCCCCATTTCTCTCCCTCTCCTCAGGCCTCCCTATTCCCTGAGACATGACAATATTACAATTAGGGCAATTAATAACCCTACAGTGGCCTCTAAGTGTTCAAGTGAAAGGAAAAGTCACACATCTCTCACTTTCAATCAAAAGCTGGAACTGATTAAGCTTAGTGAGAAAGGCATGTCCAAAACCAACATGGGCTGAAAGCGATGCCTCTTGTGCCAAACAGTTAGCCAAGTTGTGAATGCAAAGAAAAAGCCCTTAAAGGAAATTAACAGTGCTGCTCTAGTGAACACATGGATGATAAGAAAGAGAAATAACCTTATTGCTGATATGGAGAAAGATTTAGTGGTTTGGATAGACCATAAAACCAGCCACAATATTCCCTTCAGCCAAAGCCTAATCCAGAGAAAGGCCCTAACTAACTCTCTTTGATTCTTTGAAGGCTGAAGAGGAGAGGAAGCCACAGAAGAAAAGTTTGAAGCTAGCAGAGTTTGGTTCATGTGGTTTAAGGAAAGAAGCCATCTTTATAACATAAAAAATGCAAGGTGAAGTTGCAAGTGCTGATGTAGAAGCTGTAGAAGTTATCCAGAAGATCTAGCTCAGATAATTAAAGAAGGTCACTACACTAAACAACACATTTTCAATGTAGATGAAACAGCCTTATATTGGAAGAAGATGCCATCTAGGACTTTCATAGCTAGAGAGGAGAAGTCAATGCCTGGTTTCAGTCTTCGAAAGAGAGGCTGACTCTCTTGTTAGTGGCTAATGCAGCTGGTGACTTTATTTTTTTATTTTTATTTTTTTTTGCAGTACACGGGCCTCTCACTGTTGTGGCCTCTCCTGTTGCAGAGCACAGGTTCCGGACGCGCAGGCTCAGCGGCCATGGCTCACAGGCCTAGCCACTCTGCGGCATGTGGGATCTTCCCGGACCGGGGCATGAACCTGTGTCCCCTGCATCGGCAGGTGGACTCTCAACCACTGCGCCACTAGGGAAGCCCAGCTGGTGACTTTAAGTTGAAGCCAATGCTCATTTGCAATTCTGACAATCCCAAGGCTGTTAAGAATTATGCCAAATCTACTCTGCCTCTGCTCTATTAATGGAACAACAAAGCCTGGATGGCAGCACATCTGTTTACAACATGGTTTACTGAATATTTTAAGCTGACTATTAAGACCTACTGCTCAGACAAAGATTCCTTTCAAAATATGACTGCTCATTGACAACACACCTGGTCACTCAAGAGCTCTGATGGAGATTTACAATGAGATTAATGTTGTTTTCCTGCCTGCTAACACAACATCCATTCTGCAGCCATACATCAAGGAGTCATTTTGACTTTCATTTCTTATTGTTTAAGAAATGCATTTTGTAAGGCTATAGCTGCCTATAGTGATAGTGATTCCACAATGGGTCTAAGCAAAGTAAATTGAAAACCTTCTGACAAGGATTCATCATTCTGGATGTCATTAAGTGTATTTGTGATTCATGGGAAGAGGTCAAAATATCAACATCTACAGGCGTTTGGAAGAAATTGATTCCAACTCTCATGGATGACTTTAGAGGGGTTCAAGACTTCAGTGGAGGAAGTAACTGAAGATGTGGTGGAAATAGCAAGAGAACTAGAATGAGAAGTGAAGCCTGAAGATGTAACTGAATTGCTACAATCTCATGATTAAATTTCAGTGGATAAGGAGTTGATTTTTATAGATGAGCAGAGAAAGTAGTTTCTTGAGGTGGAACCTACTCCTGATGAAGATTGTGTGAAGATTGTTGAAATGACAACAAAGGATTTAGATGACATAAACTTAGTTGATAAAGCAGAAACAGGGTTTGAGAGGATGACTCTAATTTTGAAAGAAGTCCTACTGTGGGTAAAATGCTATCAAACAGCATTGCGTGCTATAGAGAAGTTTTTCTTGAAGGGATCAACGTGGCAAATTTCACTGTTGTCTTACTTTAAGAAATCGCCACAGCCACCCCAACTTTCAGTAAACACAACCCTGATCAGTCAGCAGCCCTCAACATCGAGGCAAGACTCTCCACCAGCAAAAAGATGGCAACTCACCAAAGGCTCAGATCATTGGTAGCATTTTTTAGCAATATAGTTTTTTTTTTCTTTTTCTGATTCCTGGGACCCTATTTGGACTCAGTGGAAATCACTGAGGGCTCAGGAATATGCTTTTTTTTTTTTGGCCACGCCACGCAGCTTGGGGGATCCTAGTTCCCAGATCAGTGATTGAACTCATGCCCCCTGCAGTGGAAGCGTGGAGTCCTAACCACTGGACCACCAGGGAATTCCCAGAAATATAATATTTTTATTTAAGGTATGTACATTGTGTTTTTAGACATAATGCTACTGCAAGCTTAACTGACTACAGGAGAGTGTAAACATAACTTTTACATGCACTAAGAAACCTAACAATTTATGTGACTTGCTTTATTGTGATATTCACTTTATTGCAATGATCTGGAACCAAACCCACAAGATACCGTGTCTGTGTTTTACAGGTCCTAACAACATAATTTTGACTAAATGGAAGTAATCAAAACCTGTGATGTTGAAAATAGTATTTATAGGCCATAAACAAGCTATAGTAGAGTCTCACATTTCCAGAAAAATAATAATGGTGACTTCAACTAAGCCAAATTTCCTAATCTCCAAGATGGTAAATACAGTCTAGGAAGAAACTGCATAACTTACAGGCTCCCACTGTTGTTTTCTTTTCTAAATCTTCTGGAATGTACAGATGTCAAGAACCCAAAAGCATCTGAATCACTTTTTCTTTTTTCCAATTATGTCATGCTTCTCTGTTGTTCTCTTTCTCCTTTCAGGTTTTCTCTACCTTCTTCAGATTTCCTTCACCCACAACCACCACCACCTCCCATCCTTCCTTTTTTCTCCTCATCTTATCAACCCCACCAGCTGCCTTCCTTTGAAATTTCCTGAGGTTTGCTTCAGATCTCTCAGAAAGTCAGATCAGAATCGAGGGGAAAATATCTGGTTCCGTAACCCTGAGGGTGGGTGCTGTCTGAGTGCACATTATAATTTGGAGCTGGACTGGTGTGTGAGTGACAACCTGACACACCATCTTAAGAGCTTCATGATTTCAGTTTAGTTTGTTTTAGAAGAGATTTTCAGCTCTTTGACACTTTTTCTTAGTCTCGTTTTGTCTTTTTTTTCTCTTTTCAATTTAGTTATTGTTTATAGATATTTGATATCAAATGGTTTAAATTAAACTTAATTTATGGTGACAGAAGATTTTCAATTTTAGAAATTGGAAAGCCCTCTGGGTAAATGCCAGCCCCTTCTGTCCTCCCTGCCACCACACAAACGTGTTCATCCAGGACAAAGCTGCAATAATAGATTCTGATATGGACTACAAAGAAGTGAGGGATTTTTCCAAATAAAACTACCTTTTATTATTTTTTAGACCTCCTTATTTAGTCCAAGTATGTGTTATTAAATTAATCTTTAAAGTGCCTCTTTAAATAACTAACAATTCTCATTTCAACTGCTATGGCATAAAATTTAAATGCAATTATACACAAAGAAATTGCTTTCTTCCTTTGTACCTGATAATGACAAGGTCATAATCTGCCCTAAATCTATATTCTTTGCTTAGCCATTTGTGATATAGTTTATTGTAGGTATTAAGTGCTATTTAATGAAATAGCTTATAATATTAAGAAAGTGTTCTGTTCTCTAGAGGCAAAATGGTAGCAATTCAGAACTTTACGCAAAAACTTTTGAAAAATAAGGGTTTCAACTTGGTTTTGGTATGTGAATTAGTTGTGTAGCCATCTGGATACTTTGCTGCTACACATCACTCTCCACATTGCTGGATTATCAAAACAGAGCCTCAAAGCACAGCTTTGTCTTTCTGAGAGGAGTCTTAATTATGAGTACTGCATATTTGGGATTTAGTTTATTCCCATATTTATTCCCTTATGTAACACATGGAATCTGCTTGTTTTGCTTAAGTTAGGAAGAAAAGGTCACAAAGAAGTAGGTTGTCATAACCAAGTCAGTGTGGGCTGAAGAACAGTAATCACTAAGTAAATAGCAATTCCTAAAACATACCAAATAATTAACAGGAAAAAGTAAGGCAGCGTCGAATGTCTTGAAAATTAGAATTTATGTGTTTTGAATTTTTCCCCCTGGAAGTGTAAATGACCTTGGAGATAATCTAGTGGAGAGCCTTCACTTTGTACTGACTGAAATCCAGAGGGCAAAACGAGTCCACTGTGATCCCAAGCCAGTTCATTGCCTGAATCCAGACTCCAGCAAGGTTCGTTTTCCCCCTGTGACCTCCCCCTGAAGGTGTGGCCTGAGATAATGTCTGAACATTCTTCAGTAGATACTACTTGGACTTGATGATACATTCAATATGGTTTTAAAACTTGGCCCTTTTGTGTCATAGGTGGGAAAGTGAACAGCGGGAACATGAAAATTGTCTTAGGGTAGCTTTTAAGTGAAGGAATAGTAATATTAATGTGAATAAATATTCAATGCCAAGATATTTCTGAAAATGTGTGTAATAAGTGTTCGAAACAAGTAAGAATACTCAAATTAATATTATTGTCTATGTTGGTTTATTACCTGCCAAATGTGAATTCTTTCCTCAAATACTCAGGAGAATTGGCTGTTGATTATTATTTGACAGGACACATTTTACCTGCAGCAAAATTCAACATTTTACTACCCATAGCATTATTTGAAAGCTAATCAATATTTTTGCTAAAGTTCCAGGCACTAGAAGCTAATCATTTGCAACACTGCTGGATAGGAAGCATAAAATCACATTTACATGTTTCTGGCTCCCTTTAAAATGGTAGTTGGGTTATAATTATCAGGTAAGATTTGCTATTGAATCATGAGGTTTTGGATTAGCTGTTAGGATATGGGAGTTTCAGCAAACATTGATTATGCTTCTGATAATATTTTCCACATTTAATGAGATGGTCAATGTCAGGTTAGGTAAAAGAGTGCCTGAGAACTCTATTTTGGCTCAGAAAGGCAGAAAAAGGTGAAAAATGTAACAATAGAAACCATTCAAGAGACTAAGATCTGGCTTTTGGCTCAATTTAGTGAATGAGAACTTGAAGAGGAAACTCATATACTAACAAAAAGATTCAAAATTATCCTGGTATCAGCAGACTTTAAGACCAAGAAAAGAAAGTTTATATGTAATTACTTTGAAAGAGTATGCATTTGCTTTGAGATAGTTATTCACCTTCATTCATACTCTTTGGACCTGAAATTCACAGGTGCAGGAAACTAGGATTACATTTTATCTTTTCCAAAATGCTTGCTCAGTAACTTATATAGAACAGTTGACTGTAAATGCTTATAAGAACTTAAAAATTGGATCATTTCCCTGATTATGTGTTTTAAAATTTGACTCTTACAAATAGCAAGAAACTATGATCACATTTCACAGAGATGACAAAGACAGGAAGCCAACATGCTAGCATGAAAGATTAATTCTTTAATCATGTCTTCTATTGCCTGTACACATGAAAGAATGCTCAACATCATTAATCATTAGAGAAATGCAAATCAAAACTACAATGAGATATCATCTCACACTGGCCAGAATGGCCATCATCAAAAAATCTAGAAACAATAAATGCTGGAGAGGGTATGGAGAAAAGGGAACTCTCTTGCACTGTTGGTAGGAATGTAAATTGATATAGCCACTACAGAGAACACTACTGAGGTTCCTTAAAAAACTAAAAATAGAACTACCATATGACCCAGCAATCCCACTACTGGGCATATACCCTGAGAAAACCATAACTCAAAAAGAGTCATGTACCAAAATGTTCATTGCAACTCTATTTACAATAGCCAGGACATGGAAGCAACCCAAGTGTCCATCAACAGATGAATGGATAAAAAAGATGTGGCACATATATACAATGGAATATTACTCAGCCATAAAAAGGAATGAAAGTGAGTTATTTGTAGTGAGGTGGATGGACCTAGAGACTGTCATACAGAATGAAGTAAGTCAGAAAAAAGAAAAACAAATACCGTATGCTGACACATATATATGGAATCTAAAAAAAAAAAAAAATTGGTCATGAAGAACCTAAAGGCAAGACAGGAATAAAGATGCAGAACTATTACAGTATGGACTTGAGGATACAGGGAGGGGGAAGGGTAAGCTGTGACAAAGTGAGAGAGTGGCATGGACATATATACACTACCAAATGTAAAATAGCTAGTGGGAAGCAGCCACATAGCACAAGGAGATCAGCTTAGTGCTTTGTGACAACCTAGAGGGGTGGGATAGGGTTGGTAGGAGGGAGGGAGAGGCAAGAGAGAAGAGATATGGGGATATATGTATATGTATAGCTGATTCACTTTGTTATAAAGCAGAAACTAACACACCATTGTAAAGCAATTATACTCCAATAAAGAGGTTAAAAAATTAAATCAATAAAATTAAAATGTTGATATTCATGTTGCATCTATCATATATCAGCCAGACTCATCAATAATTTACCTCTTTAAACGATTAATAATAATCTGAAGCATTTCTTAACATAATGTTGACTTACATCTTAAACCTAATTCCCAATCCAACACTTTAATATAAAACTGAGCACTGGAATAAACAGCATTAGCTTTTCCTTGCTCAAATACCAAGGTTGGCTTTAAGATAAGGCAGTTTACCATTGTAACATATGATAATGTGCCTTATAAATATGCCTTTTTAAGTGATTAATAAAATGCTTATAATTGTAAATTAGATTGAGGCAGATGGATAGATAAATGAGTCTATATGAAATGTACTTCCTATTGCATTAAACTCGACCTTATTTGGGGCTTGGATAATAATAAGTTTTCAGGTAATTTGGAGTGATTTTCTTCCTGAGCACTGATCACACTCTCAATCAGCTTTAGTGACTGAAATGAGCATTGTTCTCTACTCCTACCCTCAACACATTAACTCAAAATTGATTTTTTTTTTTTTTACCATTTTTCTAGAATGCTGCAGTCAGCAGGTGATCACTTCAGGAGGAAAACCAATATTTTCATTCCAGTTCTTTTTATTTTTCCAGGCTCCTAACAATGATGGCTGTGATCATATGTGGCCCACAAATTCACTATGGATGTTAGTTGGATTTCATCAGTGCTCCTCCCTCTTGTACCTCTTTTCTTAATAATCCCCTTGAGGCTTCAGCCCTCATCCATTTATTCAGCAAAATTGTAATAAGTGCTGGCTACACAAAACCAGGACATGATGTTTTAGAGGAAAGATGGTCCACATGGGAAGCGGATAAACATATGATTTAGTTGGATGAAATGTAAAGAGTATTGAATTGGTGGTTTGAACAAAAGGAGTAGAGATTACTTGAGTGGGAAAGAGAAGTCATTTGAATTTGTTTAAAAAATTGAACAAAATTTTGTCAGATTTCTCAGATTGACACAGCATTTCAGACAAAAGGAAAAGTTTCAGCAAATAACATGGATTTTCATTCCCCTTTCTTAAAATTTAATGTAAGTCAAATTATTTTATCACTATGTCTTTTCTGACATTGAGAAGTGCTAATTAAAAAATCACTCATAGGGCTTCCCTGGTGGTGCAGTGGTTAAGAACCTGCCTACCAACACAGGGTACACAGGTTCAAGCCCTGGTCCGGGAAGATCCCACATGCCGTGGAGCAACTAAGTGCGTGCACCACAACTACTGAAACTGCGCTCTAGAGCCCGTGAGCCACAACTACTGAAGCCCGCGTACCTAGAGCCCGTGCTCCGCAACAAGAGAAGCCACCGCAATGAGAAGCCCGCGCACTGCAGCAAAGAGTAGCCCCCACTCGCTGCAACTAGAGAAAGCCCGCCCGCAGCAACAAAACCCCAATGCAGCCAAAAATAAATAAATAAAATAAATAAATTTATCTTTAAAAAGTCGCTCATAGATGAGATACTTAGAATTAACAAAGAATGAAAGTCAGGAAAATAAAAGGGAGATAGAGTAGATAGAAAAAAAATGTTCCTCCTAAAGCAAATCAAGATTAAAAAAAGCACTTTGGCTTTGAAATTGTATGCCTCTATCTGCCTGTGAGAGTAGCTTCTCAAATTCATTCTTAAGGAAGAGTTGAATCCAGCTCAGAGTGTGTGGCTATATATTTCTCTGTCTATTGTGAAATTTTTGTAACTTTGGGATTTTTCATAAATAGATCTCGCCCTTCTTGAGATGTGCCTGCCATGTATATTTAAGACCATAAAATATTTGGGGAAAGCATATAAAGTGGGAAGGAAGGATGATAACGAGTTATATCTAACTGACAGAGTTTTCTCTGGAATAAATTCAAAACTCAGTTCCAAATGATAATGGGAAAGATAGTTCTTGAATAAAGACTTCGGTTTAAGTGTGGGCCTTTCCACATTCTTGTTTCAAGTCCTTGAACAAAGTACTAATTATATTCATTTTAAAAAAAGGAATGGATAAACAACAAGGTCCTACTATATAGCACAGGGAAATATACTCAATATCCTGTGATAAACCATAATGGAAAAGAATATGAAAAAGAATATATATATGTATATATAACTGAATCACTTTGCTGTACAGCAGAAATTAACATAACATTGTAAAATCAACTATACTTAAATAAAATCAATTTTTTAAAAAAGGAAATAATTATACCTGTCATGCCCAACTCACTTGGGGTGGTCAATCAGTCAAAGTATTTATTATGCACAACTCAATGCACGTGCTAACTGAGCCTTGTTTTCTAATGGATAAGTGTGTTGCGTGTACAGTCTGATAAAAGAAATGCCTAGTACCCCACAAGTGGCAATAGCCCTCAAATATTCACCAACAACTAGCCTGATAATCCAGTGCACCCTACCCTATCATGCTTTGTACTGTCTTTTGTAAGTATCAATCCCTTGATCCGAACTTTGTCAGCGGTACCTCTGCCTTCAAAGACCAAATAGACGTATTTTACCATTTCTGCCCTTGCTGTCCATCTCATCCTCTGGCCAAGCACCCAAAACCAAGGAAGGGATTATCATTGCATAGTACTCTAGACTACATCCTAGTTGGGTAAAATAGGGACTGTGCTGCTGTGGGAACATAACATGATTGTGTACCTGATATTGCAGGTCCTAAAATGATCATGCCCAGGTGCTCATTTTCTAATGGGTAACTTATGAGGAAGTGATCATAATTTATTGACATGATTGTTTTAAAAGTATGTACTTAGGGAGAAAAGAGAATAAACTAATTATAGATGAAGAGCATCTGAGAAGGAGGATAGGCTTTGGGATACAAGGACAAGGAAGATAAAGTGTCAAAGCACCAGGGAGAAGAAGAAAATTGGTGTGTCTGGGCAGCTGCATGCATTCTTCTGATAAGGACCACATAGGTAATTCCTACAATATTTTTCTCCAAGCAATTATTAATAATTTAGAAAAAATAAGATGGGTTAGGATATGAATTAGAGGACTAAATTGCTATGAAGAATTATAGTAGCAGCTGAAAAAACTGGAAGAGATTGTTGACAAGATGAAAGATGGCCAAAGGACTTTCTTTCAGAACCCTACTGAGATCGAAAATCTAAAGAGGGCTTACAGTTTTGTGATTTTTTCCAGCACTACTTGTCAATAATAGAATCAAAGACTATGACAAGAGATAGGTACAATGAAGTCAAAGGACAGATTTAATAAAGGATAATGATAGAAATGAGTAAAAATACGGGAACTGAGGACAGAGAGCAGTTTCTTGTCTCAAATTAGGTGACTATACATGCAGCTTATAAACTCTAAAGCCTTATGCAGGTTGGAGGTATTGTTTTTATTATTAACTGAAATATTGTATATATGTTCCCTTAAACCTCTTGGAAAATGATCATTGATAACAACAAGACAAGGAAAAACATACACAAGACATGTGCTTTCATTTCAATTCACCAAAAACTAATTATCTAGAATTAGACCTGAAACTCGCCGTGAAGAAGCTTTCTGTCAATTATGGGAGAAAAATATGTAATTAGAAATTTGAAAATAATATACTAACAGCTACATTAAAAGTGGAGAGAGGCACTTAGCCCTATCTTCCTAAAGGAGATGATACTGAGGAAATTTGTAAATGTAAGTAGAATTTAGTCAGAAAGCTAAAAGGACATTTCAGGCAGAGGGAACTGCATAGAAAGGTCTGAAGCCTAGAAAGAGCATTTAGTTAAATTACCAAATTGAAGAAAACAATAGTTTGCACTAGAATATTTGTATTATCTGTAAAATTGTGAAGCAAATATAAGAAGAAATACCTCGGATTACTGTTCAGGAAATCTTTGCATCCCCACCCCTTCCCACTATGGACTTAATATATTTATCTCACTGTCCCATTGATTTTAGAATTAGCCATACAATTAACTTTGACCTATGGGATGTTAGAAGAAATGATGCAAGCAAAGATTTGAAATGTGCTTGTCTGATAGCTACATGCTCTCTTGCACAGATGCCCTTGCAGTGAGAAGATTGTGCCCTAACTTTCCCACTGATCCAAGGAGAATGAGAGACATGTGAAGGAGCGCCATCCATCCAACACACTGTCTTGAGTTTGGAATCAAGACCAGCCTGGTCCAGCCTAGATCATTTCATCCCAAGCTGGCTGGTAGGCATATGAGTGAATTCAAATGATTCTTGTTTTAAATTTCCCAAGGTTAGAGTGAATATTATGTAGCAAGAGCTGCCTATGCATTGTTAAACATGGCTGTGTCTGTGTTGAAATGCTTTTTAATTTCTTATTTTTGCTTCACATTCTTTAAAAATTAGATGTTTATTTTTTAATGAAGATGATTTTAAAAAGTAAATCATATATGAAAAATATATCATTTATGATGTGAGACTCTCTCAAAGATATATCATTATGAAGTGAGTTATAGTGTCTGCTTTCTTTCTGGTTAAACAATTGTCAGTGATTAACTTAATCTTGCAGACTGTGTTAGGTTGCAGTACTGTCATTCTCAATTGTATTTGAGGGCCCACATGTAGTAAAGTAAAATTCTTTCAGTATCCTAATACATTTCTTCTGAAGAACTGCTCTGGTTACTCCCTCAGGAAAAGACACAGTCCAGATAGGAAATAGAAAAAACAAGTTTCTCTTCTCTAATATGGGAAAGGAAATAGTCAATCAAGTCCAGGAAGTGCAGAGACTCCCATACAGGATAAATCCAAGGAGAAATGTGCCAAGACACATATTGATCAAACTAACAAAAATTAAATACAAAGAAAAAATACTAAAACTAGCAAGGGAAAAAAAACAAATAACATAAAAGGGAATCCCCACCAGGTTAACAGCTGATCTTTCAGCAGAAACTCTGCAAGCCAGAAGGCAGTGGCAGGACATACTTAAAGTGATAAAAGGGAAAAACCTACAACCAAGATTGCTCTACCCAGCAAGGATCTCATTCAGATTTGATGGAGAAATTAAAAGCTTTACAGACAAGAAAAAGCTAAGAGAATTCAGCATCACCAAACCAGCTTTACAACAAATGCTAAAGGAACTTCTCTAGGCAGGAAACACAAGACAAGGAAAAGACCTACAATAACAAAACCAAAACAATTCAGAATATGGTAATAGGAACATACATATCAATAACTACTTTAAATGTAAATGGACTAAAAGCTCCAACCAAAAGACATAGACTGGCTGAATGGATACACAAACAAGACTTGTATACATGCTGTCTACAACGGACCCACGTCAGACCTAGGGACACATACAGACTGAAAGTGAGGGGATGGAAAAAGATATTCCATGCAAATGGAAATCAAAAGAAAGCTGGAGTAGCAATTCTCATATCAGACAAAATAGACTTTAAAATAAACATTATTATGAGAGACAAAGAAGGACACTACATACTGATCAAGGGAGCAATCTAAGAAGATATAACAATTGTAAGTATTTATGCACCCAATATAGGATCACCTCAAAATATAAGGCAAATGTTAACAACCATAAAAGGGTAAATCAACAGTAACACAATCATAGTTGGGGAATTTAACACCCCACTTTCACCAATGGTCAGATCATCCAAAATGAAAATAAATAAGGAAACACAAGCTTTAAATGATACATTAAACAAGATGGATTTCATTGAAATTTATAGGACATTCCATCGGAAAACAACAGAAAACACTTTCTTCTCAAGTGCACATGGAACATTCTCCAGTGTAGAGCATATCTTGGATCACAAATCAAGCCTTGGTAAATTTAACAAAATTGAAATCGTATCAAGTAACTTTTTAGACCACAATGCTATGAGACTAGATATCAATTATGCGCAAAAAAACGTGTAAAAAATACAAACACATGGAGACTAAACAATACACTTCTAAATAACCAAGAGATAACTGAAGAAATCAAAGGGGAAATCAAAAAGTACCTAGAAACAAATGGCGATGAAAACATGATGACCCAAAACCTATGGGATGCAGCAAAAGCAGTTCTAAGAGGGAAGTATATAGCAATACAATCCTACCTCAAGGAACAAGAAACATCTCAAATAAGTAACCTAATCTTACACCTAAAGCAATTAGAGAAAGAAGAGCAAAAAATTCCAAAGTTAGCAGAAGAAATCATAAAAATCGACTCAGAAATAAGTGAAAAAGAAATGAAGGAAACAATAGCAAGATCAATAAAACTAAAAGCTGGTTCTGTGAGAAGATAAACAAAATTGATAAACCATTAGCCAGACTCATCAAGAAAAAACGACAGAAGACTCAAATCAATAGAATTAGAAATGAAAAGGGAGAAGTAAAAATGAACCCTGAAGAAATACAAAGGATCATGAGAGATCACTACAAGCAACTATATGCCATAAAATGGACAACCTGGAAGAAATGGACAAATTCGTAGAAAAGCACAACCTTCCAGGACTGAACCAGGAAGAAATAGAAAATATGAACAGACCAATCACAAGCATTGAAATTGAAACTGTGAATAAAATCTTCCAACAAACAAAAGCCCAGGATCAGATGGCTTCACAGGCAAATTCTATCAAACATTTAGAGAAGAGCTAACAACCATCCTTCTCAAACTCTTCCAAAACATAGCACAGAGAGGAACACTCCAAAACTCAGTCTATGAGGCCACCATCACCCTGATACCAAAACCAAAGATGTAACAAAGAAAGAACACTACAGGCCAATATCACTGATGAACATAGATGGAAAAATCCTCAACAAAATACTAGCAAACACAATCCTTTAGCACATCAAAAGGATCATACACCATGATCAAGTGGGCTTTATCACAGAAATGCAAGGATTCCTCAATATATGCAAATCAATCAATGTGATAAAACATATTAACAAATTGAAGGAGAAAAAACATATGATCAACTCAATAGAGGCAGAAAAAGTTTTTGACAAAATTCAACACCCATTTATAGTAAAAACCCTCCAGAAAGTAGGCATAGAGGGAACTTTCCTCAACATAATAAAGGCCATATATGACAAACCCATGGCAACATCGTTCTCAATGGTGAAAAACTGAAACCATTTCCAGTAAGATTAGGACAAGACAAGGTTGTCCACTCTCACCACTATTATTCAACATAGTTTTGGAAATTTTAGCCAGAGCAATCAGAGAAGAAAAAGAAATAAAAGGAATTCAAATCTGAAAATAAGAAGTAAAGCTGTCACTTCAGATAACATGATACTATACATAGAGAATCCTAAAGATGTTACCAGAAAATTACTAGAGCTAATCAATGAATTTGGTAAAGTAGCAGGATACAAATTAATGCACAGAATATGTTTGCATTCCTATATACAAATGATGAAAAATCTGAAAGAGAAATTAAGGAGATATTCCCATTTACCATTGTAACAAAAACAGTAAAATACCTAGGAATAAACCTACCTAAGAAGACAAAAGACCTGTATGTAAAAAATTATAAGACACTGATGAAAGAAATTAAAGGGGATACAAACAGATGGAAAGATATACCATGTTCTTGGATTGGAAGAATCAACATTGTGAAAATGACTCTACTACTCAAAGCAATCTACAGATTCAATGCAAACCCTATCAAACTACCAATGGTATTTTTCACAAAACTGGAATTAAAAATTTCACAATTTGTATGGAAACACAAAAGACCCTGAATAGCCAAAGCAATCTTGAAGAAGAAAAACGGAGCTGGAGAAATCAGGCTCCCTGACTTCAGAAAATCCTACAAAGCTACAGTAATTAAGACAGTATGGTCCCGGTACAGAGAGAGAAATATAGATCAGTGGAACAGGATAGAAACCTCAGAGTTAAACCCACGCACATATGGTCACCTTATCTTTTGATAAAGGAGGCAAGAATACACAATGGAAAAAGACAGCCTCTTCAATAAGTGGTGCTGGGAAAACTGGACACCTACATGTAAAAGAATGAAATTAGAACACTCCCTAACAGCATACACAAAAATAAACTCAAAATGGATTAAAGACCTAAATATAAGGCCAGACACTATAAAACTCTTAGAGGAAAACATAAGCAGAACAGGCTATGACATAAATCACTGTCAGATCCTTTTTGACCCACCTCCTAGGGTAATGGAAATAAAAACAAAAATAAACAAATGGGACCTAATGAAACTTAAAAGCTTTTGCACATCAAAGGAAACCATAAACAAGAGGAAAAGTCAACCCTCAGAATAGGAGATAATATTTGCAAATGAAGCAACTGACAAAGGATTAATCTCCAAAATTTATAAGCAGCTCATGCAGTTCAATAACAAAAAACAAACAATCCAAGCCAAAACTGGGCAGAAGACCTAAATAGACATTTCTCCAAAGAAGATGTACAGATCATCAACAAACACATGAAAGGATGCTCAACATCACTAATCAGAGAAAAGCAAATCAAAACTACATGAGGTATCATCTCACACCAGTCAGAATGGCCATCATCAAAAAATCTAGAAACAATAAATGCTGGACAGGGTGTGGAGAAAAGGGAACACTCTTGCACTGTTGGTAGGAATGTAAATTGATACAGCCACTACGGAGAACACTACTGAGGTTCCTTAAAAAACTAAAAATAGAACTACCATATGACCCAGCAATCCCACTACTGGGCATATACCCTGAGAAAACCAAAATTCAAAATGAGTCATGTACCAAAATGTTCATTGCAGCTCTATTTACAATAGCCCGGAGATGGAAACAACCTAAGTGCCCATTATCGGATGAATGGATAAAGAAGATGTGGCACATATATACAATGGAATATTACTCAGCCATAAAAAGAAACGAAATTGAGCTATTTGTAATGAGGTGGATAGACCTAGAGTCTGTCATACAGAGTGAAGTAAGTCAGAAAGAAAAAGACAAATACCGTATGCTAACACATATATATGGAATTTAAGAAAAAAAAAATGTCATGAAGAACCTAGGGGTAAGACAGGAATAAAGACACAGACCTACTGAAGAACGGACTTGAGGATATGGGGAGGGGGAAGGGTGAGCTGTGACAGGGTGAGAGAGAGTCATGGACATATATACACTAAAAAACGTAAGGTAGATAGCTAGTGGGAAGCAGCCGCATGGCACAGGGATATCAGCTCAGTGCTTTGTGACCGCCTGGAGGGGTGGGATAGGGAGGGTGGGAGGGAGGGAGATGCAAGAGGGAAGAAATATGGGAACATATGTATATGTATAACTGATTCACTTTGTTATAAAGCAGAAACTAACACACCATTGTAAAGCAATTATACTCCAATAAAGATGTTAAAAAAAAAAAAACTACATGAGGTATCACCTCACACCGATCAGAACGGCCATCATCAAAAAATCTATGAACAACAAATGCTGGAGAGGGTGTGGAGAAAAGGGAACCCTCTTGCACTGTTGGTGGGAATGTAAAGTGATACAGCCACTATGGAAAACAGTATGAAGGTTCCTTAAAAAACTAAAATAGAACTACCATACGACCCAGCAATCCCACTACTGGGCATATACCCTGAGAAAACCGTAATTCAAAAAGAGTCATGTACCACAATGTTCATTGCAGCTCTATGTACAATAGCCAGGACATGGAGGAAACCTAAGTGTCCATCGACAGATGAATGGATAAAGAATATGTGGCACATATATACCATGGAATATTAGCCATAAAAATAAACGAAACTGAGTTGTTTGTAGTGAGGTGGATGGACCTAGAGACTGTCATACAGAGTGAAGTAAGTCAGAAGGAGAAAAACAAATACCGTATGCTAACACATGTATATGGAATCTAAAAAAAATGAAAAAAAAAATGGTTCTGAAGAACCTAGGTGCAGGACAGGAATAAAGACGCAAATGTAGAGAATGGACTTGAGGACACGGGAAGGAGGAAGGGTAAGTTGGGACGAAGTGAGAGAGTGGCATGGATATATATACACTACCAAATGTAAAATAGATAGCTAGTGGGAAGCAACCACATAGCACAGGGAGATCAGCTAGGTGCTTTGTGACCACCTAGAGGGGTGGGATAGGGAAGGTGGGAGGGAGACGCAAGAGGGAGGAGATATGGGGATATATGTATATGTATGGCTGATTCACTTTGTTATAAAGCAGAAACTAACACAACATTGTAAAGCAATTAGACCCCAATAAAGATGTTAAAAAGAAAAAACAAGTTTCAGACACAGGGAGATTTGATTTAATAAAATTAGACAGTTCTCTTGAAGTGCACCGGACAATGCCTGGTGCACAGTAATAGATGACGAAGTATTTGATTCATGTTCACAGGTATTCCTAGCATTCCCTTTAGCCAGTTTCAGTAAAGCTCACCTGAGTATTTTCAAGTTCATGCTCATTGGCATTTTAGTGGTGGCCCAGGTTAATCATGCTGTCTCTTCAGTGATGCAGTTAAGAGAACAAAAGTCAGGAAGGTTTTACCCTTTTGGATTTTCATGGTATTTTCAATGTCTGTTTTGATATTTGAGCCCTTGGTGTGCTGTGATCTGTCATTTATGAGTGCTGCAGTGAATAAGTGAGAGCCATTAAACAACTGCACAATTTGGGGGACTTTTCACAGCCCAGTTATTGTACTCTGCAGGGAATCAATAAGGATTCAGCACAAGAAAAGAGACAGGTATTTTAATTTGAGTAATATTAGTACTCACAAACTGTCATATTGTGGAAATTTTTAGCAGTGTGTAAGCTCTGAAACAAAGGAAGGAAAAGCCAAACAACCAGAGCTTGGAATTTCCAGGGTGTCTTCGATGGCTGGCAGCTGATGCAGTAGGTGAGCATCCAGTGTGGATTCAGGAGGAAAAAGAGCAGGACTGAAGGAGACATCTAGGGGAATCCCCAGTAAGTTCCTGGGCTCTCTAAAGCACATTTATACATTTATCCTATTAAAAAAACATTTCTACGAAGAGGCTGTTGTGTTCTGGTCCTGGGCTGTCAGCCAGCAATGTTTCTTTATAGAGGAAAGGACATTACAGAGACACAGGAAGATATAATAAATCTATGGCACAGTCCTTGACTTCAGGGACACTTGATGAAACTATACACACAGGAACCTTCACTAAAACAATAACTGAAGTACACGTGGGGCGATAACATGTAAGTGAATTTAATACAGCGTAATACAGCTCAAAATTCATTTCTGAATCCTAAAGTAATAAAGTTATCAAGAATATCAAGCCAGGCTAACCATGAATAACTCCTTGTAAGAAATTAATTTTGAGATGAGTTTTGACAGAGGTTAACCATAAAGATTGGTGTGCAAAACGGGAAAATGCACAGATAAGAAAAGCATATTCAGTATTAACTGCATGTCTAAAAGTGCTTAGACAAAATTATAGGGCACAGAGGAAAAAAAAGCATAAAGGACATAAAGTCAACCTGTGCAACCTCACAATTTGTTGATATAATTTCAAGTCTTTGTAGTGGCCATTGTGGGTACAAATATGGTAATATCTCTGCCAAATGTCATCTCTACACCACCACTCCTGGAATCTAAGACCCATGCACAGTTTCACATGTAGAACTGATTGGGAACAGAATTGAAGATCTCCAGATTATATGGCAGAAGTGGGACGTGGTGGGTGTCAAAATGAAGTAGCTGGAGCTCTCAGACTATTGAGACACTAATTTAACAACACTCCTGTTCCTTAATTATAGTTCACCAGTGAGATCCTTGAGAAAGGCAAGCTCGTATCTACTGACTAGGATATGGATGAACTGAAAATGCTAAATAACTTTCCCTTAATCCCCCCTAAAAATCCCTCCTCTCAGGTCCTCACCACGAAAATCAGCCTCAGCCACATGAATGGTAACCAAGAAAGTGAAGCGGGTCTAGAGTAGACAAATGAAATGAATGTAAAGCTTGTTCCTGAGCTCATTCAGAAGACATGCTAAAAACCTGTGAATAGATAGAATTTTGGTAAATCGTTTCCGTATTTCCAGTTTTATTTTCATTAAAATATCTGATTTTGTTTTTATATCTTTTTATTTTTCAATTGGCCTCCAGCATTTTGGTCTTTGCCTCTTAGCCACATAGTCAGAAAAAAAACATTTGATTTTTTTTGAACCTGGAGAGAAATCACTAAAAGAATCCCTCCATAATGCTGACTCACTTATATATGCATCAAAGCATGAGTTTTCTAAAAGTAAGACATATCTTTCTTTTCTTTCTTTTTTTTTTTAAATTAGTAATTTTATCTTCTTCATGGTTGGGCTTCTCTAATATTAGCATTAGTTTATATTTATTAAAAGCAGATGCTTATATTCTTCAACATTCCACAAACAACACATGAAGCAGAAAGTTGATAAGCATGTTTTTGGATAAGAAAATACTAGCAGAGCCAAAACAATCTTGGAAAACTGAATTGACTTTTTTACAGCCTCATGACTTTTGAAAATTCTATCAATCATTGGAAAAAAGCACCAACTTCCAACATTTTAGAGTAATATATATTCATATGCAAAAGGGATTTCCAGACAATTGCTTCAGGAAATCCAAATAGTGAGGTTAGAAAGACAGCAGTGGGGGGGATGGAGGGGAGTCATTATTCAAGAAATTTTGCAACAGTGGATACTGCTTAAAACATGACCACAGGGCTTCCCTGGTGGCGCAGTGGTTGAGAGTCCGCCTGCCGATGCAGGGGACACGGGTTCATGCCCCGGTCCTGGAGGATCCCACATGTCGCGGAGCGGCTGGGCCCGTGAGTCATGGCCACTGACCCTGCGCGTCCGGAGCCTGTGCTCCGCAACGGGAGAGGCCACAACAGCGAGAGGCCCGCGTACCGCAAAACAAACAAACAAACAAAAAAAAAACAACATGACCACAGAGTAACGGTAGCAAGAAGTCCAGTAGGAAAGGAGACAGAAAGGGAACATGGAAGAATGGAAGAAAGTTAAGAAGAATGAGTGAAGAAGTGAAATAATGAGACAGCAACAATGAGTGTCAGATTAAGGTTCTTTTGGAGAGTGGTTTTCCCAGCCAGATGCTCATCACCCCCCAGGATGGTCTCCCTGCAGGCACCTCTGCCGCCAGCTCCCTTGCACGTTGCTGCTGCATTAGATTTCATGCCTCCTGCTCTGATGATGCTACTCTCCTGCTTTATGGTTTAGAGAGCTCTTGCATTATTGATCACTGGGCAGAATTCACACTCCTCATCTGGCAATCACATGATCCCATATACTCTACAAGCCCTTAATTTTTTATTCAGCGTAATATAAAATTCTCTGCTTGTCAAGGCAGCCTTTTTGTATCTCTCCTTTTTTTCCCTCTTTCCCTTTGCCCTGGATTTTTGTACTCATTCCATGCTCTACACCTTTGATTTCTGTTTTCCACAAATGGAAATCTTGCTCTAATTTCAAAGAAATATGGAAAATAACAGTCAAATTTTCTCTCTGCTTCTTGATTCATATTCCTGAGAAAAAAAAATGATCACCCCAGCTCATTGTGTATACACCCGTGGGACAGGATGATGGCCAGGCTAGAGTCACGTGTCTATTTCAGATCCCATCTGCACTGGCTTAGAGGCAAGGACGGGTGGTGTGCATGGGCTTATGTATGTGTGTTGACAGAGTGTCCTGTATCTACATGGGCTGCTATTGAGTGGAAATTCTAACTGTGGGGCTCTCACTTAGATTGAATCTTGCCCATAACTCAAAATATTTGCTTTTTAAATTTCTGTACTTTGGCACAGGGTGTCAGCCCCCTATATGTTGCACGTTTTCAGTCAATAGAGAAGCTCTTTTCTTCTTAATCAGTTTGCCACATCTGGGTAATGATTAACAAATAAATTTAGTTCTTTCTATGAAGTATCGTATTCAGAATCATATTGAATTTCCATAATTAAAGAAGACATACATATTGTTTCTAGAGATAATAAATTTTGGCTGGATATAAAACAGCCGTCAACCTTAATCTTGAAAAATTCTGATTTGGAGCCAACAGCCCTATAGTATTGTGCCTGGTTTAATCTAGACAAGCAATGAGACAGACATATAACCTCTCACTTGATTTTTCTCTTATTTTTCTGTGAAGCTCAAGTGCCTTCCAGTGAAAACTGAGCATTACAAAATGATCAATATATATTATATCCAAAAAATGTACTTGTAAGCATCATGTGCATCTTTCCTTCAAGAAAAATAGTTTCACCTTTCTTTACGATTTTGCTAAAGGCTGGAGTGCTTGTCTGCTTTCATAATAAATAGGAGGTGTTTGTCTGAACTTAATTGTCAAAGCAAGCCTTCCCCACAAACACTTTGAAATGCCCAATACTCATACATTAGTTTATGCTTTGCAAGTCTTCACTTTCTTACCAAGCAAGTTATTATCTCAGTAGAATTATGGAAGTTCTACTTAAACTTTGTTTTACATTGCTCTAAATGTTTGAATCAATAATATGTTAATTGTCCCCTCTCATCAAAGCCTGCTTTCCTTCATATTTAGTACATTTATATCAAAGCCAAATTTTACGTTTTAAAGTTAGCTTTTAATGTAATCTTGATAAGCCACACCCTATTTTTAGAGGAAATACCTTTTTCTCTAAGAGTGGTGGGTTATATCTGCAGACTCAGTGGGTCCTGGGGAATCTGAGGATTCAAGATTTCCAAGTGCATCAAACACTTGTCCTCATTTGTGTCCCATTCTTTGCCAATCAGGGCCTTAGTCTTGTCATGGCAAATCTAACTAGTCAAGGTACTTAAGTTTCTCTAGAGCTTTGCTTGCCTTAAATCCTGAGCCTAGTTCTCCAGCCTTTTCTGCCTTAAGCTGCTGGCAATAAGAATCTCTTTGTGTGTTTCCAAGTCAGCCCTTTGTTTTGCACGTTTAGCCTTTTATTGATGGTTAACCTTCTTCAGTCTTTCATTTTCTCTTTCCAAATGCATCAATTGCCCCCAGGAAGCATTATTCAATACCATTGCTCTTATAATCACTATTTCCCACATGTATCTCAAATGCTTAATACATTGCACCCACCACTGCATTTTCCTTCACCTAGCCTCCCATTTTCCTTCAAAATAACCTCCCATTTTGCCCATGGTAAAAGCTTTATCATTGCTACCTGATGCCTGGAGCTGTTCGTATTCCACCTCATTACTCACTGAGCAGTGGGTGATCCAGCTCCAAAATCCCATTTTAGCATCTGTTTTTTCAGACTATTGTCAAACTGTCACAAGTTTGGATCTACATGAAGTATACTCAGATGAAAATTAACAAATTGGAGGTTCATTAAGGAATGCTCTTGGGATGAGTAATAGTGGGAGAAGGGAACAAAACCAAATTTGCGAGGAGGAAAAATTTGGTCTGTGATGTAGTCACAACAAGCCCTTAGCCAAATTCACATGGAGCTCTGAAGCTGGCATGACTCTTCCAAGTTGTACCAAATTGAAAAGAAGAAGCAAGGCTTTTCTATGCCTTCATTGACCAATTATCACATTCAGGTTCCTAGCTCTCTCTCCCCACCCACCCCCTCCACAACACACACACACACCCTCACACCAGAAAAGGAATATAATCTTGAAAAAGGCAGCTATCTTCAGCTAAGGACAATTCCCAAAGAGGGCAGACAGCTGAGGGTGTCAGATGTCAATCTTTGGAACAATTGGTAATAAATCCTTTATCCGTAAAGTAGGGATCTGGATGATGCAAACTAGCATGTTTACTGAAGAATTAAGTATTAATTAGGGACATATCAATAGGGCACAGACCCAGTTGAAAGATATCTCACTGGATAATTTTAGACTAATGTAAATATCAAAATAAATGATAATAGGTTTTAAGGTCTTCATTAAAAAAGAATCCAGGAGTCCATAACTATAGTAAAAGGGTGAGTAAGTAGAAGTTCTTCTTTGTAGAATAATGCCAGTTAATTAACATAGAATGACAGAATTAAAAGAATTAGATCATTTTCAAATATCAAAGTAATGGTTTAGTTATCAATAGGCACTAAAACTATTGGCTGATAAATTATTGAAAATCAGGCTACTCATATAATTTCAAAGTATCAGCATATAGTATGTACATTAATTATCAAGTAGGAAAAGCACCTTTACAACAGCAAGATCTTGTAGATAACCATCTTAAGCAAGTGATCAACTCTAGTATCACCAATAAGAGGGAAAAAAAACCAGATATCATTAGCCTTTTGATTTGATGCAGTGGGAAGTACAAAACATTATTTAGGTATTATTCTTTTTTTTAATTTTTTTAGCTTTATTGAGGTGTAATTGACAAATGAAAGTTGTATATATCTAAGATATACAACTTGATGTATGATTTTTGTATACAATGTGAAATGATCACCACAATCAAGCTAATTAGCATATTACCTAGGTATTATTATTCTTGACAAAATGTTCAACTTGAATCTAATCATAAAGAAGCAATTAGGCAAACCCAGATTGTGAGAGAGTTTACAAGCCCACTAACCTGGGTTCTTCAAAAATATAATCATGAAAAACAAAAAGCGTAAGGTGACTGTCTTAAACTAAAGGAATTTAAAGAACTATGACAAACAAATATACTATAAGAACATTAATCAGATACTGAGTTGAAAATTAAAAAAGAACATTTGGGGCTCAATGGGGTAAATATGAGTATGGATTGTGTATTAGCTATTGCTATATTAATATTAAATTTCTTGAGTGTGATTATGTCAGAGTTATCTGCTAAAATACTTAAGGGTCAAGTGTCTTGATATCACCATTGCAGTTTTGAAAGTTATTTTTTTAAAAGGACATGGAGAGAGAGATATGGCAAAATATTAATAGTTGGTGAATCAAGGTAAAGGTTATATGTGTAATATTATACTGTCAATTTTTGTTTCAATTTTTTTTCAAAATAATATAGGAGAAAATTCTAAAATTTAAGCCAAGTCTTGATCCAATTTTCACAAAATCCCTTATTAATAAGGTCCCTGAAATTTAATTGCTTTGAATTCTGATTACAACCTCTTCATACCAATCTTTTCTTTCTAGCATTAAAAATGAAGTGATTTTTAAGAGAAAATAACATACAATAACCACACTTATTTTACCTACATTTCCATGATTCCTATCCAAGTCATTTTACCCTGATAAATTCCTACAACTGCCAAAATGTAATCTCAACCCTAGTAATTTTCCCCAACCCTAGTTTCCTTTTGACATCTTTTTAGGTTTCAAGAGACTACTTCTGTTGACTGAGGTAAAAGAGGAGCCTCTAACTACTTTGGCAGTAAGTTAATAAAAAATAAATAACTTACTTTTTTAAAAGCTTTGTTTCAACTTCTCCTTTCTGACCCATATTTTCTCCTTTCTCATTATCTCATTCCATCAGGATCACATATCAAACCTGGTTTTAAAGAGAAAGAAAGTAAAAGGAAAGTTCTACATTAACCATCTTCCAAAAGAACTAGGGGAAAATAGAAGTTGAGAATACAGACATGTCTCCAAGTATATCTATTAGGACCTAAAGAAACTCTTTAATTCCTCATTTTTTTTAAATAGCAGTGACCCTCTGTGCTATCACTTTTTAAAGAGCTATGTTGCAGCAATTTAAGGAACATGGCTCTCATTTTCTACAATTACAGGTTTCAATGGAATTCTTACTGGTAAAATATGTCAAAATTATATACACAGGAAATCCTCCAGGGGAGATCGGGGAAGATGGCGGAAGGGAAAGACACGGAGATCACCTTCCTCCCCGCAGATACACCAGAAATACATCTACACGTGGAACAACTCCTACAGAACACCTACTGAAAGCAGGCAGAAGACCTCAGACCTCCCAAAAGGCGAGAAACTCCCCACGTACCTGGGTAGGGCAAAAGAAAAAAGAATAAACAGAGACAAAAGATAGGGACGGGACCTGCACCAGTGGGAGGGAGCTGTGAAGGAGGATAGGTTTCCACACACTAGGAAGCCCCTTCACGGGCAGAGACTGCAGGTGGCAGAGGCGGAAGCTTCAGAGCCGCGGAGGAGAGCACAGCAACAGGGATGCGGAGGGCAAAGCGGAGAGATTCCAGCGCAGAGGATTGGGGCCGACCGGCACTCACCAGCCGAGAGGCTTGTCTGCTCGCCCGCCGGGGCGGGCGGGGCTGGGAGCTGAGGCTCAGGCTTCGGTCGGATCCCAGGAAGAGGACTGGGGCTGGCGGCGTGAACACAGCCTGTAGGGGGTTATGCAGCACGGCTAGCCGGGAGGGAGTCGGGGAAAAGTCTGGACTTGCTGAAAAGGCAAGAGACTTTTTCTTGCCTCTTTGTTTCCTGGTGTGCGAGGAGAGGAGATTAAAAGCGCTGCTTAAAGGAGCTCCAGAGACGGGCGCAAGCCGCGGCTAAAAGCGCGGACCCCAGAGACAGGCATGAGACGCTAAGGCTGCTGCTGCCACCACCAAGAAGCCTGTGTGGGAGCACAGGTCACTATCCACACCCCCCTTCCGGGGAGCCAGTGCAGCCCGCCACTGCCAGGGTCCCGGGATCCAGGGATAACTTCCGTGGGAGAACGCACGGCGGGCCTCAGGCTGGTGCAACGTCACGCTGGCCTCTGCCGCTGCAGGCCCGCCCCGCGCTCCGTGCCCCTCCCTCCCCCCAGCCTGGGTGAGCCAAAGTCCCCGAAGCAGCTGATCCTTTAACCCCGTCCTGTCTGAGCGGAAAAACAGATGCCCTCCAGCGACCTACATGCAGAGGCAGGGCCAAATACAAAGCTGAGCCCCGGGAGCTGTGAGAACAAAGAAGAGAAAGGGAAATCTCTCCCAGCAGCCTCAGAAGCAGCGGATTAAAGCTCCAGAATCAACTTGATGTACGCTGCACCTGGGAATACATGAATAGACAACGAATCATCTCAAATTGAGGAGGTGGACTTTGAGAGCAAGATTTATGATTTTTTTTCCCCTTTTCCTCTTTTTGTGAGTGTGTATGTGTATGCTTCTGTGTGAGATTTTGTCTGTATAGCTTTGCTTCCACCATTTGTCCTAGGGTTCTATTCGTTTGTATTTGGTTCTTTGGTTTTTTTCTTTTTAAAAAAAAAAAAACCCTTTTTTCTTAATAATTATTTTTTATTTTAATAACTTTATTTTATTTTGTCTTATTTTATTTTATCTTTTCCTTCTTTCTTTCTTTCCTTCCTTCCCTCCTTCCTTCCTCCCTCCCTCCCTCCCTCCTTTCTTTCTTTCTTTATTTCTTTCCTTCTTTCCTTTTTTTTTTCTTTGTTTCTTTCTTTCTAGTTTTCCTCCCTTCTATTCTGAGCTGTGTGGATGAAAGGCTCTTGGTGCTGCAGCCAGGAGTCAGTGCTGTGCCTCTGAGGTGGGAGAGCCAACTTCAGGACACTGGTCCACAAGAGACCTCCCAGCTCCACATAACATCAAACTGCAAAAATCTCCCATAGATCTCCATCTCAACACCAGCACCCAGCTTCACTCAACGACCAGCAAGCTACAGTGCTGGACACCCTATGCCAAACAACTAGCAAGACAGGAACACAACCCCACCCATTATCAGAGAGGCTGCCTAAAATCATAATAAGGCCACAGACACCCCCAAAACACAGAACTAGATGTGGACCTGCCCATCAGAAAGACAAGATCCAGCCTCATCCACCAGAATACAGGCACTAGTCACCTCCACCAGGAAGCATACACAATGGGAACTACGAACCTGCAAAAAGGAGACCCCAAACACAGTAAGATAAGCAAAATGAGAAGACAGAAAAACACACAGCAGATAAAGGAGCAAGATAAAAACCCACCAGACCTAACAAATGAAGAGGAAATAGGCAGTCTACCTGATAAAGAATTCAGAATTATGATAGTAAAGATGATCCAAAATCTTGGAAATAGAATAGACAAAATGCAAGAAACATTTAACAAGGACCTAGAAGAACTAAAGATGAAACAAGCAACAATGAACAACATAATAAATGAAATCAAAAATACTCTAGATGGGAACAAACTGAGTCAGAAGAACGGATAAGTGACATGGAAGATAAAATAGTGGAAATAACTACTACAGAGCAGAATAAAGAAAAAAGAATGAAAAGAACTGAGGGCAGTCTCAGAGAACTCTGGGACAACATTAAATGCACCAACATTCGAATTATAGGGGTTCCAGAAGAAAAAGAGAGAAAGGGACTGAGAAAATATTTGAAGAGATTATAGTTGAAAACTTCCCTAATATGGGAAAGGAAATAGTTAATCAAGTCTAGGAAGTGCAGAGAGTCCCATACAGGATAAATCCAAGGAGATATATGCCAAGACACATATTAATCAAACTGTCAAAAATTAAATACAAAGAAAACATATTAAAAGCAGCATGGGAAAAACAACAAATAACACACAAGGGAATCTCCATAAGGTTAACAGCTGATCTTTCAGCAGAAACTCTGAGGCCAGAAGGGACTGGTAGGACATATTTAAAGTGATGAAGGAGAAAAACCTGCAACCAAGATTACTCTACCCAGCAAGGATCTCATTCCGATTTGATGGAGAAATTAAAACCTTTACAGACAAGCAAAAGCTGAGAGGGTTCAGGACCACCAAACCACCTTTACAACAAATGTTAAAGACCTTCTCTAGGCAAGAAACACAAGAGAAGGAAAAGACCTACAATAAGGAACACAAAATAATTAAGAAAATGGGAATAAGAACGTACATATCGATAATTACCTTAAATGTAAATGAATTAAATGCTCTCACCAAAAGACACAGATTGGCTGAATGGATACAAAAACAAGACACATATATAGGCTGCCTACAAGAGACCCACTTCAGACCTAGAGACACATACAGACTGAAAGTGAGGGGATGGAAAAAGATATTCCATGCAAATGGATACCAAAAGAAAGCTGGAGTAGAAACTCTCATATCAGACAAAATAGACTTTAAAATAAAGACTATTAGAAGAGACAAAGAAGGACACTACATAATGATCAAAGGATCAATCCAAGAAGAAGATATAACAATTGTAAATATTTATACACCCAACATAGGAGCACCTCAATAGATAAGGCAAATACTAACAGCAATAAAAGGGGATATTGACAGTAACACATTCATAGTAGGGGACTTTAACACCCCACATTCACCAATGGACAGATCATCCAAAATGAAAATAAATAAGGAAACACAAGCTTTAAATGATACATTAAACGAGATGGACTTAATTGATATTTATAACACACTCCATCCAAAAACAACAGAATACACATTTTTCTCAAGTGCTCATGGAACATTCTCCAGGATAGATCATATCTTGGGTCACAGATCAAGCCCTAGTAAACTTAAGAAAATTGAAATTGTATCAAGTATCTTTTCTGACCACAACGCTATGAGATTAGATATCAATTACAGGAAAAGATATGTAAAAAATCCAAACACATGGAGGCTAAACAATACACTATTTAATTGCTAAGTGATCACTGAAGAAATCAAACAGGAAATTTAAAAATACCTAGAAACAAATGACAATGGAGACACGACGACACAAAACCTATGGGATGCAGCAAAAGCAGTTCTAAGAGGGAATTTTATAGTAATACAATCCTAACTTAAGAAACAGGATACACCTCGAATAAACAACCTAACCTTGCACCTAAAGCAATATGAGAAAGAAGAACAAAAAACCCCCAAAGTTAGCATAAGGAAAGAAATCATAAAAAACAGATCAGAAATAAATGAAAAAGAAATGAAGGAAACTATAGCAAAGACCAATAAAACTAAAACTTGGTTCTTTGAGAAGATTAACAAAATAGATAAACCACTAGCCAGACTCATCAAGAAAAAAAGGAAGAAGACTCTAATCAATAGATTTAGAAATGAAGAAGGAGAAGTAACAACTGATTGCAGAAATACAAAAGATCATGAGAGATTACTACAAGCAACTGTATGCCAATAAAATGGACAACCTGGAAGAAATGGACAAATTCTTAGAAAGGCATAACCTGCCAAGACTGAATCACGAAGAAATAGAATGTATAAACAGACCAATCACAAGCACTGAAATTGAAACTGTGATTAGAAATCTTCCAACAAACAAAAGCCCAGGACCAGATGGCTTCACAGGCGAATTCTATCAAACTTTTAGAGAAGAGCTAACACCTATCCTTCTCAAACTCTTCCAAAATATAGCAGAGGGAGGAACACTCCCAAACTCATTCTACGAGGCCACCATCACATTGGTACCAAAACCAGACAAGGGTGTCACAAAGAAATAAAACTACAGGCCAATATCACCGATGAACATAGATGCAAAAATCCTCAACAAAATACTAGCAAACAGAATCCAATATCACATTAAAAGGATCATACACCATGATCAACTGGGGTTTATTCCAGGAATGCAAGGATTCTTCAATATACGCAAATCAATCAACATGATACACCATATTAACAAATTGAAAGAGAAAAAGCATATTATCATCTCAATAGATGCAGAGAAAGCTTTTGACAAAATTCAACACCCATTTATGATAAAAACCCTGCAGAAAGTAGGCATAGAGGAAACTTTCCTCAACATAATAAAGGCCATATATGACAAACCCACAGCCAACATCGTCCTCAATGGTGAAACACTGAAACCATTTCCACTAAGATCAGGAACAAGACAAGGTTGCCCACTCTCACCACTATTATTCAACATAGTTTTAGAAGTTTTAGCCAGAGTAATCAGAATAAAAAGAAATAAAAGGACTTCAAATCAGAAAAGAAGAATAAAGCTGTCACTGTTTGCAGATGGCATGATACTATACATAGAGAATCCTAAAGATGCTACCAGAAAACTACTAGAGCTAATCAATGAATTTGGTAAAGTAGCAGGATACAAAATTGATGCACAGAAATATCTGTCATTCCTATACACTAATGATGAAAACTCTGAAAGTGAAACCAAGAAAACATTCCCATTTACCATTGCAACAAAAAGAATAAAATGTCTAGGAATAAACGTACCCAAGAAGACAAAAGACCTGTATGCAGAAAATTATAAGACACTGATGAAAGAAATTAAAGATGATACAAATAGATGGAGAGATATACCATGCTCTTGGATTGGAAGAATCAACATTGTGAAAATGACTCAACTACCCAAAGCAATATACAGATTCAATGCAATCCCTATCAAATTACCACTGGCATTTTTCAGAGAACTAGAACAAAAAATTTCACAATTTGTATGGAAACACAAAAGACCCCAAATAGCCAAAGCAATCTTGGGAACGAAAAAAGGAGCTGTAGGAAGCAGGATCCGTGACTTCAAACTATACTACAAAGCTACAGTAATCAAGACAGTATGGTACTGGCACAAAAACAGAAAGATAGATCAATACAATAGGATACAAAGCCCAGAGATAAACCCACACACATATGGTCACCTTATCTTTGATAAAGGAGGCAGTGGAGAAAGGACAGCCTCTTCAATAAGTGGTGATGGAAAAACTGGACAGGTACATGTAAAAGTATGAGATTAGAACATTCCCTAACACCATTCACAAAAATAGGCTCAAAATGGATTAAAGACCTAAATGAAAGGCCAGAAACTATCAAACTCTTAGAGGAAAACATAGGCAGAACACTCTGTGACATAAATCACAGCAAGTTCCTTTTTGACCCACCACCTAGAGAAATGGAAATAAAAACAAAAATAAACAAATGGGACCTAATGAAACTTCAAAGCTTTTGCACAGTAAAGGAAACCATAAACAAGACCAAAAGACAACCCACAGAATGGGAGAAAATATTTGCAAATGAAGCAACTGACAAAGGATTACTCTCCAAAATTTATAAGCAGCTCATGCAGCTCAATAACAAAAAAACAAACAACCCAATCCAAAAATGGGCAGAAGACCTAAATAGACATTTCTCCAAAGAAGATATACAGATTGCCAACAAACACATGAAAGAATGCTCAACATCATTAATCATTAGAGAAATGCAAATCAAAACTACAATGAGATGTCATCTCACACCAGTCAGAATGACCATCATCAAAATATCTAGAAACAATAAATGCTAGAGAGGGTGTGGAGGAAAGGGAACACTCTTGCACTGCTGGTGGGAATGTGAATTGTTACAGCCACTCTGGAGAACAGTATGGAGGTTCCTTAAAAAGCTACAAATAGAACTACCATATGACCCAGCAATCCCACTACTGGGCATATACCCTGAGAAAATCATAATTCAAAAAGAGTCATGTACCAAAATGTTCATTGCAGCTCTATTTACAGTAGCCCAGAGATGGAAACCACCTAAGTGTCCATCATCGGATGAATTTATAAAGAAGATGTGGCACATATATACAATGGAATATTACTCAGCCATAAAAAAGAAACGAAATTGAGCTATTTGTAATGAGGTAGAGGGACCTAGAGTCTGTCATACAGAGTGAAGTAAGTCAGAAAAAGAAAGACAAATACCGTATGCTAACACATATATATGGAAATGAAGAAAAAAAATGTCATGAAGAACCTAGGGGTAAGACAGGAATAAAGACACAGACCTACTGGAGAACGGACTTGAGGATATGGGGAGGGGGAAGGGTAAGCTGTGACAAAGCGAGAGAGTGGCATGGACATATATACACTACCAAATGTAAAATAGATAGCTAGTGGGAAGCAGCCGCATAGCACAGGGAGATCAACTCGGTGCTTTGTGACCACCTAGAGAGGTGGGATAGGGAGGGTGGGAGGGAGGGAGATGCAAGAGGGAAGAGTTATGGGAACATATGTATATGTATAACTGATTCACTTTGTTATAAAGCAGAAACTAACACAACATTGTAAACCAATTATACTCCAATAAAGATGTAAAAAATAATAATAATAATAAATAAAAAGGAAAAAACAATTATATACACATATTCATAAAGTTTAAACTGTCTAGATATGTATATGGTCTTTGAAACATTCTCTTTTAATTATAGGGTTTCAGATATTTCAGAAGTGAATATTTTCCTTCACTAGTCCATTTTCTGAAATAATAACACTTCAGCAGAACTCAAGTAAATTTTAACAAGTATGTATTCCTCTAAGACGTTTTTTTCTTTGCTATTTAAGGGCCTCTCCCATCCCACAAATGCCCTACTAGCTATAGACTCATATATTAAATATACACATGTATATATATATAACTATAAACCCTCCTAATGTATTTATATAAAGGCACTCCAACACAATGCATAAAACAGGTGAGCTACTTTTAATTTTATCATGGGAAATATGTGTAGTTAATGTGAAAGAATATCAAGCAATGCTAACTCTGTTTTTTTTGGAAAAACACTCTAGATGTTTTGTGAGAAGAGAAAAATCTCTATAGGATAGAATTGTAACAGTACTTTTATGTAAAGCAGTTTTATTTGAAATATACTGTCCCAGACAGCAGTGAAGAGAACAGTTTTAAACCAAAATGCATCCAGGCTCAGTCCCTTCTGGCCAATTATTTGATTTCAGTAATGCTCTTGTTGCCTCTGCCTAGCACTAGCTATTAAATATAGTGCTGTGCCTTATAGAAAACTTTTACTTTACATGAGAGCCAAAAGGTAAATCTGTACAAAATTGAACTAGGAGTTAAAATATGATTTTGAAATGGAAAAACATATTAGCTCAAATTCTGACAAATGAAAATCTTTTTGAAAAAATTAAGTAACAGAAAGTGCTAGTCAGTGTCTATCAACCATCAATCCCATTTAGACAAAGACTGGACAAAGCTCACAATTACCCAGAGGTTTTCAAATGTTTTTCCTTGATTTAAATCAAGCTTTGGAGGAAATGCCAAAATTTTCTAATAACATTAGGATAGGATTAAATTCAACAAATATTTATTGGAAAGTCCTGGAATAGTCACTGTATAAAGACGGCTAAGAAGAGACAGTCCCTGCCCTGGGGCAATCTAGTGGATAAAATTAGGCAAGTTTTTTAATACAAGAAGGAATAAGAGAGGAGCTTCAAGATGGTGGAAGAGTAAGATGCGGAGATCAACTTCCTCCCCAAAACCACATCAGAAATACATCTACAAGTGGAACCACGCCTACAGAACACCTACTGAATGCAGGCAGAAGACCTCAGACCTACCAAAAGGCAAGAAACTCCCCACGTACCTGGGTAGGGCAAAAGAAAAAACAGAGACAAAAGAATGGGGACAGGACCTGCACCAGTGGGAGGGAGCTGTGAAGGAGGAAAGGTTTCCACACTCCACCCTTTGCGGGTGGAGACTGCGGGTGGCAGAGGGAGGAAGCTTCGGAGCCACAGAGGAGAGCGTAGCAACAGGGGTGCGGAGGGCAAAGCAGAGAGATTCCTGCACAGAGGATCGGCGCTGACCAGCACTCACCAGCCCAAGAGGCTTGTCTGCTCACCCGCTGGGGCAGGCAGGGCTGGGAGCTGAGGCTCGCGCTTCGGTTGGATGCAGGGAGAGGACTGGGGTTGGCTGCGTGAACACAGCCTGAAGGGGTTAGTGTGCCACGGCTAGCTGGGAGGGAGTCCGGGAAAAAGTCTGGAGCTGTCAAAGAGGCAAGAGACATTTTCTTGCTTCTTTGTTTCCTGGTGCATGAGGAGAGGCGATTAAGAGCACTGCCTGAACAAGCTCCAGAGAAGGACACAAGCCGCAGCTATCAGTGTGGACCCCAGAGACGGGCATGAGATGCTAAGGCTGCTGCTGCCTCCACCAGGAAGCCTGTGAGCAAGCATGGGTCACTCTCCACACCTCCCCTCCCAGAATCCTGTGCAGCCCGCCAATGCCAGGGTCCCGTGATCCAGGGACAACTTCCCTGGGAGAACACATGGCATGTCTAAGGCTGGTGCAACATACCGCTGGCCTCTGCCGCCACAGGATCGCCCCACATCCATACCCCTCCCTCCCCCGGCCTGAGTGAGTCAGAGCCCCTGAATCAGCTGCTCATTTAACCCCGTCCTGTCTGAGCGAAGAACAGATGCCCTCAGGTGACCTACACGCAGAGGCGGGGCCAAATCCAAAGCTGAACCCCGGGAGCTGTGCCAACAAAGAAGTGAAAGGGAAATCTCTCCCAGTAGCCTCAGGAGCAGTGGATTAAATCTCCACAATCAACTTGATGTACCCTGCATCTGTGGAATACCTGAATAGACAATGAATCATCCCAAATTGAGGAGGTGGACTTTGGGAACAATGATATATATTTTTTTTTCCCCATTTTTCTCTTTTTGGAAGTGTGTATGTCTATACTTCTATGTGTGATTTTGTCTGTATAGCTTTGCTTTTACCATTTGGCCTAGGGTTCTGTCTGTCCGGATATTTTTTGTTTTTTTTTAATTTTTTTCTTAATTATTTTTTATTTTAATAACTTTATTTTATTTTATTTTATCTTCTTTCCTTCTTTCTTTCTATTTTTTGTCCCTTTTATTCTGAGCGATGTGGATGAAAGGCTCTTGATGCTCCAGCCAGGCATCAGGGCTGTGCCTCTGAGGTGGGAGAGCCAAGTTCAGGACACTGGTCCACAAGAGACCTCCCAGCTCCACATAATATCAAACGGCAAAGTCTCCCAGAGATCTCCATCTCAACGCCATGACCCAGCTTCACTCAATGACCAGCAAGCTACAATGCAGGACAACCTATGCCAAACAACTAGCAAGACAGGAACACAACCCCATCCATTAGAAGAGAGGCTGCCTAAAATCATAATAAGGCCACAGACACCCCAAAACATACCACCAGACGTAGACCTACCCAACAGAAAGACAAGATCCAGCCTCATCCACCAGAACACAGGCATTAGTCCCCTCCACCAGGAAGCCTGCACAACCCACTGAACCAACCTTAGCCACTGGGGACAGACACCAAAAACAAGAGGAACTATGAACTTGCAGCCTGCAAAAAGCAGACCCCAAACACGGTAAGTTAAGCAAAATGAGAAGACAGAAAAACACACAGCAGATGAAGGAGCAAGATAAAAACCCACCAGACCTAACAAATGAAGAGGAAATAGGCAGTCTACCTGAAAAAGAATTCAGAGTAATGATAGTAAAGATGATCCAAAATCTTGGAAATAGAATACAGAAAATAAAAGAAATGTTTATCAAGGACCTAGAAGAACTAAAGAGCAAACAAACAATGATGAACAACACAATAAAGGAAATTAAAAATTCTCTAGAAGGGATCAATAGCAGAATAACTGAGGCAGAAGAACGGATAAGTGACATGGAAGATAAAATAGTGGAAATAACTACTACAGAGCAGAATAAAGAAAAAAGATTGAAAAGAACTGAGGACAATCTCAGAGACCTCTGGGACAATATTAAACACACCAACATTCGAATTATAGGGGTCCCAGAGGAAGAAGAGAAAAAGAAAGGGACTGAGAAAATATTTGAAGAGATTATAGTCGAAAACTTCCCTAACATGGGAAAGGAAATAGTTAATCAAATCCAGGAAGCACAGAGAGTCCCATACAGGATAAATCCAATGAGAAACACACCAAGACACATATTAATCAAACTATCAAAAATTAAATACAAAGAAAAAATATTAAAAGCATCAAGGGAAAAACAACAAGTAACACACAGGGAATCCCCATAAGGTTAATGGCTGAGCTTTCAGCAGAAATTCTGCAAGCCAGAAGACAGTAGCAGGACATATCTAAAGTGATGAAAGAGAAAAACCTACAGCCACAACTACTTTACCCAGCAAGGATCTCATTCAGATTTGACAGAGAAATTAAAAACTTTACAGAGAAGCAAAAGCTAAGCGAAATCAGCACCACCAAACGAACTTTACAACAAATGCTAAAGGGACTTCTCTAGGCAGGAAACACAGAGGAGGAAAAGACCTACAATAATAAACCCAAAACAATTAAGAAAATGGTAATAGGAACATACATATTGATAATTACCTTAAATGTAAATGGAGTAAATGCTCCCACCAAAAGGCATAAACTGGCTGAATGGATAAAAATACAAGACACATATATAGGCTGTCTACAACAGACCCACTTCAGACCAGGGACACATACAGACTGAAAGTGAGTGGATGGAAAAAGATATTCCATGCAAATGGAAATCAAAAGAAAGCTGGGGCAGCAGTTCTCATATCAGACAAAATAGACTCTAAAGGAGACAAAGGAGGACACTGCATAATGATCAAGGGAGCAATCTGAGAAGAAGCTATAACAATTGTAAATATTTATGCACCCAACATAGGAGCACCTCAATACATAAGGCAAATACTAACAGCCATAAAAGGGGAAATCAACAGTAACAGAATCATAGTAAGGGACTTTAACACTCCACTTTCACCAATGGACAGATCATCCAAAGTGAAAATAAAAAAGGAAGCATAAGCTTTAAATGATACATTAAACAAGATCAACTTACTTGATATTTAAAGGTCATTCCATCCAAAAACAACAGAATACACATTCTTCTCAAGTTCTCATGGAACATTCTTCAGGCTAGATCATATCTTGGGTCACAAATCAAGCCCTGGTAAATTTTTAAAAAATGAAATCGTATCAAGTATCTCTTCAGACCACAGTGCTATGAGACTAGATATCAATAAAGGAAAAAACCTGTAGGAAATACAAACACATGGACGCTAAACAAAACACTACTTAATAAACAAGAGATCACTGAAGAAATCAAAGAGGAAATCAAAAAATACCTAGAAAAAAATGACAATGAAAACACAACGACCCAAAACCTATGGGATGCAGCAAAAGTAATTCTAAGAGGGAAGATGATAGCTATACAAGCCTACCTTAAGAAACAATAAACATCTCAAAAAAACAAACTTTACACCTAAAGCAATTAGAGAAAGAAGGCAACAAAACCCCAAATTTAGTAAAAGGAGAGAAATCATAGAGATCAGATCCGAAATAAATGAAAAAGAAATGAAGGAAATAACAAAGGTCAATAAAACTAAAAGCTGGTTCCTTGAGAAGATTAACAAAATTGATAAAACATTAACCAGATTTGTCAAGAAAAAAAGGGAGAAGACTCAAATCAATAGAATTAGAAATGAAAAAGGAGAAGTAACAACTGACAATGCAGAAATACAAAGGATCATAAGAGATTACTACAAGCAACTATATGCCAATAAAATGGACAACCTGGAAGAAATGGACAAATTCGTAGAAATGCACAAACTTCCGAGACAGAACCCGGAAGAAATAGAAAATACGAACAGACCGATCACAAGCACTGAAATTGAAACTGTGATTAAACATCTTCCAACAAACAAAAACCCAGGACCAGATGACTTCACAGGCGAATTCTATCAAACTTTTAGAGAAGAGCTAACACCTATCCTTCTCAAACTCTTGCCAAATATAGCAGAGGGAGGAACACTCCCAAACTCCTTCTACGAGGCCACCATCACTCTGATACCAAAACCAGACAAAGATGTCACAAAGAAAGAAAGTACAGGCCAATATCACTGATGAACATAGATGCAAAAATCCTCAACAAAATACTAGCAAACAGAATCCAACATCACATTAAAAGGATCATACACCATGATCAACTGGGGTTTATCCCAGGAATTCAAGGATTCTTCAATATACACAAATCAATCAACGTGATACACCATACTAACAAATTGAAGGAGAAAAAGCACATGACCGTCTCAATAGATGCAGAGAAAGCTTTTGACAAAATTCAACACCCATTTATGATAAAAACCCTGCAGAAAGTAGGCATAGAGGGAACTTTCCTCAACATAATAAAGGCCATATATGACAAACCCACGCCAACATCATCTGCAATGGTGAAAAACTGAAACCATTTCCACTAAGATCAGGAACAAGACAAGGTTGCCCACTCTCACCACTATTATTCAACATAGTTTTGGAAGTTTTAGCTACAGCAATCAGAGAAGAAAAAGAAATAAAAGGAATCCAAATTGGTAAAGAAGTAAAGCTGTCACTGTTTGCAGATGACATGATACTATACATAGAGAATCCTAAAGATGCTACCAGAAAACAGCTAGAGTTAATCAATGAATTTGGTAAAGTAGCAGGATACAAAATTAATGCCCAGAAATATCTGCCATTCCTATACACTAATAATGAAAACTCTGAAAGTGAAATTAAGAAAACACTCCCATTTACCATTGCAACAAAAAGCATAAAATATCTAGGAATAAACCTACCTAAGGAGACAAACGACCTGTATGCAGAAAATTATAAGACACTGATGAAAGAAATTAAAGATGATACAAATAGATGGAGAGATATACCATGTTCTTGGAATGGAAGAATCAACATTGCGAAAATGACTCTACTACCCAAAGCAATCTACAGATTCAATGCAATCCCTATCAAACTACCACCAGCATTTTTCACAGAACTAGAACAAAAAATTTCACAATTTGTTTGGAGACACAAAAGACCCCGAATAGCACAAGTAATCTTGAGAAAGAAAAACGGAGCTGGAGGAATCAATCTCCCTGACTTCAGACTATACTACAAACCTACAGTAATCAAGACAGTATGGTACTGGAACAAAAAACAGAAATATAGATCAATGGAACAGGATAGAAACCCCAGAGATAAACCCACGCACATATGGTCACCTTATCTTTGATAAAGGAAGCAAGAATATACAGTGGAGGAAAGACAGCCTCTTCAATAAGTGGTGCTGCGAAAACTGGACAGCTACATGTAAAAGAATGAAATTAGAACACTCTCTAACACCATACACAAAAATAAAATCAAAATGGATTAAAGACCTAAATGTAAGGCCAGACACCATCAAACTCTTAGATGAAAACATAGGCAGAACACTCTATGATATAAATCACAGCAAGATCCTTTTTGACCCTCCTCCTAGAGAAATGGAAATAAAACAAAAATAAACAAATGGGACCTAATGAAACTTCAAAGCTTTTGCACAGCATAGGAAACCATAAACAAGACGAAAAGCGAACCCTCAGAATGGGAGAAAATATTTGCAAATGAAACAACTGACAAAGGATTAATCTCCAAACATACAAGCAACTCATGCAGCTCAATATCAAAAAAACAAACAGCAATGAAAAGGAACGAAACTGAGTTATTTGTAGTGAGGGGGATGGACCTAGAGACTGTCATACAGAGTGAAGTCAGAAAGAGAAAAACAAATACTGTATGCTAACACATATATATGGAATCAAAAAAAAAAAGAAAATGGTCAGAAGAACCTAGGGGCAAGACAGGAATAAAGATGCAGACCTACTAGAGAATGGACTTGAGGATATACGGGGAGGGGGAAAGGTAACCTGGGACAAAGTGAGAGTATGTCATGGACATATATACACTACCAAATGTAAAATAGATAGCTAGTGGGAAGCAGCCGCATAGCACAGGGAGATCAGCTCCGTGCTCTGTGACCACGTAGAGGGGTGGGATAGGGAGGGTGGGAGGGAGGAAGATGCAAGAGGGAAGAGATATGGGGACACATGTATATGTATAACTTACTCACTTTGTTATAAAGCAGAAACTGACACACCATTGTAAAGCAATTATACTTTAATAAAGATGTTAAAAAAAAAAAGGAATAAGATGACTGTATTAGTTATCTATTCCAACACTTAGTAGTTTAAACAACAACCAGTTGATTAGCTCACAATTCTGATAGACAGTTGCTGGTCTGGGCCCGGTTTGGCTAATCTGGCCTGAGCTTGACCATATATCTGTGGCATTTGCAAGTTCATCTAGGACTGCCTATTCCCAGATGGCCTCATCCACATGTTTTGCCATTTGGCAAAAAAAAATAGTAATTCTTACCAAAACTAGGGTGGTTGAGGAGAAAGTGGGGAGGATGTGATAGACACTTTAAAAATAAAAAGAATATGTCTTTTGGATTTAAACTTTACACTATTATCAACTACTGTTAAATTCATTTTTAAATGAGATATTTCAGCACATTTTATCCCATCTTGGTCATCTCACTGTTGCCTCAAACAGTTTTTTTGTGTGTCTGGGCGGGGTGGGGGGAGAAGGGGAGGAATTATGCAAGATGTATAAGTTCAGATTAATAGAACCCTTTACCCTTTCAACACATAATAATTTCTATTTCTTCAAATAGCACAGTTTCAAAACATCCAAATATGGTTTCCCTCTTTTTTTTCTTCTCCATTTTCCCTATGTAATTATTTGTCTCCAGCATCCTCACCCCATTTCTATTCCCACTGTTTTCACTGTATTGCAGACCCTACTTGTTTCTTGCTTAGACTACTGTACTATGTCCCCTCATAGTCTCATCACACCCAGGTTTACTCTTCACAATCCTGCTGTTGCCTCCAAATTAGTCTTCTTAACTCATTTCCTCCTGCACACAGGTTTCTATAGCTCCCCATTTTCACCTGAATTTCTCAGCCTAGCATTAAAAGTTTTCTACACTTAGCCCCATTTATATTTCTAAACTGTTATTTCTCATTGTTCTATGACATCAACACTATACATCAGTCAAAATGGAAGACTCAACATTCTTTCAAACTCCAAGATACATTTGGTCTTTCCTCCCATGTGGAATATCTTCCCTGATCTCAAAAATCCCAAATATCCTTCCACATCCAGTTCATAAACTAGCTCCTATTTGAAGCCTTTCCCAATCATCCTAGTTGGAAATTCTCTTTCTCGTTATTATATTAGCAGTTTGTTTCACCATCATGATATTCATTTGTGTTATAGCTATTTAAATACATATTTTATTTTCCTTAAGAGGGTCTAGTTCCTTGAATAAAGTGACATGCCTTATTCAACCTTATCTTCCCCGTAATGTTTTAATACTGCACATGAACATGATTCTGCCAATTAAAGAGCTACCAGTCTAGGGTGAGAGGTGGGCATGTAAACAAATATCAAAATAACAAGTTAATTTTAGTAATATAAATATACTAGGTACAACTACACAAAGAGTAATCAATTCCACTTGAATAGAACAGAAAGAATTTCTCAGAGGAGAGGTTAATGAGGCAGGTTTTGAGGAATAAGCAGAAGTTTTCTAAGTAGTCCAGGGGAAAACCATTCCAAGTAGAATAACTAAACCATTCAAAGACATAGAGGCATGGAATAGCTCCATACGCTTAGAGACTCTACTATATAATGATCATTCATGGGAGTGGTGAAAGATCAGATACACAATTTAATTTTATTGGATTTCATGAACCAAAAAACTGTTTTCTTAAATTGGAGTCATCCTTTATTTTGCCACATAAGGACACTGAAAACAACAACAATAAAAACAATAAGCAACTACTCTTCTATTTCTTAGAATACTAAAATTACATTCTGAGATTATATCATTTTAAAAGATTGTCCTTTATGCTGAATTTAGTTTTCAGAATAGCGCTCACCCTAATATCCCACATTTCCTCATGCAATTTGTCCACAATATTTGGAAACCATTATTTTAAGTGATAAAAAATGGAGTAGATATTTAAAATTTTTAACCACAGAAATAAATCTTTATTACATTTAGACAAGAATCCTCAGAGACCAATATGGAGATATGGAGAATATTTTGGTAAGGAGTAAGACAACGCATGTTGAAAAGGTCTTAATGACAAGTGACAGATGAAGAGGGCGTATAATGTGGTGCTGAGCAGTAACAACCTTACAGAGGCATCCAAACTATGGATGTTAAAATGGCCAGACCTACTGGCTGTCCATGGAAAGTGAGGACAATAGATGTTCCTGGCTTTAGCATGTAAAAAATGAAGGAAAAGAGACAGATGTGTAAAGTGAAAACAATAATGAGCTTGGTTTCAGACACCTTCTGGTTATCTATTGTTTCATAACAAACTACTTCAAAACATAGTGACTTAAAACAATAACATTTATTATCTCATGGTGTCTGTGGGTCAGGAACTCATCAGTTCTTCCCAAGGTGATGCTGGGTCAGAGTCTCTTGTTAGGTTGCAATCAAGATGTTGACCAGAGCTACAGGCATCTGAAGGATAGTCTGGAACTGAAAATCTCCTTCCAAACTCACCCATGGAGGTGAGTGGTAGGAGGTTCCAGTTCCTCACCTCCTGGCCCCTCCATCCGTGATTGAGTGTCCTAACAATAGAACAGCTAGCTTGCCCCAAAGCTAGTGATACAAGAGAGAGAACAAGGAGGAAGTGGCTATGTCTGTATGGCCTAGTCTCAGAAATCACACGCTAATCTTCCCACCATGTTCTGTTCATTGGAAGTGAGTTACTAAGTCCAGCCCATATTCCAAGTGTGGGTAATCAAGCCTCAACTCTTGAAGGGAGGAACATCAAAAAATGTGTGAACATGATTTAAAATTATCACAAACATGTTGAGTTTGAGTTTCCTGAGGCATACACAAATGGAGTGATCCAATAGCTAGTATACAATGCAGAATCAAGATCTAGAGTGAGAAGACACATTTGGGGATCGTCAGCTCTCTGTGGAACTAGGAGCTGTGGATAGGGAAAACAGCAGACCAGATTGATATTATTCTGTGTGAAGGCTGAAAGAGAAGATGGCCAAAGGTGGACATATGGGGAAGATCTACATTAATAGCAAAAGCAGGGAAAGAGCCAGCCAGTAGAGCTGAGAAGAAAAAATAAAGAGAATATTTTTCATTTCCTATCATAAAATCCAAGAGAAAAAAATATATATTCAGAAAATATTGTGTGCCTCAACATTGGGCAACAATAGTAAATGTTAAAGAAATATGAAGTGAAATAAGGATTTAAGGTTATCCCTGAATTTTTTCTTCAAGTAAGATAAACTCTACAGAATGTCTCATAAGGAGGCAGCAAAGTAGAAATTACATTTTCCAACACACATAAAAACTTTCTAAAATTCCTCCTCATTCACTTCTCTCCCTAAAGTCCTACATCTCATGCTTACATCTCTTCTTTTATTTCTCTCCTTCTCACAAAATTAAAAATGAAAACCTCCTTCAAACTCTTCTTCTAAAATATTTTATTCTTACTGGATCTCCATGCATTTTCTTCTTTCTTTCAGTTTTATTGTGGTATAATTTCTATAAAAAACTGTACATAATTAATCTACACAATTTGGTGAGTATATATACACACACACACACACACACACACACACACACACACACACACACACATTCCTGTTACCATCACTATAATCAAGATAATAAACATCTATCACCTCCGATATCTTTCTTGTGTCTCCTTGTTTGTTTGTATTGTGGTAAGAACACTTAACATGAGACCTACCCTCTTAGCAAATTTTTAAGTGCATAATTATCTTATTGCTAATTGTAGGCATTATGTTGTAGAGCAGATCTCTGAAACTTACCTTGTATAACTGTCAATACAGAGTTTATGGTGGGGGGTAGGGATAAATTGGGAATTTTGGATTAACAGATACATGCTACTATATATAAAACAGATATACAACAAGGACCTACTGTATAACACAGGGAACTATATTCAATATCTTGTAATAATCTACAATGGAAAAGAATCTGAAAGGATGCAAAAGAACATATATATATATATATATATATATATATATATATAAACTGAATCACTTTGCTCTACACCTGAAACATAAATCAACTATATTTCAATTGAAAAAATACAGAGTTTATTAGTGACCATTTTTCAGTTTCAAAGCTCTGGAGGAGATTGGAGACAGGCTGCAGATATGTGCACAGTGAATGGAGAATGAGGAAGTGATACTGTTGTTCTTGCAAGAAGTTTAGCTGAGAAGCAAAGGAGAGAGATGGATCTATGTACAAAAGTTTTGTTGCCCTTCATGTTTGTTTTCTTCTTAACTTTTGATTACAAAGTTTTCAATCATGCAATAAGTAGAGACTAGTATAATGAACTTCACATACCCATCATCTAATTTCTTGTCTCTTTTGTAACTGCATTTCCTATAAACTGTAGGCACATCAAGAGACTTGAGAACACATGTGCTTTTCTCATATAGAGTTTTGAGCATAATCATATGAAGTGAAGGCCAATAAAAATTGAGGCTAAAAACTCAGAAAGGAAAATAGATCATGAATATCAGGTCAATTTTCATGTAATTCTTTTACATTTTTCCTGATGTTATTCTCATGTTCTGTAAGTGATGAGATGCTACTGGGAAGAGGAATAGGCATGTGATTTTGAGTCAGAAAACCTATATGAAGATCCTGGCTATGATATTTATCAGCCCTATGACTTTGGTAAAATTGTTTAACATCACCAATTTGAGATTTCTTATTATAAAATGCTGGTGTCAGTAAAAGGAGAGTGCAGTGTGATAATACTTATGTCAAATAAAGAGTTCTTTGAAGAAATAAATTAAATAATGTAAACAGAAATATTTGAAAAAGCTAAAGAACTGTACTGAGTCTACTTACTATTCACATGCATCAAGCAAAACTGGGGTTCAGGATAAGTATGCTATGTAATATTGTTCAGCTAGCAATAAGTGAAAGAGTCTGAATGCTGCTCATCCCATCCCAAATTCAGGGCTCTTTCTACTTTACTATGTTGTCTTTCTTGCTTACAGTTGATACTCAACAAATAATTGTTAAATTAAAGCAAAAGATAAGCATGCCTGAAGGAGTAAGAACAAAGATCCACATACCAGGGTTGTTTCATGGTCTAGAAACTTCAGGATTTGAAACACCAAACCCTAAAAAAAGTTTTAATATCTCTGTTGGTTAAGGCAACCCTAGCTACTGGAATAAACAAAAGCAAAATGTTAGTGAGTTAACACACTAGGGGTTTAATAATAAGAGAGTATCTTCCATACGATAAGCGACAATTTCCTATAGGCTCACATTCTCTTGGCAAAATCTAGTTGCTTGGCTATGGGTGAAGGGAAGTGGGTAAAGTATAATGTAAAGATTGGCTGAGCAGCAGCTTTACATCAGTAACTTAGGAGAAAGGATCAGACCAAGATTACATGTTAAAAATCAGCAGCTCTGGTTTTCCAAAAACATTGTCATCAGCATCCTTGTCATCAGCATCCTCTAATTAGAGCACTGATCCATGGTGGAATGGCCAACTGAGCAGGCAACACTTTACCTCTCACTCTCCATGCTCCAGTCACCATAAATGTCATTCATTTTCACTCATATACCAGTGCTGTCTTCCACAACAGATCCATTCTATATACTAATTCCTCTGCCTGGATGTAATTGACCTCTTTTTCTCCTGGACCACCATGTCTTCTTGATTCATCAAATATTCCTAATACATCCTGAACTTGTCATGTCATAAATGTCATTATACTTCTTTTTCTTTTGAACAAATTATAGCCTTCTGTAGAAGTTTCAAAAATAGTTCACAGTTTCCATATATTCCTCACTTAGTTCCCGTAATGTTAACATTTTTAAACATTCTTTAAAGTTCCAAGAAGGGCAATAATTTTTAGGAGAGCCTGTCTGCCTCATTCACTGCTGTATCCCTAATGCCTAGCAAAGTGCCTCACCCACAGCAGATGCTCATCAATTTTTTTTTTTTTTTTTTTGCGGTACGCTGGCCTCTCACTGTTTTGGCCTCTCCCGTTGCGGAGCACAGGCTCCGGACGCGCAGGCTCAGCAGCCATGGCTCACGGGCCTAGCCGCTCCACGGCACGTGGGATCCTCCCGGACCGGGGCATGAACCCGTGTCCCCTGCATCGGCAGGTGGACTCCCAACCACTGTGCCACCAGGGAAGCCCATCAAATAGTTTTTGATGAATGTATGGTGACTTTACCCCAGCTCCTCCTCATTACTTCTTCTGTATTTTTTTATATTTGAAAATGACCCTGGGCTACTTACAAAGGAGAGGAGGATTTATCCTTTAAATTTTCAAAAGTTATAAATACAAAACTATATTTAAGTTTCTGCAACTTGAGCGCAACTGCTGTGTTCCTCAAACACAAACTGTTTTGCATTTCCATTATTTGCAAGCTGCCCCTGAAGCAGGTAAATTAGCATGTTATTTGTGAAATATTCCTTACCTCCTGATTTATGCCATCACCGCTTCTGTGCAGCATGCTATTCTTTATTTCTATGTGTCAGAATCCATTTCCTCATGGTACATTCCTTAACACTCATCTTACTCATCTTGAATTTCAAGTCTAAAATTTTTGTAAAAGTTGATTTTATTCGACTAGTTTCATTAACTTTGAGATTCCTGGTCTACAGAAGTTTAGATACAACAAATTAAAAAGAAATGGAGAGTACCAGAAGGTACACTATAGCAGTAAGAAGTAACATCTAATAATGATGACCTGTAACAAGGGGAGAAATAAAAAATGACAAGGAGCCCATTTAAGGCACTAAGCTTAGGGGCCTGGCCATTTAAATAAGATCAAGAAACCTGCCAGAAGAGAATCTCTGAATTAGAGCATAAAAATAATAGGATCATATCAATAACTATAAGTTATCAGTTATCAAGAACAAATTAAATAATGCCCAATGTACTTCAACATAAAATGTAGGGAGTGTTATTCATTTCAAAAATATTTTGTTTTAACTGCTAAAGGAACTTCTCTAGGCAAGAAACACAAAAGAAGGAAAGGACCTACAATAACGAACCCAAAACAATTAAGAAAATGGGAATAGGAACACACATATCGATAATTACCTTAAATGTAAATGGACTAAATGCTCCCACCAAAAGACACAGATTGGCTGAATGGATACAAAAACAAGACCCATATATTTGCTGTCTACAAGAGACCCACTTCAGACCTAGAGACACATACAGACTGAAAGTAAGGGGATGGAAAAAGGTATTTCATGCAAATGGAAACCAAAAGAAAGCTGGAGTAGCAATTCTCATATCAGACAAAATAGACTTTAAAACAAAGACTATTAGAAGAGACAAAGAAGGACACTACATAATGATCAAGGGATTGATCCAAGAGGAAGATATAACAATTGTAAATATTTATGCACCCAACATAGGTGCACCTCAATACATAAGGCAAATACTGACAACCATAAAAGGGGAAATCGACAGTAACACATTCATAGTAGGGGACTTTAACACCCCACTTTCACCAATGGACAGATCATCCAAAATGAAAATAAATAAGGAAACACAAGCTTTAAATGATACATTAAACGAGATGGAGTTAATTGATATTTATAGGACATTCCATCCAAAAACAACAGAATACACATTTTTCTCAAGTGCTCATGGAACATTCTCCAGGATAGATCATATCTTGGGCCACAAATCAAGCCTTGGTAAATTTAAGAAAATTGAAATTGTATCAAGTATCTTTTCTGACCACAACGCCATGAGACTAGATATCAATTACAGGAAAAGATCTGTAAAAAATACAAACACATGGAGGCTAAACAATACACTACTTAATAATGAAGTGATCACTGAAGAAATCAAAGAGGAAATCAAAAAATACCTAGAAACAAATGACAATGGAGACACAACGACCCAAAACCTGTGGGATGCAGCAAAAGCAGTTCTAAGGGGGAAGTTTATAGCAATACAAGCCCACCTTAAGAAGCAGGAAACATCTCGAATAAACAACCTAACCTTGCACCTCAAGCAACTGGAGAAAGAAGAACAAAAAAACCCCAAAGCTAGCAGAAGGAAAGAAATCATAAAAATCAGATCAGAAATAAATGAAAAAGAAATGAAGGAAACAATAGCAAAGATTAATAAAACTAAAAGCTGGTTCTTTGAGAAGATAAACAAAATAGATAAACCACTAGCCAGACTCATCAAGAAAAAAAGGGAGAAGACTCAAATCAATAGAATTAGAAATGAAAAAGGAGAGGTAACAACTGACACTGCAGAGATAAAAGAGATCATGAGAGATTACTACAAGCAACTCTATGCCAATAAAATGGACAATCTGGAAGAAATGGACAAATTCTTAGAAATGCACAACCTGCCAAGACTGAATCAGGAAGAAATAGAAAATATGAACAGACCAATCACAAGCACTGAAATTGAAACTGTGATTAAAAACCTTCCAACAAAGAAAAGCCCAGGACCAGATGGCTTCACAGGCGAATTCTATCAAACATTTAGAGAAGAGCTAACACCTATCCTTCTGAAACTCTTCCAAAATATAGCAGAGGGAGGAAAACTCCCAAACTCCTTCTACGAGGCCACCATCACCTTGATACCAAAACCAGACAAGGATGTCACAAAGAAAGAAAACTACAGGCCAATATCACTGATGAACATAGATGCAAAAATCCTCAACAAAATACTAGCAAACAGAATCCAACAGCACATTAAAAGGATCATACACCATGATCAAGTGGGGTTTATTCCAGGAATGCAAGGATTCTTCAATATACGCAAATCTATCAATGTGATAAACCATATTAACAAACTGAAGGAGAAAAACCATATGATCATCTCAATAGATGCAGAGAAAGCTTTTGACAAAATTCAACACCCATTTATGATAAAAACCCTGCAGAAAGTAGGCATAGAGGAAACTTTCCTCAACATAATAAAGGCCATATATGACAAGCCCACAGCAAACATCATCCTCAATGGTGAAAAACTGAAAGCATTTCCACTAAGATCAGGAACAAGACAAGGTTGCCCACTCTCACCACTCTTATTCAACATAGTTTTGGAAGTTTTAGCCACAGCAATCAGAGAAGAAAAGGAAATAAAAGGAATCCAAATCGGAAAAGAAGAAGTAAAGCTGTCACTGTTTGCAGATGACATGATCCTATACATAGAGAACCCTAAAGATGCTACCAGAAAACTACTAGAGCTAATCAATGAATTTGGTAAAGTGGCAGGATACAAAATTAATGCACAGAAATCTCTGGCATTCCTATATACTAATGATGAAAAATCTGAAAGTGAAATCAAGAAAACACTCCCATTTACCATTGCAACAAAAAGAATAAAATATCTAGGAATAAACCTACCTAAGGAGACAAAAGATCTGTATGCAGAAAATTATAAGACACTGATGAAAGAAATTAAAGATGATACAAATAGATGGAGAGATATACCATGTTCTTGGATTGGAAGAATCAACATTGTGAAAATGACTCTACTACCCAAAGCAATCTATAGATTCAATGCAATCCCTATCAAACTACCACTGGCATTTTTCACAGAACTAGAACAAAAAATTTCACAATTTGTATGGAAACACAAAAGACCCCGAATAGCCAAAGCAATCTTGAGAACGAAAGAAGGAACTGGAGGAATCAGGCTCCCAGACTTCAGACTATACTACAAAGCTACAGTTATCAAGACGGTATGGTACTGGCACAAAAACAGAAAGATAGATCAATGGAACAGGATAGAAAGCCCAGAGATAAACCCACGCACATATGGTCACCTTATCTTTGACAAAGGAGGCAGAAATGTACAGTGGAGAAAGGACAGCCTATTCAATAAGTGGTGCTGGGAAAACTGGACAGCTACATGTAAAAGTATGAGATTAGATCACTCCCTAACACCATACACAAAAATAAGCTCAAAATGGATTAAAGACCTAAATGTAAGGCCAGAAACTATCAAACTCTTAGAGGAAAACATAGGCAGAACACTCTATGACATAAATCACAGCAAGGTCCTTTTTGACCCACCTCCTAGAGAAATGGAAATAAAAACAAAAGTAAACAAATGGGACCTAATGAAACTTCAAAGCTTTTGCACAGCAAAGGAAACCATAAAGAAGACCAAAAGACAACCCTCAGAATGGGAGAAAATATTTGCAAATGAAGCAACGGACAAAGGATTAATCTCCAAAATTTATAAGCAGCTCATGCAGCTTAATAACAAAAAAACAAACAACCCAATCCAAAAATGGGCAGAAGACCTAAATAGACATTTCTCCAAAGAAGATATACAGAGTGCCAACAAACACATGAAAGAATGCTCAACATCACTAATCATTAGAGAAATGCAAATCAAAACTACAATGAGATATCATCTCACACCAGTCAGAATGGCCATCATCAAAAAATCTAGAAACAATAAATGCTGGAGAGGGTGTGGAGAAAAGGGAACCCTCTTACACTGTTGGTGGGAATGTAAATTGATACAGCCACTGTGGAGAACAGTATGGAGGTTCCTTAAAAAGCTACAAATAGAACTACCATATGACCCAGCAATCCCACTACTGGGCATATACCCTGAGAAAACCATAATTCAAAAAGAGTCATGTACCAAAATGTTCATTGCAGCTCTATTTACAATAGCCCAGAGATGGAAACAACCTAAGTGTCCATCATCGGATGAATGGATAAAGAAGATGTGGCACATATATACAATGGAATATTACTCAGCCATAAAAAGAGACGAAATTGAGCTATTTGTAATGAGGTGGATAGACCTAGAGTCTGTCATACAGAGTGAAGTAAGTCAGAAAGAGAGAGACAAATACCGTATGCTAACACATATATATGGAATTTAAAAAAAAATATCATGAAAAACCTAGGGGTGAAACAGGAATAAAGACACAGACTTACTAGAGAATGGACTTGAGGCTATGGGGAGGGGGAAGGGTAAACGGTGACAAAGCGATAAAGAGGCATGGACATATATACACTACCAAAAGTAAGGTAGTTAGCTAGTGGGAAGCAGCCGCATAGCACAGGGAGATCAGCTCGGTGCTTTGTGACCGCCTGGAGGGGTGGGATAGGGAGGGTGGGAGGGAGGGAGACGCAAGCGGGAAGAGATATGGGAATATATGTATATATATAACTGATTCATTTTGTTGTGAAGCTGAAACTAACATACCATTGTAAAGCAATTATACTCCAATAAAGATGTTAAAATAAAAAAAAATATATTTTGTTTTAAAATGATTAAAATGAGGACTTCCCTGGTGGCACAGTGGTTAAGAATCTGCCTGCCAATACAGGGGACATGGGTTTGATCCCTGGTCTGGGAAGATCCCACATGCCATGGAGTAACTAAGCCCATGTGCCACAACTACTGAGCCTGTGCTGTAGAGCCCGCAAGCCACAACTACTGAGCCCACGTGCCACAACTCTGAAGCCCATGTGCCTAGAGCCCATGCTCCACAATAAGAGAAGCTGCCACAATGAGAAGCCCACTCATCACAGTGAAAAGTAGCCCCCACTTCCTGCAACTAGAGAAAGCCATGTGCAGCACCAAAGATGCAATGCAGCCAAAAGTAAAAATTAGGTAAATAAATAAAAATAAATTTAAAAAATAAAATGATTAAAATGAGATTCACTTAAAAACTTAAAGATAGTTTCAATTATCTTACAAACTAGCTACAATTCATTTTTAACTAATGATGGATCAAGAATTGTTACTGTGCTTTTAACCTTCTCTTAAATTGGCATTAAAAACATTTATTTCATTTCCTTTTGTGAGATATATGTTATTTCAAGCATTCTTTAGAAAACCATTTTTAAACTTTATGAAAAGTATTTTCACTAGAAAAATCTAACCTTAAAATTAAAATATCAAAGGAATGAATTGGAGAAATATGTTTCATTACCAACTAGAATCAAAATTTTTCTCAAGGGAGGTCCTAAAAATGACCCACCCTGTATTAGGTGCTAATACAGGTAGACAATGGAATTCAATTATTTACCCTCCTTTATAATTTTTTGTGATGTCCATGATAGTGAGTGAGTGATTCCCTTTCTAAACCTCAATGGCAATGCAAGGACCATTTCATCATTAGGTTTCTGAGATTTATATAGGATAAATTTGGATCTTAGATTTTATAGGTGAGAAATTGGAAGGCATTAAACAATTAGGCAGCCTGTCTAAATGCACAGAGCAGTTTATTTGCAAAGAATGGGACTCTAACTCACAATCTCTGCATTTGCCATTCCAAGACATATGGTTTTATTTTTTTTCTATAATCTGATTTCCATAAACAGATCTATGAGAGAGAGAGTGGTTACAGAATTGCAGAATCCATGCTCTTTAAGTTCAACATCATAATCTGTCACCCTAAGTAGACGCCTCCTTATGTGGAAACACTTTATGGCCACCCAAAATCCCATCTGAACCATAACTTCACAGATTTAAAGAATAAAATCTGAAATAAGGAAGACTTCCTAAATTCAGGGGATTTTTTTTGTTCCTCTTGAATGTTAGGAGACATAACTGATGCTGTTGACACTAGATAGTATTTCTTAGGGTATAGTTCTTATATTTATGATGTTTCCTACATGGTAAATTCATTCCCTTTAACCATGAAACTGATTTCCTCCCAGGCTGACCTCCTTCAAATTACTTTTTCTGCATTTCCTCAGAGCCTCTGAACCCAATTAAGTGAAAGAAATTTCCATCTGTTCAGTTCCTGTACTTTACTAGACTGTGTGCCTTTGTGTCCCTTTCTTGGTTTTGAGAGAGTGACTACTTTCCATACAGAAACAGTTTCAGAGCACTTGATGGTTGTGAATAGAACACACAAAAGACACAGTCTCTGTTCTCCCTCTTACTATGAGATGAAGTGTTCAAATATTCTCCTCTCTCTTTTCCTAACTTTTGGTGGATGAATAGAGGTAATGTCAGGTTTACTTTGAACTTACTCCTTTTTCTCTTCTCCTACTCACAGGAAAGCCCCAGGAATTAAGGAAGAAGAATGATTTTACCACCTGGAAGAAATGAGATCCCAGAAGATTCACACTGAAGGAATCAGGAGCTAATATGCATATATTATAATAAATATTTAGCAAGTAAAAAGGGTGAACATGTACCCAATAAGATAGGAAAGGAGGCAATGATCAGCTATATAGAAGTTTTATCCTGCAAAATTCATAGTTGCTACTGAATAAGATAATGATACCCATGGACCAGAGGAAATATTTAATGTCTAGCAATTTCTTAGACACTTTGAATGACATTAGATTTGTAGAGTTGTCTTTCTCAGTTGTCCTACCAAAAAACCCATGCTTTCCTTAAATTCTCAGACTGTTCCTTCTTTGTCATTATTAATACATAATGATAAACTCCACAACAAATTAAGGGACAATCATGTCTTATTATACTATGTTTTAAAACTTATACAGCAGCTCCAGAACTTATACATAGGAGGGATTGGGGTGGAAAAGATGATTGTAAGGTAGAAAATTAGGGAGCTTCTTTTGAATCTGCTTATATATAACTAGATCATTGTATTTACATAAATTTCATAGGCATTTAACATAGCTTTGGGGAGAAAGACAACACTCCCTTCACCAAAGCCACCACTGGTGATACCACAGATTTATAAAAACTTTCTGCAACAAGCCTCTTAGATAGCTGCATCAACCAGAGGGCAGATAGCAGAGGCAAGATGAACTACAATCCTGCAGCCTGTGGAACAAAAACCACATTCACAGAAAGATAGACAAGATGAAAAGGCAGAGGGCTATGTACCACATGAAGATACATGATAAACTCCCAGAAAAACAACTAAATGAAGTGCAGACAGGCAACCAACCAAAAAAAAAAAAATTCAGAATAATGATAGTGAAGATGATCCAGGACCTCGGAAAAAGAGTGGATGCAAAGATGGAGAAGATGCAAGAAATGTTTAACAAAGACCAAGAAGAATTAAAGAACAAACAAACAGAGATGAACAATACAATAACTGAAATGAAAACTACACCAGAAGGAATCAATAGCAGAATAACTGAGGCAAAAGAACGGATACGTGACATGGAAGACAGAATGGTGGAAGTCACTGCTGCAGAACAGAATAAAGAAAAAAGAATGAAAAGAAAGGAAGACAGCCTAAGAGACTTCTGGGAAAATATTAAATGCAAAAATATTTGCATTCTAGGGGTCCCAGAATGAGAAGACAGAGAGAAAGGTCCTGAGAAAATAGTTGAAGAGATTATAGTTGAAAACTTCCCTAACATGGGAAAGAAAATAGCCACCCAAGTCCAGTAAGTGCCGAAAGTCTCACACAGGATAAAACCAAGGAGAAAAACGCTGAGACACAGAGTAATCAAACTGGCAAAAATTAAAGACAAAGAAAAATTATTGAAAGCAGCAAGGGAAAAACAAAAAATAACATACAAGGGAACTCCCATAAGGTTAACAGCTGATTTCTCAGCAGAAACTCTACAAGCCAGAAGGGAGTGGCATGATATACTTAAAGTGATGAAAGGGAAGAACCTACAACCAAGATTACTCTACCCAGCAAGGATCTCATTCAGATTCAATGGAGAAATCAAAAGCTTTACAGACAAGCAAAAGCTAAGAGAATTCAGCACCGCCAAACCAGCTCTACAAACAAATGTTAAACGAATTTATTTAAGTGGGAAACACAAGGGAAGAAGAGGACCTACAAAAACAAACCCCAAACAATTAAGAAAACGGTAATAGGAACATACATATCGATAATTACCTTAAACGTGAATGGATTAAATGCTCCAACCAAAAGACATAGGCTTGCTGAATGGATTCAAAAACAAGACCCATATATATGTCTAAAACAGACCCACTTCCGACCTAGGAAAACATACAGACTGAACGTGAGTGGATGGAAAGAGATATTCCATGCCAATGGAAATCAAAAGAAAGCTGGAGTAGCAATTCTTATATCAGATAAAATAGACTTTAAAATAAAGAATGTTACAAGAGACATGGAAGGACACTACATAATGATCAAGGTATCAATCCAAGAAGAAGATATAACAATTATAAATATATATACACACAACATTGGAGCACCTCAATACATAAGGCAATTGCTAACATCTATAAAAGAGAAAATTGACAGTAACACAATAATAGTGGGGGACTTTAACACCTCACTTACACCAATGGACAGATCATCCAAAATGAAAATAAATAAGGAAACAAGCTTTAAAGGACACAATATGCCGGGTAGATTTAAATGATATTTATAGGACATTCCATCTGAAAAGAGAAGATAACACTTTCTTCTCAAGTGTGAACGGAACATTCTCCAGGATAGATCACTTCTTGGGTCACAAATCAAGCCTCAGTTAATTTAAGAAAATTGAAATCATATCAAGCATCATTTCTGACCACAACACTATGAGATAAGAAACGAATTACAGTGAAAAAAAATAAAAAACACAAACACGTTGAGGCTAAACAATACGTTACAAAATAACCAAGAGATCACTGAAGAAATCAAAGAGGAAATAAAAAAAATACCTAGAGACAAATGACAATGAAATCACGATGACACAAAACCTATGGGATGCAGCAAAAGCAGTTCCAAGAGGAGATTTATAGCTATACAAGCTTACCTCAAGAAATAAGAAATATCTCAAATAAACAATCTAACCTTACAGCTAAAGGAACTAGAGAAAGAAGAACAAACAAAACCCAAAGTTAGCAGAAGGAAAGAAATCATAAAGATCAGGGCAGAAATAAATGAAATAGGAACAAAGAAAATGATAGCAAAGATCAATAAAACTAAAAGCTGGTTCTTTGAGAAGATAAACAAAATTGATAAACTATTAGCCAGACTCATCAAGAAAAAGAGGGAGAGGACTCAAATCAATAAAATTAGAAATGAAGGGCTTCCATGGTGGCGCAGTGGTTGGGTGTCCACCTGCTGATGTGGGGAATGCGGGTTCGTGCCCTGGTCAGGGAGGATCCCGCATGCCGTGGAGTGGCTGTGCCTGTGAGCCATGGCCACTGGGCCTGCGCTTCCGGAGCCTGTTGCTCCGCAGTGGGAGGGGCCACAGCAGTGAGGGGTCTGTGTACCGCAGGAAAAGAAAAAAAAAGAAATGAAAAAGGAGAAGTTACAACAGACACTGCAGAAATACAAAGCACCCTAAGAGACTACTATAAGCAACTCTATGCCAATAAAATAGACAACAGGAAGAAATGGACAAATTCTTAGAAAGATATAGCCTTCCAAGACTGAACCAGGAAGAAATAGAAAATATGAACAGACCGATCACAAGTAATGAAATTGAAACGGTGATTAAAAATCTTCCAACAAACAGAAGTCCAGGACCAGATGGCTTCACAGGTGAAATCTATCAAACATTTAGAGAAGAGCTAACAACCATCCTTCTCAAACTCTTCCAAAAAAACTGCAGAGGAAGGACAACTCCCAAACTCATTCTATGAGGCCACCATCACCCTGAAACCAAAACCAGACAAAGATACTACAAAAAATATATATATACAGATCAATATCACTGATGAATATAGATGAAAAAACTCCTCAACAAAATACTAGCAAACAGAATTCAACAAAATATTAAAAGGATCATAAACCATGATCAAGTGGGATTTTTCCCAGGGATGCAAGGATTCTTCAATATACTCAAATTAGTCAATGTGATACACCATATTAAAAAATTGAAGAAGAGAAAACATAAGATCATCTCAATAATTGCAGAAAAAGCTTTTGACAAATTTCAACACCCATTGATGGTAAAAACTCTCCAGAAAATGGGCATTGAGGGAACCTACCTCAACATAATAAAGGCAGTAAATGACAAACCCACAGCAAACATCATTCTCAATGGTGAAAAACTGAAAGGATTTCCTCTAAGATCAGGAAAGAGACAAGGATGTCCACTCTCACCACTGTTATTCAACATAGTTTTGGAATTCCTAGCCACAGCAATCAGAGAAGAAAAAGAAAGAAAAGGAATACAAATTGGAAAGAAGAAGTAAAATTGTCACTGTTTGCAGATGACATGATAATATTATACATAGAGAATCCTAAAGAAGTTACCAGAAAATTACTAGAGCTAATCAATGAATTTGGTAAAGTAGCAGGATACAAAATTAATGCACAGAAATCTCTTGCATTCCTAAACACTAATGATGAAAAAGCTGAAAGAGAAATTAAGGAAACACTCCCATTTACCATTGAAACAAAAATAATAAAACACCTAGGAATAAACCTATCTAGGGAGACAAAAGACCTGTATGCAGAAAACTATAAGACACTGATGAAAGAAATTAAAGACAATACAAACAGATGGAGAGATATACCATGTTCTTGGATTGGAAGAATCAATATTGTGAAAATGATTATACTACCCAAAGCAATCTACAGATTCAGTGCAATCCCTATCAAATTACCAATGGCATTCTTTACAGAACTAGAACAAAAAAATCTTAAAATTTGTATGGAGACAAAAAAAGCCCTGAATAGCCAAAGCAGTCTTGAGGGAAAAAAAAAACGGAGCTGGAGGAATCAGAGTCCCTGACTTCAGACTATACTACAAAGCTACAGTAATCAAGACAATATGGTACTGGCGCATAAACAGAAACATAGATCAATGGAAAAAGATAGAAAGCTCAGAGATAAACCCACGCACCTATGGTCAACTAATCTATGACAAAGGAGGCAAGGATATACAATCGAGAAAAGACAGTCTCTTCAATAAGTGGTTTTGGGAAAACTGGACAGCTACATGTAAAAGAATGAAATTAGAACACTCACTAACACCATACACAAAAATAAACTCAAAATTGATTAGAGACCTAAATGTAAGACCAGACACTATAAAACTCTCAGAGGAAAACATAGGACAAACACTTTTTGACACAAATCACAGCAAGATCTTTTTTGATCCACCTCCTAGAGTAATGGAAATAAAAACAAAAATAAACAAAGGTGACCTAAGGAATCTTCAAAGCTTTTGCACAACAAAGGAAACCATAAACAAGATGAAAATACAACCCTCAGAATGGGAGAAGATATTTGCAAACGAATCAACGGACAAAGGATTAAACTCCAAAATATATAAACAGCTCATGCAGCTCAATATTAAAAAAACAAACAACCCAATCCAAAAATGGGCAGAAGACCTAAATAGACATTTCTCAAAGAAGACATACAGATGGCCAAGAAGCACATGAAAAGCTGCTCAGCATCACTAATTATTAGAGAAATGCAAATCAAAACTACAATGAGGTACCTCCTCACACAAGTTAGAATGGGCATCATCCAAAAATCTACAAACAACAAATTCTGGAGAGGGTGTGGAGAAAAGGGATCCCTCTTGCACTGTTGGTGGCAATGTAAATTGATACAGCCACTATGGAGAACAGTATGGAGGTTCCTTAAAAAAATAAAAATAAAATTACCATATGATCCAGCATTCCCACTACTGGGCATATACCCAGAGAAAACCATAATTCAAAAAGACACATGAACCCCAATGTTCATTGCAGCACTATTTACAATAGCCAGGTCAAGGAAGCAACCTAAATGCCCATCGACAGATGAATGGATAAAGAAGATGTGGTACATATATACAATGGAGTATTACTCAGCCATAAAAAGGAACAAAATTGAGTCATTTGTTGAGACATTGATGGATCAAAGCCTGTCATACAGAGTGAAGTAAGTCAGAAAGAGAAAAACAAATATCGTATATTAACACATATATGTGGAAACTAGAAAAATGGTACAGATGAACCGGTTTGCAGGGCAGAAATTAAGACACAGATGTAGAGAACAAACATATGGACACCAAGGGGGGAAAGTGGCAGGGGGTTGGAGGTGGTGGTGTGATGAATTGGGCAATTGGGATTGACATGTGTACACTGCTGTGTATAAGTTGATGACTAATAAGAACCTGCTGTATAAAAAATAAAATAAAATTCCAAATTTCAAAAAAAACTTTCTGCAAAATGAAATATAAGGAGGGGGCAGGAGGAATTTATTTGCCAGGCTCTAACTACTTTTCTCTAGGTCAGAACCCAACAAGGTGAATTTCTAAAACATTTGCTTAGACTAGGGTTTATATCTTAAACCAAACCAATTTCCTTCCATCTACTTCATACTTTGTGTAGGTGTATGCATGTGTGTATACTTCTTTTATTTATTCAGTCCAGATTTGTTTGCCTCTTGACTCTTGTTGTTTGCTTTAACCTCATCACCCCAACTATGATGCTTGATATATGTTTGCAGTTTCCAAATTCTGGCTTTCCTGTAAGCACCAAATGGTTTTATTTAACAAGCCGTTATACAGGTTTTATTATTAGAACAGTGGCAGCCACTATTCTAAGCATATCACACATACTATCTCATTTAATCATTATAACTACCCAGAAGCTAGATAAAATTGCTGTTCCCATTCTCAAGATGTTTACCATCCTGACAAAATATTACCAACCTGTGAAACTCACCAGGGTAATTTACCAGGGGATAGTCACATATGCATGGAGTCTCCACATGACTGACTTTAGCTATTCAGTCTCCAACCCCTCCAGAGTTGAAATGGATACATCCTGGCTCAGGGCCCAAGGCAAACAAAAGCAAACATCCACCATAAATCAGCATTAGCAAGAACAAATTGGTGTGGCCCAAAGCCCGAGGCATACAAAGACACTCTTCTCAGACGTATATTCCAAGGGCTTAGAGGTTATTTCACAGAATCTAATTGGGAACCAGGCCTTTCTCTGGCATGTGGAGGGTTTGAACACCATAAACCTACTGAGTTAACCTTATTCCACAGATAGCTTCTGGGAGAACTCATGTATCTCACAAGCAAATTTATCTAGCATTGTTATATGAGTGATCAGGGTCAGAGGCTCTAGAATAATAATGAATGGGACATGAGCATCGGCCCTGTAAGTATGTGGTAGAGGAGGATAAATGAGTCTTGGAATTATGGAGCCAGAATCCATTGTATGGGAAATTCTTCCAATTATCAGACATGTAAAATGTTTTTAAAGACTTTAATTTTTATTTCAATACCTAGTCAAATGGAAATTCCCTTCTACTGAAAACATATTTGATAAGGCAGTATATAAAATCATAAATCCACCAATTACATATTTTTAATGAAAATCATACAAAATAAAATTTATCAGAATCTCTGTGTTTTAGGACTCAAATCTGTGGTACTTAGTGAGTATACATGTTCATACATGAAATAAACCTAGATCTTCCCTGATTTAAACCACATTTTTACAAATAAAATTTTAATGTTAATAAAATTTTGTCAATCTTTGACCTTGATGATGTTGGATTTTGTGGATCTCTACTTAACTGACATTCCTTAACCTGGATTTTTCAATTATCTTTTCATATTTTGGGGCTAATAATTTTTCCTAAACCCAAACATGGTCATAGACCGTTAAAGCACATGGTTCTAGACTAGGCACTGTACTTACATTGCCTATTAAACAGAGTGACTTGATCTTGCTAATTTAGTACACATCATTTCTTTCATATCATACCATAGTGCTCCAGATTTTTGATGATACGTCATGAAGAATAACACTCTTCTCTCTCTCCCTGTCCCCATATTCTTCTACTTTGTCTTTTATGGAAAGCAGCCTTAGAACTTATAAGATTTAGTTTAAAGGCCTCAACATTAATATATTAGCTACCAATTTACAAATTATGCCAAATCCTCAAATGTTTTTTAATGTGCAACACTTGGAATTATACATAATATTCCAGATGTATATTAATCATATGAGGAGATTTTACTTCTTTGGTTTGGACTAATGGACAAACACACTGGGAATCAGACAGACCTGGAAGTCACCTACTGGCCTTCATAAATTGTATAAACTTGGGTATTGAATTAAACTCACTGAGGCTCAATTGCACTCTTTATAACAGGCATAATGATAGCTATTTTGCCAGGTTTCATGAAATAGTAAAGAGATAAGTTAATAGATCCTCAATTAACATTAGTTCCTGCCTCCCTACATTTTTGTATTACATTTTTTGAAATATAACATATATAAAGAAATTGCATAAAACATAAAGACTGTTAACAAATTGAAAAGAAACTGGCAGAGTTCCCAACATAAAAATGAGCAAGAGACTTTAATCAGCACATTGTCAAAGAGAAAATACAAACTGCCAAAGACATACAGAAGGTGTTAAACCTCATTGATAAACATGGAGATCATACACTTTGTCAAAGTCTAAATTTAATTGAAACCATATTCTCTTCCTAAATAATACAAAGATCTTACAAATCTTAATTCCATTGACTCCATTATAAAATCTAAATGAATTATTTGTATCTAATATTTTAATTCTATCTGTTTTTTAAATCTCAGCTTGATATTACTACTGTTTTATATAGTTAATGTTTATTTACATTTACTCACATATTAATACTTTCTTTATTCTTCATTCTTTTTTGCATATTATACATTTCATCTGGAACCATTTGCCTTCAACTTGAGACATTTTACTGGTGTTTTGAAATGTCTTTATTTTTCCATAATTCTTGAAGGACATGTTTACTGGTTATAGAATTCTATCTTGGTGGTTATTTCTTTTCTTCACTTTAAAGATATTTGGTTAAACCATACACCACTGATGATGTTCGACAATTTTCAGTGTACAAAAATAGCAATATCATGTGGTTCAACTTAATATTATCCACTGGCTTCTGACTTCTGTTGTTACCTGTTAAGGAGTCTGTTATCAAATTAACTATTGCTCTTTGAAGGAATATCTGTTTTCTTTTCCTTAACTGCTTTAAGATTTTTTATTTATATTTTCTTACTATGTTGTACTTGGGAGTATGTTATGGAATAAATTGTGTCCTCCACCACCACAAAAATTCATGAATTTCAAATACAAAGTATACTGGATAATGTTGGCTTTTTAGCTTTATCTAGTATTAATCTTTGGCTTACTTTCTGTGACCTAGCCACCCTTGTCACCTCTGTTTCTGCTAAGCTTCACACTGCCTTAGGACCTTGCACTAGACAGTATCTCTCCTTGAAAATACCTGCCTTTAAAATTCTGCCTGCTTACTTCTTTTGAATCATTCAAGTCTTAAATAAAACACTTCTCAAAAGGATTTCTTTGACCAACAGAGTCAAGATAGTTTATTGTTTAAGAACATATCCCTTCCTGAAATTATCTTAATTTCCTTGTCTGTCTTGCCATTATAGCCTCAAGGTTTGAACAGGGACCTTGTCTATTTGTTCACTGCTATAATACTCATGCCCAAAACAGTGCCTCTGAAGAGTAGGTACTTCTTAACTATTGGATAAATTGAGTGGAATATCTGTAAAATTGCCAAGGGTAATAATACCTACATCTTAGAATTCCTATAAATATTAAATGAAATAATGCAAGAGAATATTTTAAATGACTGGTTTAGGTTAAGCACTGTGTGTGTTAGCAGAGACAATAGTACTCCTGGTAGAATCCACTGTGGTAGCTGTATTTACTCTTTTACTGTATTAGTTCTGCCAGGCAGGTCTCGTTATTGTCAGTAATAGAAAGACAACTATGGTAAATTGAATTAGTCTTAATTCTCCATCCCTCCCTTTATATTTGCCCTTTGTCATGTGGCTTTTTAATTTCTCTTGCTAAAGGAGGGGGCATATTTTACTGACTCGTAACTTTGGGTTTCAACATGTGGCTTGCTTTAGCCAATTGAATGAGGTGATTGTGTCAGGCTATCTCTTTTCTACTTATTCTCTCTGGCTTCTGTCATTGCCATGAGAAGAAAACCCCTGGTTATTCCACTGGTCCAAGTGGAGGAGAGACATGTGAGCAGAGCACACTCTAAGTCAAAATATGGATGTGTGAACAAACCCAAATGACATCAGCAGTACAGCCCAGACAACCCATAGGAGAAAGAAATGCTTATTGCTGTTTGCTATTATGCTTTTGTGGGGTGTTCTGTTTTTGTTTTTGTTTTATTGTTGTTGTTGTCTTACTATGACAAGAGCAAAGCAATATAACTGTGCTTGGTTAAAGCTAAATAGAAATCAGAAATTGTACTGAGCATGTTGTATTTCCACCTTCATTCTGCTGAATATCTGAGGCTGCAGCTGAACTGCTGAATAAATGAGGTACTTTAGAATAAAAGAAAGGAAGCCACACTCAGAATATTTATAGCAAAGTATATTTTCTGAAAATGAAATTAAGGAGCTAGAAGGTTTCAGAAAACAGTCATTCTGAAAAGAGGAAAAGTAAACATGTTGCCTGAGAATCACATACCCAAAGTCAAGAGGAAGGAACTAGGAAAGATGGAGATGAAATAGATGAGGTAAAATCAAAATAGATGATGTATGCAATATGCCAAAGATTTTCTGAAAAAGCTCCAAAATAATTATCTTCTCTCACTGGAAACTGTAAGAGCATAGCTGATGCTGCAGACAATAAAAATCTGTGAATTTTTATTCCGGTGAATACAAATTTTATTCTGTGAAATACAAAATATGAAAATATAAAACAAAGAGATGAAAATATAAATGAGAAAATGATGGAATTAGAAAGCATAGAATGAATGACGAACATATAAATAATAGGTGATAAAGACTCAAAAATAATCATAAATAAAATTTATTAAATTTGACAAGTAGACATGACCAAGGAGAGAGGGGTACAGGGCCTGGTAGAGCAAACAGCATGTACACATTCACACTCTCATTGGATTTAAATACAGAACAGCTGTGTTAATATATTCTATAATTTTCTTATAAATAAACCATATGTTAAAGCCACACCAAAAAAAAAAAATACTTCTAGAGGTAAAGAGCAATCTGCAGAGCTCATTCGCCTGGAAACATTTTTTAACTACAAAAGTAAAAAAAAAAGTCCAATGTGTTAGGGGTTTATTATGAGCTTTCTGAGGATAAATAGCATGCACAAGGCATAAAGAAAGGGAAAAGGAACCTGTTTATGAGATCATGGGTGAAACAGAAAACTGAAATTGGCAAACATCAACCGAAAATCAAAGAGAATTTTTTTTTTTTTTTTTTTTGCGGTACACAGGCCTCTCACTGTTGTGGCCTCTCCCGTTGCGGAGCACAGGCTCCAGACGCACAGGCTCAGCGGCCATGGCTCATGGGCCCAGCCGCTCCCCCGCATGTGGGATCTTCCCGGACCAGGGCACGAACCCACGTCCCCTGCATCGGCAGGCGGACTCTCAACCACTGCGCCACCAGGGAAGCCCCAAAGAGAATTTTTTAAGGGTCCTGAAAGCCAGACTGAAGGTGTTGAACTGATTGTCAAATTAAAGTTACTACAGATTATTTATCAGGTATGTGACATGATTGAAATAATATACGAGGCAGAATTTTTTAGTAGATAAATGTAGAATAAATCAACAAGGCAAAACCTTGAGAAAGAAATATGACTTCAAGACTGGGAGGAGATCAGTTTCTATATGACAATATTATTTTACAGTACATGGTAGAGACCGCTGAGAAAAAATAATCAGTACTTAGTAAAGGATTAAACTACTAAGAGAAGAGAACAAATAAAGTAATAAGGATAAAAGATTTGGGGGAAAGTTGTGCTAATTCACTGAATTTGTAGGTATCAGAACATTTACAAGTATTCTTGTGCTTACATTCTACAGAATATTTTGCCCTACTAAAATAATAACTATCTCTTTGCATGTATATATGGTTAAAAATGCTTAACATATAGTGTCTTTCAAAAGATGCTCAGGACATTATCCTTTCAGGGCTACGGTACCACTTATTCTAAGATGCAGCTTGATCACATGGCCTATTACCAGAGAACTGAAGAGAATAAAAGAAACAATCTAAGGACTTCCCTGGTGGCACAGTGGTTAAGAATCCACCTGGCAATACTGGGGACACAGGTTCAATCCCTAGTCCTGGGAAGATCCCACATGCCACGGAGTAACTAAGCCTGTGCACCACGACTACTGAGCCTGCGCTCTAGAGCCTGTGAGCCACAGCTACTGAGCCTGTGCACCACAATTACTGAAGCCTGAATGCCCTAGAGCCCACATGCTGCAACTACTGAGTCTGCCTGCTGCAACTACTGAAGCCCATGAGCTTAGAGCTCATGCTCCACAATAAGAGAAGCCACTGCAATGAGAATCCCGTGCACCACAAGGAAGAGTAGTCCCCAATCATGGCAACTAGAGAAAGCCCACACACAGCAGCAAAGACCCAATGCAGCCAAAAATAAATAAAAATTAAATAAAAAGAAACAATCTAGAAACCAAATTAAAACATGTAGAGAAATTTAAGTTCTAAGTGTAGAATTGTCTTAAAATATTCTATTATATCAAAATTATTGTTATAAAAATAGCAATGTTAAAAGAACAAACTATTTTTTCAGGGAAGAACTACTCTTTAATTAGGGCTTTCTTTATACTTATTAACACCAATTATTTATAAATGTATTTTCAAAAACATTTTAGAACATGTGCACAGTTTCAAAATTCAAACAGCATGTACTGTACTATTATTAAATAACTCCATTTCACCTCCCCTACCCAATTCCCACACGTCATTGGAAATCCCTTTAAACATTTTGTTTTTAATTCTTCTGATAAGTTACCACCATAACTCTAAACGATATGCTTAGATCTCAGTTTCTTAATTTACCAGCAGTAGAAATCAAGTCATTTCCATCCTCTTTGATAGACAAGGAATTCAGCTCACATCTCCACTTGTCTCTCTCTCTCCCCTGAGTTTTGATACTTATATTAGTATGTGTGGTTTTTCTATTAGTTTCCTTTATACTTTTAAGTAATGTATACATAATCCTGTATTTTCGTTCCGTCTTCTTTACATAGTATCTCTTGTATCATCCCAAAGTAAAAGGAGGAAAGTAGCACCCCTACACTCACCCTTCCCTCCTCCTGCTCTCAACTTGACTTCTGCCATCTGGAGCATTACCTTTACAATGTCTTTTATGACATGAACATTCTATTCTATAACTAAAATTAGGTTTTATGTTTGGATTATAAAAATTGAAACTAGTAAACATCTAATTATAATTATGTAAATGTGGTCATTCAACTATTTGTCACTGCAGAAATAGTGTGATTAGGTCCACTGAAAATGAAATATAATGATTTGTCACTGATTCTCTCGAAGGAGAAAGTCCCAAGTGTTAAAGTCAAATGACTTCTCATATTCCTCAAGTGATCAGGCTACAGTTTTGCTGATCTTGTATTTGAATCAAAACTTTCTTCTCTAATTTTTCAATTATTTTCTCAGCATTTCTAATTTCTTGGGGTTCTTTTTTCTTGTTGAGAGGAAGAAAACCTAAGTCTTCTTCCCCACTGAGCTAAGAACTCCCAGCTTCTTAATTGTCTTGCCTGTTAAATCTTCCTCTTTCTATTCTTGGAGGAATACCTTTTAGGATCTTTTGATATGGTGTTTTAAATTGAGCTGTGTTTTTTCGGGCTGCTGCAGAGGTGTTATCCTTTTTGTTTCACACCTAGAATTCCACCACTGTTTCCTGGACCATGAGCTGCTTCTCCCTCTCCTGTACTCTACCTGTAGGTAGAGTACATCGTCAAATATTGTAGAATTTTTTAAAAGAAAGGTTGCTTGGTAGATAAGGATTCTGAAATCATTCTGAATCAACATGGATGGAAAATTGTTTATTTTACATTCATATTTATTATTTTTAATATTTATTTATTTGTCTGCCCCGGGTCTTAGTTGCGGCATACAGGCTCTTAGTTGGAGCATGCGCGATCTAGTTCCCTGACCATGGATCAAACCTGGGCTCCCTGCGTTGGGAGAGCAGAGTCTTAACCACTGAACCACAAGGGAAGTCCCTTTCCCTTCATATTTAATTGATAACTTTGGCAGGATATTAAATTCTAGATTTAAGATTTTTTTTACACTTCAGAAATTTAAAGACCATTATTTCTGTCCTCCAGTGTTTTGATAAGAAGTCTTATGCCTATAATACTCTTATTCTTTTATTAGTAACACCTCCCTCTCTCTCTCTTTCTCTTGATGCTTCTAGAACAGCAACATACAATAGAAATATAATGTGAGCCATATATGTAATTTAAAATTTTTCTAGCAGCCATTTAAAAGTAAAGAGGAACAGGTGAAATTAATTTTATAGCATATTTTCACTTAATGCAATATATCCAAAATAGAATTTCAACATGTAGTAAATATTTTACGTTATTATTTATCAATTTTTTTAACATCTTTGAGTATAATTGTTTTACAATGGTGTGTGAGTCTCCACTTTATAACAAAGTAAATCAGCTATACACATACATATATCCCCTTATCTCCTCCCTCTGGTGTCTCCCTCCCACCCTTCCTAACCAACTCCTCTAGGTGGTCACAAAGTACCGAGCTGAACTCCCTGTGCTATGTGGCTGCTTCTCACGAACTATCTATTTTACATTTGGTAGTGTATATATATGTATACCTATGCCACTCTCTCACTTCATCCCAGCTTACCCTTCCCCCTCCCTCTGTCCTCAAGTCCATTCTCTACATCTGCATCTTTATTCCTGTCCTGTACCTAGCTTCATCAGAACCTTTTTTTTTTTTTAGATTCCATATATATGTGTTAGCATACGGTATTTGTTTTTTTCTTTCTGACTTACTTCACTCTGTATGACAGACTCTAGGTCCATGCACCTCACTACAAATAACTCAATTTCATTTCTTTTTATGGCTGAGTAATATTCCATTGTATATATGTGCCCCATCTTCTTTATCCATTCATCTGTTGATGGACACTTAGGTTACCTCCACGTCCTGGCTATTGTAAATAGAGCTGCAATGAACATTGTGGTACATGACACTTTTTGAATTATGCTTTTTTCAGGGTATATGCCAAAGAGTGGAATTGCTGTGATTAGGGGGCTCTGGCTCATTCATGCTGGGGGGAGGGAGGGGTACGCAATGTGGGGTGAGCCAGCAGTGGCAGAGCTCATCATGACATTGCAACAGCCTGAGGCATACCATGTGTTCTCCCCAGGGAAGTTGTCCCTGGATCACAGGACCCTGTTCGTGGTGCGGTGCAGAGGCTCCTGGAAGGGGGGGTGTGGATTGTGACGTGTGCTTGCACATAGGCTTCTTTGTGGCTGCAGCATCAGCCTTAGCATTTCATGCCCATCTCTGGTGTCTGTGCTGATAGCCGTGGCTGACACTCATCTCTGGAATTCGTTTAGGCGGCGCTCTGAATCCCCTCTCCTCGCGCACCCCAAAACAATGGTCTCTTGCCTCTTAGGCAGTTCCAAACTTTTTCCCGGACTCCCTCCTTGCTAACTGTGGCTCACTAGCCCCCTTCAGGCTGTGTTCACGCAGCCACCTCCAGTCCTCTCCCTGGAATCTGACCTCCGAAGCCCGAGCCCCATCTCCCAGCCCCCACCTGCCCCGGCGGGTGAGCAGACAAGCCTCTCGGACTGGTGAGTGCTGGTCAGCACCAATCCTCTGTGCGGGATTCTCTCCACTTTGCCCTCTGCACACTTGTTGCTGCGCTCTCCTCCGTGGCTCCAAAGTTTCCCCCCCGCCATGCCCGTCTGTGTCAGTGAAGGGGCTTCCTAATGTGTGGAAACCTTTCCTCCTTCACGGCTCCCTCCCACTGGTGCAGGTCCCGTACCTGCTCTTTTGTCTCTGTTTATTCTTTTTTCTATTGCCCTACCCAGGCACGTGGGGAGTTTATTGCCTTTTGGGAAGTCTGAGGTCTTCTGCCAGTGTTCAGTAAGTGTTCTGTAGGAGTTGTTCCACATGTAGATGTATTTCTGATGTGTTTGTGGGGAGGAACGTGATCTCCACGTCTTATTCCTCCGCCATCTTGAAGGTCTCCCCAAACATATTTAAATACTAGTATCCTTGGCTTAAAAATTGTAAAAAAAAGGAAAGAAAAAATGTACTGCTAAATATTTTAATCACTATGTTGTATACTAGGAACAAGCAAACAAACAAGCTCATAGAAAAAGAGATCACATTTGTGGTTACCAGAGGTGTGGGTGGAGGAGGGGAAACTGGATGAAGACAGTTAAAATGTACAAATTTCCAGTTATAAGATAAATATGTACTAGGGATGTCATGTACAACATGATAAATAAATGAACACTGCTGAATGTTACATATAAAAGTTGTTAAGAGAGGAAACCCTAAGGGTTCTCACAAGGAAAAACATTTTTTTCTATTCCTTTAAATATGTATCTATATGAGATGATGGATGTTCACTAAACTTATTATGGTAGTCATTTCACAATGCATGTAAGTCAAATTATTATGCTATACACCTTAAACGTATGCAGTGCTGTATGTCAATTATATCTCAATAAAGCTGGAAAAAATATATATTAAAAAAATAAAAAATAATTTTTTTAAAAAAGTACTGCTGTTTCATTTACTTATTTTTCCCTTACAGAAGATAATGCACAGAAGAGAAAGAAAGTCAAGGTTAAAGGCATCAAATGGAAATTTTTCAGTACGAGGAAAGGTTATGAGCATGAATCAGTTTAAGGTATTTTTGCATTGAGTGATATTCTCTCTGTATTACAATATGAAGATTTTCACCCAATGTATACAACAGTTAAATGAAACATTGAAGCACATAAATGTAATGCCTACTATTTCAAATGTAATCTATGGACATCTGGGCTCCAATCCTAAATCTGCCACTAACAAATTTGATGATTTTAGATACATAACAACCTCTCTAGGACTCAGTTCTTACCCCCCTATGATGAAAGAGTTGAATTGACATCTTCCATAGGTCTATTTTAAAGTAGACTCATTACATAAGTAATTTATTCTCCTGAATGAATCCAAGTTTGCCAAAGGACTTATCTATAGAACAAAGAAAAAGAATAATCCCTCCGCTTCCTCTGAATTTTAGTCAAATCACTTGTGTTAACGTGCAGGAAAGTCAAAGATTGAAAGATGTTCACTGAATATTGAGATAATATATTAGTACATAGGAAGGTGTAAAAATCCCTGTTATTAACAGCACAGGAAAAAAATTAATAACTAGGGAAAAAATTTCTCTTCAAAAAACAACTAACTGCTATGTGTCAATTATATCTCGATTAAGGTGAGAGTGGTAGTGTGTATATGGACATATGTACACTATCAAATGTAAAATAGATAGCTAGTGGGAAGCAGTTGCATAGCACAGGGAGATCAGCTGGGTGCTTTGTGACCAGCTAGAAGGGTGGGATAGGGAGGGTGGGAGGGAGGGAGTTGCAAGAGGGAAGAGATATGGGATATATGTATATGTATAACTGATTCACTTTGTTATAAAGCAGAAACTAACACACCATTGTAAAACAATTATACTCCAATAAAAACGTTAGAAAAATAAAATTAAAAATAAAATAAAATGCTAAAATAAATAAATAAATAAATAAAATTGAGAAGCAGAAACAAAACAAACAAAAGCAACAAACATATCTTTGTTTTAGATGTCCTTGAATTGAAAACTGATCAAAACAAGAGGCTTTCCCCCAAGATTTGTTTGCTTTGGAAAATGTAAAGAAAATTAGTGTCATCTTTTAACTAAGCATCAATTTATTAGTAATGTCTGTCACCAAGTGTTTATTTAGCATGTGCCATGTATTTATTTCTACTAAGTGTTGTGGGAGCTATAAAAAAGTTTAGGCAAAGCCTGTATTCAGAAACCAACATTTTTTTATCCTTTAATTTTTTTATTGAGGTATAATTGACATATAACGCTATATTAATTTCAGATGTACAGCACAATGATTTGATATTTGTATATGTTGTGAAATGATCACCACAATAAGTCTAGTTAATATCCATCACCACAGTTACAAAAAAAGTTTTTCTTATGGTAAGAACTTTTAAGATCTACTCTCTTAGCAACTTTCAAATATGCAATACAGTATTGCTAACTATAGTCACCATTTGTACATTACATCCTTATGACTTGTTTATTTTGTAACTAGAAATTTGTACCTTTTGACCCCCTTCACCCATTTCACTCACCCATTACCCCCTACCTCTGGAAACCATTAGTCTAGGAACCAAGATTTTGTTTGAGGAGGTGAGAATAATAAAAATCTTAAAAATTATCTAAGTATAAGGAGATAACATTAAGTCTAAAATTTAGAGTAGGGACTCAAACTCTTTTAAGAAAGTTAGAGAAGAGAGAGACTAATTTAGCCAGGAGTAACCAGGGAAATTTTAATGAATTAAGAAAAGAAGTTTAGAAACAGGGTAGAACCATAGTAGGTAGAAAGAAAAATATCTTCCAAACACGCATTAGAAAAGAAAGAAACATGAGCAAGGACTTAGAGGCAAGATGAAGGTAGTGTGATGAGGACAATAAGCAAACATAAAATTTCAGATTTCCACCAGAACCAAATGTTTTTCCTTCTTCTTTAGCTGTTATTTTGGTGCCAAAGTAATCTTGGAGAGTATTCATGTCAATAGAAAGTAAGAACATATGCCCAAAAATCAGTGCATTAATTATTATTATTACTATTATTTATGGTCCATACTCAGCACCACCCCTAAACCTAGAGGAAACTGGGAAGTCAGGTATTTTCCCCAGGCAAGGGCATCTTGCCATGGAACTCTCGATGCCCAGGACTTTGTACTTATTTAGGCAAAATCTTCACTTGAATCCAAATGAGCTTTTGAACGTTTGGCAGAAAACATGAACCTAGGGCTGAAGTTTCTGTTAGCTCATACCACCAAAAGTGGCTACAACGCAGTGCCTGGTCCTGTGGTAGGGAGACACTTAGATATTCTAACTGAAGGGCCTTCGAAGAGAGATGGTACAGAAAGCAGAATGAAAGTCTCCTTAGAAAATCAATGAAGGATTCTAATTAACCCTATATCAGGCAGAAGTGACAGGGAGGGGCTGCTGGGCATTATATGGCAGGAGAACAGGGAACCATGGCTATAGAAGAGTTTGACTTGGACTTTCTTCTTTAGCAGAGATAATTATCTCTTTAAGTGCTATGATCAATAACGAAATAAAGATACTCAAAATCTAGTTTGGCTATATAAAAATTAAATTAACAACACCTATTAATGATTGTTGTCTTACCATCTTTGTTAATTCCTATGTGCACAATAATCATGCATATTATAAATATATATCATACTAATGGGATTGTATGCCACATTTAATAAAAACATTAATTTCTATTTAACATTTTTTATTGTTACTTGGACCTATCTAATGTTGTATACTTTCTTGTTTATCACTTTAAGAAATTAAAGAATACTCAGAAGCTAGGTCTGGACGTGCCCCTGATCTAGCCCCATGGCAGGAAAAACCACCTTGGACCTATAGGGATTAAGAGAATGTGTCCCATAATTGATCTTCCCCACAATAATACAAATAAACAAATAAGTCTTTTGAGCAAATTATGAAATGAATCAGAATTCCAGAATCTTCCTACCTGTCACTTGAGGAAATAAAAAATAGTAAAATGTAGTAAAATTTATACTATTTACACTGAACCTCAAATAGAGGTCACCAAAGGAAAAGTCAGTAGATCTGACGTGGTACGCTCCACTGTTAATCCCACTAGCCTTCAACACTAAAGGTGCTTGGATGGGCAAATGAGGACGAGTTGAGCCCAGCTGGCTATACCAGGGGCTCTTTGCCTTAAACTCCCCAAACACCCTAAAATTATCTGGAAGAGAACAAACTATGGCCCAGCTATCACCCCCAACCCCTCTTGCTCCCCAACAACCATATATATTTTTCTAGTGAATGTGGTGGATGGTTCAAAGAAAACATGGAGGAAAGTGTGATAAAATATATTTGCAGAGTACGAGTACAAAGCAAGAAAGACAATGAAGCATTAGAAGCAAAATAAATGGATAAGACAGATAAAAGATAATAAACTTTTTTCAAGAAAATAAAATTAATTTGTCGACTCATCAGTATAATCCTGATACTTCAACTAAATACAGAATAGGACATAATACAAAGTTTAATCCAAATCCACAAAATTTTATATAGAGATATTGATATATGCAAAGAGCTATAATGACACTCATGAAGGAATTTTTCCAATAATGCAAGGATGATTTGATCCCATATATGTAATGTAATTTGACACAAGAAAAAAGTAAAGGAGAAAAATGCACAGTCTTCTGAATAAATGCAAAAAAAAATTAAATAACATTCAATGCCTATTTATGATCATGAGAAAAAGAGAAAAACTTTTAGAAAACAGAAACCAGACAACAACCCTGCTTTGATAAAGATTTTCTAAACTACAGTAAATTTTATACTAAATGGAGAAATTTCAGGCAATTCCCTTTACAGCCTGCAATTAGATAAGGATGTTCACTACTAACTAGTTAAGGCAATACTCTAAGAAAAAATTTTGTTAGGGCAATAATGTAAGAAAAAAGATTTTAAGGATTGGAAAGGAAAAGGTAAAAAATATTTTTAGATGTAGTTGGTAAATAATTCTTACATGAAACAACCAAGAGAATCCTCAAACCATTAGAACTATTAAGAGTATTCATCAAGTTTGTTAAATATAAGTTTAATATAAAAAAAATTCATCAACAGCAGCAGTTCTCAAAAGGGGGTGATCTTGCCTACCAGCAGACGTTTACCAATGTATGGGTACATTTTGTTGAGAAGAAGATGCTACCGATCTAGTGAGTAGAGGCCAGAGATGATGCTAAACAGCCTATGATGCACAGGACATCCTCCCATGCAGCCCCTAATGTCACTAGTAAGGCTGTTGAGAAACCCTACCCTTTTTGAGTAGTTGGTAAATTCTTGCAAAAAATGCAGTTAAAAAGCAGATGGAAAAACACAGTGAAGTTTGGCATTTAGGGGCATTAGTTTTTAGTCCAATGAAAACTGTAGCCATCTTCAATATATCAAGTTCAACCTCTTTGAAGATAAACAAAGTTTTTTATCTTGAAGGATAAAATTATATGTCTACATTCACTAGAAAATCAGTTTTTAAAACATTAATGATATTTTAACATCATTCTTTAAAGTATGCATATCTATAGCTGCATACTAAATAAAGACTAAATAATGAGAAAATTTTGAATGTCGTTTTTCCTCTGTTCTTCCCTAACATGGCATTCTACTAATTTTGTACATGTTTTATATCAAAACTCCCTAACTCTGACCTCTCAGAAACTCATTAATCTGCATTAATAGCCTTTCTGGGAAGCTGTAAGTTGAATCAATTCTTATTTGATAAGGGTATCTAATGCTTTCAATGATGGGAGATGTACAGAGCAGCAAACTGATTCAGACGCATCAGCATTTTCTGAAGTCATGTCAGATGCTGATAAAGTGAAATTCCTCATACAATACAGGAATGTAATTCTCAATTCTTTATCTACTGAGGAGGTTAATAAAATAGAAGGCACTCAAAATGTTATCTAAATACTCAAAGAGAGATAACTTATTAAAACATAGTATTTCTTCATAATCTGGATACTTTTGTATAAGGATAATGTAAGCTGTTTTCTCAGTGACCCAACAGAGCTACAGAAGTCACTGTTAGGCTCAGCTTTTAAATGTCTATCCAACAAAATGAAGGCAATAACTATGATTAAGTGCCATCTTTTGCAGCAAATGCCCTAACTTTGAGCTATGCCCTAATTCACTGCATTTATATAGCTTTTTTTTAATTTACATAATCCTTTACATCAACCATCTTATTTTATCCTCACAATACAGTGAAGAAGGAGAGAATAGGGATGTTGCTGTTATCAATGGGAAATGGAACTCAGTAACCTTATGTGCAGACATCTAGAAAGGAACAAAATTGGAATCAGGACCTGGGCCCTTACACCGGAAACTAACACAACATAGTAAATCACTACACTCCAATAAAATTTTTTAAAAATAATAAAAAAGATTCTTTAAGTTAAAAACAAAGGACTCTCATCCCCTTAAAGTCCTCTTAAAGGACTTTCTTTATAGTCATTTAATAAAGTACTTACTCAGTGCTAATGAGCTGTTCTTCATATGAAAAGTTGATGCTGCTTGTCAGCCATTAAAATAAGATGCTTACTATTTGTTTTCTCCAAAACTGGAGGGGTTTGGTACCAACTCCCATTGCTCTTCTTATCTGAAGGCTCTGTCCAATCTGTCAGCACACACTGAGGAGCTCGATGTGGGCAGGAGGCACTTGCTGGCTAGCAGCCTGCAGGATTCTTGAGTGTAATGCTATCTTATTCTTCTCTGTGTCCCAAGTGCCCAGTATAATGCCTACTACATACAGAAATATATGCATACATACACACACACACACACACACACACCCCTACATACAGACCCACACATTTACTTATTTATATATATATACTTTTTAATATCTTTATTGAAGTATAATTACTTAAAATGGTGTGTTAGTTTCTGCTTAATAACAAAGTGAGTCAGCTATACATATACATATATCCCCATATCTCCTCCCTCCCACTCTCACTATCCCACCCCTCTAGGTGGACACAAAGCACCTAGCTGATCTCACTGTGTTATGCAGCTGCTTCCCACTAGCTATCTGTTTTACATTTGGTAGTGTATATATGTCCATGCCACACTTCGTCCCAGCTTACCCTTCCCTCTCCCCCTGTTCTCAAGTCCATTCTCTACGTCTGCATCTTTATTCCTGCCCTGCCCCTAGGTTCATCAGAACTTTTTTTTTCTTTAGATTTCATATATATGTGTTAGCATACGGTATTTGTTTTTCTCTTTCTGACTTACTTCACTCTGTATGACAGACTCTAGGTCCATCCACCTCACTACAAATAACTCAATTTTGTTTCTTTTTACAGCTGAGTAATATTCCATTGTATATATGTGCAACATCTTCTTTATCCATTCATCTGTCAATGGACACTTAGGTTGCTTCCATGTCCTGGCTATTGTAAATAGAGCTGCAATGAATATTGTGGTACATGACACTTTTTGAATTATGGTTTTCTCAGGGTATATGTCCAGTAGTGGGATTGCTGGGTTGTATGGTAGTTCTATTTTTCATTTTTTAAGGAACCTCCATAGTGGCTATATCACTTTACACTCCCACTAACAGTGCAAGAAGGTTCCTTCTTCTCCACAGCCTCGCCAGCATTTATTGCTTGTAGATATTTTGATGATGGCCATTCTGACAGGTGTGAGGTGATACCTCACTGTAGTTTTGACTTGCATTTCTCTAATGATTAGTGATGTTGAGCATCCTATCCTGTGTTTGTTGGCAATCTGTATATCTTCTTTGCAGAAATGTCTATTTAGGTCTTCTGCCCATTTTTGGATTGGGTGGTTTGTTTTTTTGATATTGAGCTCCATGAGCTGCTTGAAAATTTTGGAGATTAATCCTTTGTCAGTTGCTTCATTTGCAAATATTTTCTCCCATTCTGAGGAGTGTCTTTTCATCTTTTTAATGTTTTCCTTTGATGTGAAAAACCTTTTAAGTTTCATTAGGTCCCATTTGTTTATTTTTATTTTTTTTTTCCATTTCTCCAGGAGGTGGGTCAAAAGGATCTGGCAGTGATTTATGTCATAGAGTGTTCTGCCTTTTTTCCTCTAAGAGTTTTATAGTGTCTGGCCTTATATTTAGGTCTTTAATCCATTTTGAGTTTATTTTTGTGTATGGTGTTAGGGAGTGTTCTAATTTTATTCTTTTCCATGTAGCTGTCCAGTTTTTCCAGCACCACTTATTGAAGAGGCTGTCTTTTCTCCATTGTATATTCTTGCCTCCTTTATCAAAAATAAGGTGACCAGGAGATTGGTTCAATATGGCGGAGTAGAAGGACATGCTCTCACTCACTCCTGTGAGAACACTGGAATCACAAATAACTGCTGAACAATCATCGACAGGAAGACACTGGAACTCACCAGAAAATATACCCCACATCCAAAGACATATGAGAAGCCACAGTGAGATGGTAGGAGGGGCGCAATCACAATAAAATCAAATCCCATAATGGCTGGGTGGGTGACTTACACACTGGAGAACACTTATACCACAGAAGTACACCCACTGGAGTGAAGGTTCTGAGCCCCACTTCAGGCTTCCCAACCTGTGGGTCCGGCAACAGGAGGAGGAATTCCTAGCAAATCAGACTTTGATGGCTAGCAGGATTTGATTGCAGGACTTTAACAGAACTGGGGGAAACAGAGACTCTACCCTTGGAGGGCACACACAAAGTAGTGTGTGCATTGGGACTAAGGGGAAGGAGCAGTGACCCTATAGAAAACTGAACCAGACCTACCTGCTAGTGGTGATGGGTCTGCTGCAGAGGCAGGGGGTGGCTCTGCCTCACAGTGAGGACAATGACACTGGCAGCAGAAGTTCTGGGAAGTACTCCTTGGCATGAGCCTTCCCAGAGTCAGCCATTAGCCCCACCAAAGAGCCAAGGTAGGCTCCAGTGCTGGGTAGCCTCAGGCCAAACAACCAACAGGGAGGGAACCCAGCCCCACCCATCAGCAGACAAGCAGATTAAAGTTTTACTGAGCTCTGCCCACCAGAGCAACAACCAGCTGTACCCACCACCACTCCCTCCCATCAGGAAACTCGCTCAAGCCTCTTAGATAGCCTCATCCACCAAAGGGCGGACAGCAAGAGCAAGAAGAAATACAATTCTGCAAGCTGTGGAATAAAAACCACATTCACAGAAAGATAGACAAGATGAAAAGCAGAGGGCTATTTACCAGATGAAGGAACAAGATAAAATGCCAGAAAAACAGCTAAATGAAGTGGAGATATGAAACCTCCCAAAAAACAATTCAAAATAATGATAGTGAAGATGATCCAGCATGTTAGAAAAAGAATGGAGACAAAGATGGAGAAGATGTAAGAAATGTTTAACAAACACCTAGAAGAATTAAAGAACAAACAAACAGAGATGAATAATATAATAACTGAAATGAAAATTACACTAGAAGGAATCAATAGCAGAATAACTGAGGAAGAAGAATGGATAAGTGACCTGGAAGACAGAACGGTGGAATTCACTGCTGTGGAACAGAATAAAGAAAAAAGAATGAAAAGAAAAGAAGACAGACTAAGAGACCTCTGGGATAACACTAAACGCAACAACATTCGCATAATAGCGGTCCCAGAAGGAGACAAGAGAGAGAAAGGACCTAAGAAAATATTTGAAGAGATTATACTCGAAAACTTCTGTAACATGGGAAAGGAGATAGCCACCCAAGTACAGGAAGTGCAGAGAGTCCCATACAGGATAAACCCAAGGAGAAACATGCCAAGACACATAGTAATCAAATTGGCAAAAATTAAAGACAGAGAAAAATTATTGAAAGCAGCAAGGGAAAGACAACAAATAATATAAAAGGGAACTCCCATAAGGTTAACAGCTGATTTCTCAGCAGAAACTCTACTGGCCAGAAGGGAGTAGTATGATATACTTAAAGTGGTGAAAGGGAAGAACCTACAACCAATATTATTCTACCCGGCAAGGACGTTATTCAGATTTGATAGAGAAATCAAAAGCTTTACAGACAAGCAAAAGCTAAGAGAATTCAGCACCACCAAACCAGCTCTACAACAAATACTAAAGGAACTTCTCTAAGTGGGAAACACAAGAGAAGAAAAGGACCTACAAAAACAAACCCAAAACAATTAAGAAAATGGGCATAGGAATATACATATCAGTAATTACCTTAAACGTGAATGTATTAAATGCTCCAACCAAAAGACACAGGCTTGCTGAATGAATACAAAAACAAGACCTATATATATATGCTGTCTACCAGAGACCCACTTCATACCTAGGGACACAAACAGACTGAAAGGGAGGGGATAGAAAAGATATTCCACGCAAATGGAAACCAAAAGAAAGCTGGAGTAGCAATACTCATATCAGATAAAATAGACTTTAAAATAAAGAATGTTACAAGAGACAAGGATGGACACTACATGATGATCAAGGGATCAATCCAAGAAGAAGATATAACAATTATAAACATATATGCACTCAACACAGGAGCACCTCAATACATAAGGCAACTGCTAACAGCTATAAAAGAGTAAATGGACAGTAACACAATAATAGTGGGGGACTTTAACATCTCACTTACACCAATGGACAGATCTTACAAAAAGAAAATTCATAAGGAAACACAAGCTTTAAATGACACAATAGACCAGATAGATTTAATTGATATTTATAGGACATTCCATCCAAAAACAGCAGATTACACTTTCTTCTCAAGTGTGCACAGAACATTCTCCAGGATAGATCACACCTTGGGTCACAAATCAAGCCTCAGTAAATTTAAGAAAATTGAAAGCATATAAAGCGTCTTTTCTGATCAAATGCTATGAGATTAGAAATGCATTACAGGGGAAAAAAAAAACTTAAGAAACACAAACACATGGAGGCTAAACAATACGTTACTAAATAACCAAGAGATCACTGAGGAAATCAGAGACGAAATCAAAAAATACCTAGAGACAGGGCTTCCCTGGTGGCGCAGTGGTTGGGAGTCCACCTGCCAATGCAGGGAACACGGGTTTGTGCCCCCGGTCTAGGAGGATCCCACATGCTGCGGAGTGGCTGGGCCCATGAGCCATGGCTGCTGAGCCTGCGTGTCCAGAGACTGTGCTCCACAGTGAGAGAGGCCACAACAGTGAGAGGCCCATGTACCACAAAAATAAATAATAAATTAAAAAATGAAATAGATAAAATGTAAAACACCATATAGGTACACATAGTAAGGATAAGTATTTAAAAAAAAATACCTAGAGACAAATGACAACAAAAACACGATGATCCAAAGCCTATAGGATGCAGCAAAAGCAGTTCTAAGGGGGAAATTTATAGCTGTACAAGCCTACCTCAAGAAACAAAAAAAATCTCAAATAAACAGTTTAACCTTACACCTAAAGGAACTAGAGAAAGAAGAACGAGGAACAAGCAAAACCCAAAATTAGCAGAAGGAAAGAAATCATAAAGATCAGAGCAGAAATAAATGAAACAGAAACAAAGAAAACAATAACAAAGATCAATAAAACTGAAAGCTGGTTCTTTGAGAGGATAAACAAAATTGATAAACCATTAGCCAGACACATCAAGAAAAAGAGGGAGAGGACTCAAATCAATAAAATTAGAAATTGAAAAGCAGAAGTTACAACAGACACTGCAGAAATACAAAGCATTCTAAGAGACTACTACAAGCAACGCTATGCCAATAAAATGGACAACCGGGAAGAAATGGACAAATTCTTAGAGAGATATAACCTTCCAAGACTGGACCAGGAAGAAATAGAAAACATGAACAGACCAATCACAAGTAATGAAATTGAAACTGTGATTAAAAATCTTCCAACAAACAAAATTCCAGGAACAGATGGCTTCATAGGTGAATTGTATCAAACATTTAGAGATGAGCTAACACCCATCCTTCTCAAAAACTTACAAAAAATGCTGAGTAACGAACACTCCCAAACTCATTCTATGAGGCCACCATCACCCTGATACCAAAAGCAGACAAAGATACTACAAAAAAAGAAAATTACAGACCAATGTCACTGATGAATATAGATGCAAATATCCTCAACAAAATAGTAGCAAGCAGGATCCAACGACACATTAAAAGGATCATACACCATGATCAAGTGGGATTTATGCCAGGGTTGCAAGGATTCTTCAATATATGCAAATCAATCAATGTGATATATATACCATATTAACAAATTGAGGATGACAAACCATATGATCAACTCAATAGATGCAGAAAAAGCTTTGGACAAAATTCCACAATCATTTATGATAAAAACTCTCCAGAAAGTGGTCATAAAGGGAACCTACCTCAACATAATAAAGGCTATATATGACAAACCCCCAGCAAACATCATTCTCAATGGTTAAAACTTGAAAGCATTTCCTCTAAGATCAGGAAAAAGACAAGGATGTTCACTCTCAGCACTATTATTCAACATAGTTTTGGAAGTCCTAGCCATGGAAATCAGAGAAGAAAAAGAAATAAAAGGAATACAATTTGGAAAAGAAGTAAAACTGTCACTGTTAGCAGATGACATGATACTATACATAGAGAATTACTAGAGCTAATCAATGAATTTGGTGAAGTTGCAGGATACAAAATTAATGCACAGAAATCTCTTGCATTCCTATATACTAATGATGAAAAATCTGAAAGAGAAATTAAGCAAGCACTCCCATTTACCATTGCAACAAAAATAATAAAATACCTAGGAATAAACCTACCTAGGGAGACAAAAGACCTGTATGCAGAAAACTATAAGACACTGATGAAAGAAATTAAAGATGATACCAAGATGGAGAGTTATACCATGTTCTTGGATTGGAAGAATCAATATTGTGAAAATGACTATACTACGCAAAGCAATCTGCAGATTCAATGCAATCCCTATCAAATTACCAATGGCACTTTTTACAGAACTAGAACAAAAATTCTTAAAACTTGTATGGAGACACAAAAGACCCAGAATATCCAAAGCAGTTTTGAGGGATAAAAGCGGTGCTGGAGGAATCAGACTCCCTGACTTCAAACTATACTACAAAGCTACAGTTATCAAGACAATATGGTACTGGCACAAAAACAGACATATAGATCAATGGAACAAGATAGAAAACCCAGAGATAAACCCACGCACCTATGGTCAACTAGTATATGACAAAGGATACAAGGATATTCAATGGAGAAAAGACAGTCTCTTCAATAAGTGGTGCTGGGAAAACTGGACAGCTACATGTAAAAGAATGAAATTAGAACACTCTCTAACACCATACACAAAAATAAACTCAAAATTGATTAGAGACCTAAATTTAAGACTGGACACTATAAAACTCTCAGAGGAAAACCTAGGAAGAACACTCTTTGACATAAATCACAGCAAGATCTTTTTTGATCCACCTCCTAGAGTAATGGAAATAAAAACAAAAATAAACAAATGGGACCTAATGAAACTTAAAGTCTTCTGCACAGGAAAGGAAACCATAAACAAAACAAAAAGACAACCCTCAGAATGGGAGAAAATATTTGCAAATGAATCATTGGACAAAGCACTGACAGCCAAAATATATAAACAACTCATGTAGCTCAATATTAAAAAACAAACAACCCAATCCAAAAATAGGCAGAAGACCTAAATAGATATTTCTCAAAGAAGACATACAGATGGCCAAGAAGCACATAAAAAGCTGCTCAACCTCACTAATGATTAGAGAAATGCAAATCAAAACTACAGTGAGGTATCATCTCACACCAGTTAGAGTGGGCATCATCAGAAAGTCTACAAACAACAAATGCTGGAGAGGGTGTGGAGAAAAGGGAACCCTCTTGCACTGTTGGTGGCAATGTAAATTGATACAGCCACTATGGAGAACAGTATGGAGGTTCCTTAAAAAACTAAAAATAGAACTACCATATGATGCAGCAATCCCACTACTGGGCATATATCCAGAGAAGACCATAATTTTAAAATACACATGCTCCCCAATGTTCATTGCAGCACTATTTACAATAGCCAGGTCATGGAAGCAACCTAAATGCCCATCGACAGATGAATGGATAAAGAAGATATGGTACATATATACAATGGAATATTACTCAGCCATAAAAAGGAACAAAATTGGGTCATTTGTAGAGATGCTGATGGATCTAGAGACTGTCATACTGAGTGCAGTAAGTCAGAAAGAGAAAAACAAATATCGTACATTAATGCATATATGTGGAACTTAGAAAAATGGTATAGATGAACTGGTTTGCAGGGCAAAAATTGAGACACATATGTAGAGAACAAACATATGGACACCAAGGGGAGAAAGTAGCAAGGGGTGACGGTTGTGGTATGATGTATTGGGAGATTGGGTTTGACATGTATACACTGATGTGTATTAAATGGATGACTAATAAGAACCTGCTGTATAAGAAAATAAATAAAGTTAAATTCAAAAAAGAAAAAAATATGGTGACCATAGGTGCGTGGGTTTATCTCTGGGCTTTCTATCCTGTTCTATTGATCTATATTTCTGTATTTGTGCCAGTACCTTACTGTCTTGATTACTGTAGCTTTGTAGTATAGTCTGAAGTCAGGGAGCCTGATTCCTCCAGCTCCGTTTTTCTTTCTCAAGATTGCTTTGGCTTTTCAGGGTCTTCTGTGTTTCCATACAGATTTCCACACACTTATTTAAATTAAATTCTGAATTCCAGTGGACTGCTCCTCTGCTATGACATTGACCCTACAAACCTGCCCAAATCTACACACCATATGGACCCACCACTTGTGCCTAGAGCTCATGAAATTTCTTATTTGGTGATGCAGGACCCCAAACACTCTGCTTTTTTCCCACATCCCCATCTTTGTACCTTGATGCTAGTATTCCTTCCCCCTTTGCCCTCCTGCAGAACTAAGTTCTCCTCTCTTCTGCCTTCAAGACACAGACCAAATGTCACTTTTCTTTAAAGCTTCTCCGACTCCATGACAGGCCAGTTCACAGGAATAAATCCTGCTTTGAACCACCATCACACCTTTCACTGCCCTCAATTATTGCAGAGTGAGACAAGATCTGTGATGTAAGTGGCTGGTCTTAGGAGGGATTATAACACTAAAAGTGCTTGAGAAAAAAGAACAAATCTACTCTGGTTTGATATTACTTGAATAAGCTACTTCAGTGAAGCATCATTACCCTGTGTTCAATCAGTAATTTTTTGTGCCCAGGGATTCCTTTGTTTAAGAGGTAAAATTAAGGGGTTAAATCTAGCATGGAAGGTGAGAAGAATGTTCCAATGCTATAGAACCATTTTTTAGTACCTTGTAATTTCCATACATAATGTAACCATAAGCCAAATATGGAATAACTGTGGCGGGGAAGACTGATTAGCAAATGTATTGCTTCAAATTCTATATAAAATGCACATTATAATCTTCAAACAATTATTTGGGTCAACTAATGTCTTATCATCAATATTATCAATATTATTAAAAGTAATAGTTTATTTTTATTTACCAAGAACAATTCCACCTGGACTAGATTCAATCATTTTGGATTAAGTTTTTCGTTTTGTTTTCATGAATAAAGCCATGGTATAACTAAAATCAATTTCCAAAAAAAGCAATTTTATTCTGTGAAGACATTGGACTATTTTTATTAATCATAATGTATAATTAAGGCTTTGGTTCTGATCAGATTTTAGCACCTATAAATATTCAAGGACTCTAACTAATAGTGTGAAGTCAAGGTTTATAAATATAGAATAGTATCTCTTGGCCTCCAACTTCAAATGGTGAAAACACTTACTGAATTAGCTTTGGGAATACAAGCATTAAAAGAAATGAAATTGCTAATAGTCCTCTTCTCTGGACATTTTTCTAATTTTCTGAACACAGAAATCTCTGTATATTAAATTCATGTGAAACGAAACAGTCTATTATTTCTTAACCATGGGCTGGACCTCCCTCCCTCACTGATTTCTTTAAATAATAAATCAAAACTGATCAAATGAGAAAATACATATGAAATCACTTGAAAATTAAAAAGTGCTGTAAGTATGTAAGATATTATTATTATTCAACCACACTAAATTAAACCATCTGGAGATTAACAATCTGCCATCCAGCTTATTCTTTTCATAGTTCCAAGAAGACCACTGGCTTACATTGCCTATGTTAGAATCTCTACATAGTCAACTCTAGGAAGAAAAGCAAACAAATCTAAAATTTTTTTTTCTCTGAGTATTAGAGGCAAATCCTTATGGATACTTCCAAAGAGGTACTCAAATCACCTTAAAAAAACATTATTATAGCAAGTAATGTGTGCTCCATTTCTTTTTTGGTCCTGGACTACTCTTTTTTTTTTTTTTTTTTCACTTTTTCACCTTATACAATGTATATTGGAAATATGTTTCCCATTGTTCTTATTTTCTAGAAACCATGTATACTGACTTGGGCCTCTGGTTTTGCTTATTGAATTTTCTCATGTGGCATGGGAATTTAGCTTCCCCTTTTCTAACAACATAAAAGAACATCAAGTATCCAAGAAGAAAGCTTGGTCTCTCCCATTATACAGGTTCAACATAAACTTGAACAGGCCAGGCCAGGTGAAGGCAGGCCAACAAATATTCTATCTGTATAAAGGCAGGTCAGGATGCCAGCAGACTCAGAGAGATGAGACACTCAGGAACAGAGGATGATGATCTGGCTTTCTTGTGGTCTATGAAATTGGAGTTACTACAATATTTGTCTAAGAGGGAAATGCATTTATATTTTCATCTTTCACTTTATTTAAGCATGTCTATTCCTACCATAAACTGAATAGTTAGGTCCTGCAGATACAGTAAATATCATAGAAGTCTGAAGCTCCTACTGATGAACTCTTTTCTCCATGACGTAGGAGAAAGAAAGAAAACTGGGTTTATGTTTGGCACAGGGTGCCTTCCGAGCTGAACAGGACAATGACCTTTTACAGTCTCTTACACATGGGAGTGTTAAAAATGCTTTCACGAGCAAGGCTTCACTCACCTTTCTTGGGAAGCTTCCCACAATTACGTCATTCTCAATTTTAAAGTATCTCATTTTCACTTTCCTGATGTTGAGTCAAAATGTTTTTCTTTCTAGACTTAGTCTTGTTAATTATAGTTTTATTCCTTTGTACCATGTTAAATAATTCTCTTTACCACTTGAATCTTTTAAAAATGAGTAGGTGGTTATTATGTTTCTCTCCTTGTCCTTTGGCCAGGCAATGTATATTTTATACCCTTTATTTTCCCTCATAAGAGGAATTCTATTTTTTAAGTATTTCAATTGCTCTTCTCTGATTCCTTGTTCTCCAGGAGTGTTTCCAAATCTGAAGTGATTAGATGTCCGAATATTAGTTAAATCTGTATCGTCATTATTCTGAACTCTTAACATTTCTTAACCCATTGAATCCTCACAAGGGCTCTATGAGGTCAAGCCTGGTATTTTAGCAATTCGACTGATGGGCTCGGAAAGGTTAAGTAATTTTTTTATCACTTAACAAATTTATTCACCCAATGGTAACAGAACTAGGATTGTAGTTTAGGCCTTCTGGTTCTAGAGCCTTTGTCTTAACCACTATACCATACCGTGTCTCAGTAATATCTGGCCTTTTACATTAAATTTAAACTATTATTTCCTTTATTCACAATATGAACATATTTATGGAAAATCAAGTTAAATCAGAGTTGGAAGAGAGTGTATTTAAATGACATTTTCTTATGCTGTAATAACACAACTCGGTATACATTCTATCTTCTCGTACTATTTAATCCCAACTCAAAATGAAGGAAACAGGCTGCCATTTTCCCATTGTCATTTTATGGGCTCTTTGAGATATTTTGACTCCAAAAACTGCCTTTTACAATACAAATATTCCCAGGGAGCATTATGTCTTAGTTATTATTAGCTAATAATATATGTATGTTTGTGTATGTGTATATACACAAACATAAAACATTATATATATATTCTTCCCATGGTAATATATACTTTTTATTACCATAAAAAGAATAAGGGGGGCTTCCCTGGTGGTGCAGTGGTTAAGAATCTGCCTGCCAATGTAGGGGATACGGGTTCGAGCCCTGGTCTGGGAAGATCCCACATGCCACGGAGCAGCTAAGCCCGTGTGCCACAACTACTGAGCCTGAGCTCTGGATCCCGTGAGCCACAACTGCTGAGCCCACGTGCCACAACTACTGAGCCCACGTGCCACAGCTACTGAAGCCCGCGTGCCTAGAGCCCGTGCTCCACAACAAGAGAAGCTGCTGCAATAAGAAGCCCATGCACCACAATGAAGAGTAGCCCCTGCTCGCCACAACTAGAGAAAGCCCGTGCACAGCAACAAAGACCCAACGCAGCCAAAAATAAATAAATTAAATAAATTAATTAAAAATAATAATAAGGGAAAGTTCAGTGACAACACAAACTGAACATTTACATATATTTTGCTTTTCTGAAAGGGGACACTTCTTTCTGATTTTCTATGATTAACATTTATCAGTATGTCATCAGAAGATATTTATTTTTTGGAAGCAGCTGCATAGCACAGGGAGATCAGCTCCGTGCTTTGTGACCACCTAGAGGGGTGGGATAGGGAGGGTGGGAGGGAGGGAGATGCAAGAGGGAAGAGATATGGGAACTTATGTATATGTATAACTGATTCACTTTGTTATAAAGCAGAAACTAACACACCATTGTAAAGCAATTATACTCCAATAAAGATGTTAAAAAAAAAAAGTTACGAGTAAATCTGAAAGTCTAGAGAAACATTGACTAGATTAGCTGACATTTGAACCTATCATCCACGCTGATGGAAGACGTGTGAATGATGTCGAGCCTGCTTTTCCTCCATTGTTGTCTGGCATTGTTGCCAGTCAGTGACTGGCAGTTTCAGGCCTATAAGAGAGCTTCCTGGACCTTCTAGCATCACTCAATGGGTACCATAAGGGATGACACTGCTTGTGGAACTCACAGCCCCTCATAAGTAGATGCTCAGGCTATATTCAATCTAAAAAACTTTCTGAAGATTAAAATAATGGTCCATTAAAAGGAACTGTCTAAAACATAGGAGACATGGAGATCTGATGGCAAGCATGCTAAAGACTGTTCCAGGATATTTTCATAAATGCCTTAGTAGCTTCCACACTGAGTTTCCATGTAGTTACAGGATTTCAGTTACTCAGGGTGGGTTTTTGTCTGGTTGACTTTTTTTTTTTTTAATAGAATTACTGTTTCATGGCACTCAGACCAAGACCAAACCTTTAAGTATAGGTTCTGTTTATTTTTCTTTTTTCTATCCAGTGTCACTTGCCTTTTCATTTCCTGATTTCTTCCTAAGGTGAGGGAGCCAAAATACATCACAGATCACAGCTAGATTTAGACAACAGGCATCTCCTTCACAGGGACCTTCGCAGAGTCTGATTTATTTATGACCATTTCACTGCTCACTATGTAAAGTTATGGACTCCTTGACTAGTTACTGATCTTATACCTCCTAGTGGTTAACCCAACCTGTATTCAAAAGTCCAGTTGAGGGCTTCCCTAGTAGCGCAGTGGTTGGGAGTCTGCCTGCCGATGCAGGGGACACGAGTTCGTGCCCTGGTCCGGGAGGATCCCACATGCTGCAGAGCAGCTGGGCCCGTGAGCCATGGCCACTGAGCCTGGGCGTCCGGAGCCTGTGCTCCACAACGGGAGAGGCCACAGCAGTGAGAGGCCCGCGTATCACAAAAAAAAAAAGAAAAGAAAAAAAAGTCCAATTGAACATCAAAGTAAAATAAAATATTTTTCTTGCTTATTTCACCAAAAAAAAAAAAAGATATTTATTTTTTAAACAGATTACTCTGAATTGTAGAGTATGTTCTGGGTTATACAGTATCTGTATATTAAATTATATATATACATATGTGTATATATAATATATTCACTCATTCATTCACCAAATCTCTATGGGGTACTTACGCTATTGTAGGCATTGAAAGAGATGTGACATATTTAGGAGACAGAGAGGTGTCAAATATTTATTTGAGCATTCCACCCTGGAGCATGGAAATGGAGATGAAACAAGAATTGAAAACATATGCCACTAATAAAACCACTATAGATAGAACATTTTCCCAAATAGAGATGGCAAATTATGCTTTTCATCTTTAAACCTGAGCAAACATACGTATTTACAATAATTAGAGCAGTGAAAAGAGCAACCTACAGCCATAATAAAGTGTGTACTGAAAGTGTTAACCATGAAAATGTCTTAGGTAACATGACTAATGAATAAAATGACTAGCCAGTCCCTTATTTATAGCTAGTATCAATAAATATTTGTAGAAGGAGAAACAATGTACATAATACAACTCCTCTTGTGCAAAATTTTGTTGCTTCTTTTAATTGTATAATGGATCTGACCCTATCATCCATGAGCCCACCTTCCACTGGGTATCAGGGGAAAATTACATCATCATCCTCTTAATAATTATAGTAATAATTAATAATGTAAATTATTATCTTACTCCCTTCCATTATAAAACATTCTCTTTCAGATAAACCCAGTCTCTAAATTCTAGGCTTTCAGGAATTTCTCCAGCCTTACTCTACAAACACCAAATAAAAACAAAACAAATAGTGTATCCAGATAGAGGAGGACCCCCTTGACATTCACTGTTCCCTGAACTTTTACTGTTGTCTGACACTGAGTAGCTGTTCTTCAGGGCCCTGGAGAGCTGACCCTCCCTATCTGTAGTTGTAGCTGGTGGAACCCCTCGTCTCCTATCACCTAAATCTAACTGCAGGTGACCTCATACCTAATGTCTAATGTCAGGTCTCGATGAATTCAGCTGACGGCTCTATCTAAGCAGCACATGCAGTGGCATCTGGGTGTCTAGCTGGGTACACTGTGTAACCTCTTAGAGAAGGTGACTCTAAAACCACTCTCTCCTTCTGCCATCCTGTTTCTCTTACCTGAGTCCCATTCACACATATCAACAGAATTGAATCTGAAAATCTACCAACACAAACACTGAAAACAAAGCAGACGGAATGGCACAATGTCGTCTTTAAAAGACTAAAAACCACTCAGTTGCCCCTGGTACCTTCCCAGTTTATGATTCCCTGTTCCAGTTTCCTAGTGTCTGCTAATAATTTGAACATTTCGGAATCAGTTCACTTTACTTTTGGTCTCTGTTATGTTTGCTTAATATTTATTATCTTTATGTAAGGCCCATTCAAGTCCTTAACCAAACTTAATAAAGAGAACAACATTTTATCTTTTCTTCATGAAGTACAGAATGAATGGCTGCATTAAAATCAGCTTTACTTTCTCCCTAGTCAGATTTATGTATAAATTAAAAAGAAGAGAAGAGAAACATACTGAGACAGAGCTATCTCTATAACCACTACAGACTTGCCCTTTCCCTCATCCCCAATTTCAAAAAAAGATAACACAAAGCTTCATGCTGGCATGTTCCACAGTCAGAAAGAGCATGAGCTCAACTGTGTATGCAAAAACTTAGTTGTTTTTCTTTGATTCATCCGATAGCATCACACTGGGTCACTTTCTTGTTTATGCTATCTTTATTGTTTCTGGTCTTAGAACAATAAACAGCCCTAAGTGGTTTCAATTACAGCAGCAAAACTGTGCAAATGAACTTTGGCTTTGTTTCATGTTGAATAGAGGGTTTTTATGGTTTTATAAATGGTGATGTTTAGGAATCTTGCCAATGCTGTTCTATAAACAGTGAAGAGTCACATTTGCCAGCTCTAGGCCTTTAATCACCCGAATATTCTTCCCCTGATATGGATAAAATATTTTTAACCTTGTTCCATGGAGATGAATAGGAATGATCAAATTATCTGTGGATTCAACAATTTTGCATAAACAAGGTAATGGGATGTTTTTTGCTGGTCATAGATCCATAAGCTGACACCTGATTTTTTGTATGTCTTCTTTAATTGCAGGAAAATATTAGTTAGTTGTCATTCATTTTTAATGAATGTAATACACAGTTGTATCAGAAAGGATAAATTTTTGGTAACAAACAGTGACTCCCCCCGCCCTTCCCAACCTCAGTGGCTTCACAGAATAAAAGTTTATATATAAGATGCCTAGTCAGTCAGGGAGAAATCCTACCTCACGTTTTCACAATCACCTGGGCAGAGGGAATTCTGGAGATTCTTGCACCAGCAGTTAAATGCTCTAGAACTAGTAACACAGGCCCTGCATCCACAAGGGGTCCAGGAAATTCAGTCTCCCATTTGACTTAGAGCAGTGACATAGTAAAGCACTGATTCGTTTACAGAACCCGAAGTTTCAATCTCACAGAATGTTTTGGAAAAAAGTCATCTGTTAGTGAATGTATTAGCTAGGACTGCCATAACAAAATTCCACAGACTGGGTGACTTAAACAACAGAAATTTATTTCTCACAGTTTTGAAGGCTGGGAGTCCAGTATCAAGGTAACTTTCTCCTGAAGCCTCTCTCCTTGGCTTGTAAGTGGCTGCCTTCTTATTGTCCCCACAAGGTCTTTTCTCTGTGCACATGCATCCTTAGTCTCTCCTTCTCTTCTTTTTTTTTTTTTTTTCCTGAGTTTTTTTTTTTTTTTTAACATCTTTATTGGGGTATAATTGCTTTACAATGGTGTGTTAGTTTCTGCTTTATAACAAAGTGAATCAGTCATACATACATAAACATATGTTCCCATATGTCTTCCCTGTTGCCTCTCCCTCCCTCCCACCCTCCCTATCTCCTTCTCTTCTTAAAAGGACATGTCACATTGGATTAGGGCTCCACACAATTGACCTCATTTTAACTTATTCACCTTTTCAAAGGCCCAGTCTCCAAATACAGTCACACAGATTAGGGCTCACCAATCTGACCTCATTTAACTTTAATTACCTCTTTAAAGTTTTCATCTCCAAATGCAGTTACATTTGGAGATACTGGGGGTTGGGACTTCAACATATCAATTTTGGGGGGAGGGTGAGACATAATTCAGTCCATAATGCTGAGCATCACAGTCCTGTCAGTAGGTCTTAGCAATTCAGATCACAAAATGAAAATTATATGCAAGTGAAAGTAAGATGGATCCATGTTGTAAAGCCTACTTGTGGCATTTAAAGTCTCACTTCCAAACTCCCAATCTATCGCTTAATAATAAAGTAAGGTTTACTAACTGAAAAAAAGAAATCTAAAAAAAAGTCTCAACTATGAGAAAATTTTCTGAATACATACAAATCTTTTTGATTCAATTTAATTTTGGAATTTTAAAGAAATCATTGAATAGGGAATTTAGAACATTACCTATATTGTTCCGAGTAGCTGTTTCAAGTTTTGAAGAATATGCTAAGTCTTAATTATCATTAAATTGAAACAGACACAACTTACTGAATGGATACAAAAACAAGACCCATATATATGCTGTCTGCAAGAGACCCACTTTAGACCTAGGGACACATACAGACTGAAAGTAAGGGGATGGAAAAAGATAATCCATGCAAAAGGAAATCAAAAGAAAGCCGGAGTAGAAATACTCATATCAGATTAAATAGACTTTAAAATAAAGAATCTTTCAACAGACAAGGAATGACACAACATAATGATTAAGGGATCATCCAAGAAGAAAATATAACAATTTTAAGTTTATATGCACCAAACATAGGAGCACCTCAATACATAAGGCAACTGTTATCAGTTTAAAAGAGGAAATGGACAGAAACAAAATGATAGTGGGGGACTTTAACACCTCAATTACACCAATGGACAGATCTTCCAAACAGAAAATTACTAAGGAAACACAAGATTTAAATGACACAATAGACAAGATAGATTTAATTGATATTTATAGGACATTCCATCCAAAAAGAGCAGATTACACTTTCTTCTCAAGTGCACTTTCTTCTCAAGTGCACATTTTGATCACAAATCAAGCCTCAGTACATTTAAGAAAACTGAAATCATATCAAGCTTCTTTTCTGACCACAATGCTATGAGATTACAAATGAATTACAGGGAAAAAAACGTAAAAAACACAAACACATGGAGGCTAAAAAATACATTACTAAATAACCAAGAGAACACTGAAAAAATCAAAGAGGATATCAACAAAACCTAGAGACAACTGACAATGAAAACATGATGACCCAAAACCTATGGGATGCAGCAAAAGCAGTTGTAAGAGGGAAGTTTATAGCTATACAAGCCTACTTCAAGAAACAAGAAAAATCTCAAATAAACAATCTAACCTTACAATGAAAGCAACTAGAGAAAGAGGAACAAACAAAACCCAAAGTGAGCAGAAGGAAAGAAATCATAAAGATCAGAGCAGAAACAAATGAAATAGAAACAAAGAAAACAATAGCAAAGATCAATAAAACTAAAAGCTGGTTCTTTGAGAAGATAAAGAAAATTGATAAACCATTTGCCAGACTCATCAAGAAAAAGAGGGAGAGGACTCAAACCAATAAAATTAGAAATGAAAATGGAGAAGTTACAACAGACACCACAGAAATACAAAGCAGCCTAAGAGACTACAAGCAAATCTATACCAATAAAATGGACAACCTGGAAGAAATGGACAAATTCTTAGAAATGCACAATGCGCTGAGATTGAACCAGGAAGAAATAGAAAATATGAACAGACCAATCACAAGCACTGAAATTGAAACTGTGATTAGAAATCTTCCAACAAACAAAAGCCCAGGACCAGATGGCTTCACAGGCAAATTCTACAAAACTTTTAGAGAAGAGCTAACACCTATCCTTCCCAAACTCTTCCAAACTATAGCAGAGGGAGGAAAATGCTCAAACTCATTCTACGAGCCCACCATCACCCTGATATCAAAACCAGACAAAGATGTCACAAAGAAAGAAAACTACAGGCCAATATCACTGATGAATATAGATGCAAAAATCCTCAACAAAATACTACCAAACAGAATCCAACAGCACATTAAAAGGATCATACACCATGATCAAGTGGGGTTTATCCCAGGAATGCAAGGATTCTTCAATATACACAAATCAATCAATGTGATACACCATATTAACAAATTGAAGGAGAAAAACCATATGATCATCTCAATAGATGCAGAGAAAGCTTTCAACAAAATTCAATACCCATTTATGATAAAAACCATGCAGAAAGTAGGGATAGAGGGAACTTTCCTCAACATAATAAAGGCCATATATGACAAACCCACAGCCAACATCGTCCTCAATGGTGTAAAACTGAAAGTATCTCCACTAAGACCAGGAACAAGACAGGATTGCCCACTCTCACCACTATTATTTAACATATTTCTGGAAGTTTTGGCCACAGTAATCACAGAAGAAAAAGAAATAAAAGGACTCCAAATCGGAAAAGAAGAAGTAAAGCTGTCACTGTTTGCAGATGACACAATACTCTTCATAGAGAATCCTAAAGATGCTACCAGAAAATTACTAGAGCTAATCAATGAATTTGGTAAAGTAGCAGGATACAAAATTAAGGCACAGAAATCGCTTGCATTCCTAAACACTAATGATGAAAAATCTTAAAGTGAAAATAAGGAAACACTCCCATTTACCATTGCAACAAAAAGAAAAAAGATATATCTAGGAATAAACCTACATAAGGAGACAAAAGACCTGTATGCAGAAAACTATAAGACACCGATGAAAGAAATTAAAGATGATAAAAATAGATGGAGAGATATACCATGTTCTTGGATAGGAAGAATCAATATTGTGAAAATGATGTTACTACCCAAAGCAATCTACAGATTCAATGCAATCCCAAACAAACTACCAATGGCATTTTTCACAGAATTGGAACAAAAATTTTCACAATTTGTATGGAAACACAAGAGACCCCGAATAGCCAAAGCAATCTTGAGAACGAAAAATGGACCTGGAGGAATCAGGCTCCCTGACTTCAGACTGTACTACAAAGTTACAGTAACCAAGACAGTATGGTACTGGCACAAAAACAGAAAGATAGATCAATACAACAGGATAGAAAGCCCAGAGATAAACCCATGCACATATGGTCACCTTATCTTCCATAAAGAAGGGAAGAATATACAATGGAGAAAAGACAGCCTCTTCAATAAGTGGTGCTGGGAAAACTGGACAGGTACATGTAAAAGTATGAAATTAGCACACTCTCTAACACCATACACAAAAATAAACTCAAAATGGATTAAAGACCTAACTGTAAAGCCAGAAACTACCAAACTCTTAGAGGAAAACATAGGCAGAACACTCTATGACATAAATCATAGCAAAATTCTTTTTGACCCACCTCCTAGAGAAATGTAAATAAAAACAAAAATAAACCAGTGGGACCTAATGAAACTTCAAAGATTTTGCACAGTAAAGGAAACCATAAACAAGACCAAAAGACAACCCTTAGAATGGGAGAAAATACATGCAAATGAAGCAACTGACAACTAAATTCCAAGATTTACAAGCAGCTCATGCAGCTCAATAACAAAAAAAACAACAACAACCCAATCCAAAAATGGGCAGAAGACTTAAATAAATAGACATTTCTCCAAAGAAGATATACAGATTGCCAACAAGCACATGAAAGAATGCTCAACATCATTAATCATTAGAGAAATGCAAATCAAAACTACAATGAGATATCATCTCACACTGGTCAGAATGGCCAACATCAAAAAATCTAGAAACAATAAATGCTTTGAGGTTGTGAAGAAAAGGGAACCCTCTTGCATGTTTGGTGGGAATGTAAATTGATACAGCCACTATGGAGAACAGGATGGAGGTTCCTTAAAACACTAAAAATAGAACGACCATATGACCCAGCAATCCCACTACTGGGCATATACCCTGAGAAAACCATAATTCAAAAAGAGTCATGTACCAAAATCTTCACTGCAGCTCTATTAACAATAGCCAGGACATGGAAGGAACCTAAGTGTCTGTCATCAGATGAATGGATAAAGAAGATGTGGCACATATATAGAATGGAATATTACTCAGCCATAAAAGAAATGAAGTTGAGTTATTTGTAGTGAGGTGGATGGACATAGAGTCTGTCATACAGAGTGAAGTAAGTCAGAAAGACAAAAACAAATACCATAAGCTAACACATATATATGGAAACTAAGAAAAAAAAAAAGGTCATGAAAAACCTAGGGGTAAGATGGGAATAATGATGCAGACCTACTAGAGAATGGACTTGAGGATATGGGGAGGGGGAAGGGTAAGTTGTGACAAAGTAAGAGAGTGGCATGCACATATATACACTACCAAATGTAAAATAGATAGCTAGTGGGAAGCAGCCACATAGCACAGGGAGATCAGCTTGGTGCTTTGTGTCCACCTAGAGGGGTGGGATAGGGAGTGTGGGAGGGAGGGAGGTGCAAGAGGGAAGAGATATGGGAACATATGTATATGTATATGTATATCTGATTCACTTTGCTATAAAGCAGAAACTAACACACCATTTTAAAGCAATTATACTCCAATAAAGATGTTTTAAAAAAAAAAATTTCCAACAAACAACAGTCCAGGACCAGATGGCTTCACAGGTGAATTCGATGAAACATTTAGAGAAGAGCTAATACCCATCCTTCTCAAACTCTTCCAAAAAATTGCAGAGGAAGGAAAACTCCCAAACTCATTTCATGAGGCCACTATCACCTTGATACCAAAACCAGACAAAGATACTACAAAAAAAGAAAATTACAGACAAATATCACTGATGAATATAGATGCAAAAATCCTCAACAAAATACTAGCAAACAGAATCCAACAACACATTAAAAGGATCATACACCATGATCAAGTGGGATTTATCCCAGGGATGCAAGGATTCTACAATATATGCAAATCAATCAATGTGATACACTATATTAACCAATTGAAGTAGAAAAACCATATGATCATCTCAATAGATGCAGAAAAAGCTTTTGACAAAGTTCAACACCCACTTATGATAAAAACTCTCCAGAAACTGGGCATAGAGGGAATCGACTTCAACATAATAAAGGTCATATAAGACAAACACACAGCAAACATCATTCTCAAAGGTGAAAAACTGAAAGCATTTCCTCTAAGATCAGGAACAAGACAAGTATGTCCACTCTCACCACTATTATTCAACATAGTTTTGGAAGTCCTAGCCACGGCAAACAGAGAAGAAAAAGAAATAAAAGGAATACAATTTGGAAAAGAAGAAGTAAAACTGTCACTTTTGGCAGATGACATGAAACTATACATAGTGAATCCTAAGGATGCCACCAGAAAACTACTAAGCTAATCAATGAATTTGGTAAAGTTACAGGATACAAAATTAATGCACAGAAATCTCCTGCATTCCTATACACTAATGATGAAAATCTGAAAGAGAAATTAAGGAAACGCTCCCATTTACCACTGCAACAAAAAGAATGAAATATTAGAAATAAACCTACCTAGGGAGACAAAAGACCTGTATGCAGAAAACTATAAGACACTGATGACATAAATTAAAGATGGTACCAACTGATGGTGAGAAATGCCATGATCTTGGACTGGAAGAATCAATATTGTGAAAATGACTATACTACCCAAAGCAATCCACAGATTCAATGCAATCCCTATCAAATTACCAAGGGCAATTTTTATAGAACTAGAACAAAACAATCTTAAAATTTGTTTGGAGACATAATAGACCCTGAATAACCAATGCAGTCTTGAGGGAAAGAAAATGTAGCTGGAAGAATCAGACTCCCTGACTTCAGACTATACTACAAAGCTACAGTAATCAAGACAGTAAGGTACTGGCACCAAAACAGAAATATAGATCAATGGAACAGGATAGAAAGCCCAGAGATAAACCCACGCACCTATGGTCACCTAATCTATGACAAAGGAGGCAGAGATATACAATGAAAAAAATACTGTCTCTTCAATAAGTGGTGCTGGGAAAACTGGACAGCTACATGTGAAATAATGAAATTAAAACACTCCCTAACACCATACACAAAAATAAACTGAAAATGGATTAGAGAACTAAATGTAAGACTGGGCTTTATAAGACACTTAGAGGAAAATATAGGAAGAACACTCTTTGACATAAATCACAGCAATATATTTTTTGATCCACCTCCTAGAGTAATGGAAATAAAAACAAAAATAAACAAATGGGACCTAATGAAACTTAGAAGCTTTTGCGCAGCAAAGGAAACCATAATCAAGACGAAAAGACAACCCTCAGAATGGGAGAAAATATTTGCAAATGAATCATCAGACAAAGGATTAATCTCCAAATTATATAAAGAGCTCATGAAGCTCAATATTAAAAAAACAAACAACCCAATCCAAAAATGGGCAGAAGATCTAAACAGACATTTCTCCAAAGAAGACATACAGATGGTCAAGAAGCACATGAAAAGCTCCCCAACATCACTAATGATTAGAGCAATGCAAATCAAAACTACAATGAGGTATCACCTCACACAAGTTAGAATGGGCATCATCAGAAAATCTAGAAACAAATGCTGGAGAGAGTGTGGAGAAAACAGAACCCTCCTGCACTGTTGGTGGGAATGTAAATTGATACAGCCACTATAGGCAAGAGTATGGAGGTTCCTTATAGAACTAAAAATAGAATTACCATATGACCCTGCAATCCCACTACTGGTCATATACCCAGAGAAAACCATAATTCAAAAAGACACATGGACCCCAATGTTCATTGCAGCACTATTTACAAAAGCCAGGTCATGATATGGGAACATATGTTTATGTATGACTGATTCACTTTGTTATAAAGCAGAAACTAACACACCATTGTAAAGCAATTATACCCCAATAAAGATGTAAAAAAATAAAAAATAAAATAAAATTAAAAAAAAAAAAAAAAAAAGCCAGGTCATGGAAGCAATCTAAGTGCCCACTGACAGATGAATGGATAAAGAAGAAGTGGTACATATATTTAGTGGAATATTACTCAGCCATATAAAGGAACGAAATTGGGTCATTTTTAGAGATGTGGATGCATCTAGAGACTATCACACAGAGTGAAGTAAGTCAGAAAGAGAAAAACAAATATCATATATTAACGCATTATCGTATATGTGCAACCTAGAAAATGGTACAGATAAACCGGTTTGCAGAGCAGAAATTGAAACACAGATGTAGACAACATACGTATGGTCACCAAGGTGGGAAATCGGCAGGGGGTGCAGTTGTGGTGGGATGAATTGGAAGATTGGGATTGACAGGTATACACTGTTGTGTATAAAATGGATGACTAATAAGAAAAAGTAAATAAATAAATAAACATTTTTTTAAGTAATATGCATTATGAAAAATAAAGGAGAGGAAAATTCTGAGTAAAAGCTATCTGATACTAAGAATTAGAATTTACTACTCATCAAACTGAAGGAATTATATCAATAAAATTATTTGCCTTTAGAGGTTTGTGGCTTATTCTTTATCTGACTTTTCATTAAGCATTATGATTCAGCAGAATTTTAAAAAGCTATTTTTACATTAATGTGAAAAGTATTTTCAAAATGTGGTTCTGTGGACTGAACTTATGTTCCACTTTTAATTCTGAGCACATAAATATTTATAATTTTTGTGTATCCTTGTTCTATTCAGTTAACCTCGCTGAGTTTCTATTTCACTACATGCATAAAAGAAGGCTGACTTTTCGCCTTTAACAGAGTATAATATTTGAAAGTGGGTTGTAAATAGGCAATCATATAAAATGTAATGAAAGCCAACTTCAGAAGATAAAGATCCCTAAGATATAAAAATTGAGTTTTACGAGGAATTGTCAGGGATGGTGAACCATCAACAAAAAAAGGTTGTTAATTTTTGTAAGATTCGTTTATACCCTTCCCTACTGTAGATGTATAAACAAATTCAATAATTTAATGCAGATTTCTTTTGGTGGATCATTTATTAAGTCATAGAACTATATTTCAACTAATATAAATCATAGAGGTCACCTAATACAAGGGGTAGTGCTGATCACTTTAAAATTAATCAATTTAAAATACACAGTATGTGTGTCAAAACTGTATTATTTTATTTTTTAAAAAAACTGCACAGATGTTTCGGCAAAGAAAGCAATATTGCCAATAGCAGTCCAGAAGTAATGTTAAATGATATTGAAGAATTAGGAAATGGGGGGTGGGGAGAGGTAGCATAGTACAATGCAAGGCTAAAGGACAAGTTGTGCAAGTTGTTTACAAGTTGTGCAAATACAGGGCTTGTGCAATGATTTAAATGTTATTAACATCATTACCTATTAAAATGATTACATCATTGATATTAACGAATAATATATAAAACATAGTATTCCATTTGGTAGCCGCATAGCACAGAGAGGTCAGCTTGGTGCTTTGTGTCCACCTAGAGGGGTGGGATAGGGAGGGTGGGAGGGAAACGCAAGAGGGAGGAGATATGGGGATATATGTATAGTTGATTCACTTTGTTATGAATCTAACACACCATTGTAAAGCAATAATACTCCAATAAAGATGTTAAAAATAAATAATTTTTCTAAATTAGAATGATAAAAAAATCCCATAGTGTTCCAATTCTTTACACTTTTAAGAGCATTCTTTGTTTTTTCTTCTAAGAATCTTTTCTCTATATGAAAATATTGGGTGACAATTGCTTACCTTGCACAACTCGAATGACATTCATTTCCAACCTACTTCTACTCTTTACAAGAAACATTTATTCCTTGTAGCTGAATATCATTCTGAATTTTTTAATTCCTGAAGTCCAGAACTCAGAATTTCTCTTATCCTGCCATCAGGTTCATCCTAATGAACCTATTGTCATTTGTCCTCACAGGCTCCATTTCCTCCACTCCCTGGATCCTCCTGGTCAATTTGTCTTTCTGCACTGTTTTGTCTACTAGCCAGCCCTGAAGCCCACAGTTTGTCCCTTTAACCATTTTCCCACCAGCATCTTAAAAGCCCACACAGCACCTACCCACTTGATTCAGTCCCTAATATTCAGTATATTTCACAACTTCTTTTCCCACTTTGACTTACAGGAGGCCAAAACAGTGCCAAAAAATGACTCATTCCACTCAAATTTTTGCACTCAAAACACCTCCAAATAATTAAAAACTTGTCATTTATCTTTATCAAAATAAAAATTAGCTTATTCATAAGAATTCCTTTTCTTGAGAAAAATACGAAAAGGATACAAATGAGAACAAAAATGAGTAAAATCCGACAATCCAAAGAAAAGTATAATCAACATTTTAATAAACACATTTCTTATCTCTCTCACTCTCCAACTTAAAAAAAAAATAAATTAGAGCCAATCAAATTGACAAATGTTTTCCTTTAAGTATTTTTTTGGGGGAGGGGCTGTGACATTTATTTCTCCCTTATTCTATAGGCATGTGAAAATGTAAATGGTGTGGGGTTTTTTAACAACTTTACAATGGTGTGGTAGTTTCTGATTTATAACAAAGTGAAACAGCCATACATATACATATATCCCCATATCTCCTCCCTCTTGAGTCTCCCTGCCACTCTTCCTATCCCACCCTTCTAGGTGGTCACAAAGCACCGAGCTGATCTCTCTGTATTATGCGGCTGCTTCCCACTAGCTATCTATCTTACATTTGGTAGTATATATAAGTCCATGCAATGCTCTCACGTCATCCCAGCTTACCCTTCCCCCTCCCCATGTCCTCAAGTCCATTCTCTACATCTGCTTCTTTATTCCTGTCCTGGCTCTAGGTTATTCAGAACCTTTTTTTTTTTTAGATTCCATATATATGTGTTAGCATACAGTATTTCTTTTTCTCCTTCTGATTCATTTCACTCTGTATGACAGACTCTATGTCCATGCAACTCACTACAATTAACTCAATTTTGTTTCTTTCTATGGCTGAGAAATATTCCATTGTATCTATGTGGTGCATCTTCTTTATCCATTCATCTGTCGATGTACACTTCAGTTGATTACATGTCCTGGCTATTGCAAATAGAGCTGTAATGAACATTGTGGTACATGACTCTTTCTGAATTATGGTTTTATCAGGGTATATGCCCAGTAGTGGGATTGCTGGTTTCTATATTTAGTTTTTAAAGGAAACCCAGACTGTTCTCCATAGTGGCTGTATCAATTTACATTCCCAGCAACAGTGCAAGAGGGTTCCCTTTCCTCCACACCCTCTCCATCATTTATTGCTTGTAGATTTTTTGATGATGGCCATTCTGACCGGATTAAGGTGAAATCTTGTTGCAGTTTTGATTTGCATTTCTCTAATGATTAGTGATGTTGTACATGCTATCATATGTTCGTTGGCAATCTGTATATCTTCTTTGGAGAAATGTCTATTTAGGTCTTCTGCCCATTTTTGGATTGGGTCTTTTTGTTTTTTTGATATTGAGCTGCATGATCTGCTTGTAAATTTTGGAGATTAACCCTTTGTCATTGGCTTCATGTGCAAATATTTTCTCCCATTCTGAGTGTTGCTTTTTCCTCTTATTTACGTTTAACTTTACTGTGCCAAAGCTTTTAAGTTTCTTTAGGTCCCATTTGTTTAATTTTGTTTTTATTTCCATTTCTCTAGGAGGTGGGTCAAAAAGGATCTTGCTGTGATTTATGTCATAGAATGTTCTGCCTATGTTTTCCTCTAAGAGTTTATAGTGTCTGGCCTTACATTTAGGTCTCTAATCCATTTTGAGTTTACTTTTGTGTATGGTGTTAGGGAGTGTTCTAATTTCATTATTTTACATAGAGCTGTCCAGTTTTCCCAGCACCACTTACTGAAGAGGCTCTCTTTTCTCCATTGTATATTCTTCCCTCCTTTACCAAAAATAAGGTGACCATATGTGCATGGGTTTATCTCTGGGCTTTCTATCCTGTTCCATTGATCTATATTGCTGTTTTTGTGCCAATACTATACTGTCTTGATTACTGTAGCTTCATAGTATAGTCTGAGGTCCAGGAGTGTGATTCCTCTAGGTCCATTTTTCTTTCTCAAGATTGGTTTGGCTATTCAGGGTCTTCTGTGTTTCCATACACATTGTGAAATTTTTTTGTTCTAGTTCTGTGAAAAATGCCATTGGTAGTTTCATAGGGATTGCACTGAATATGTAGATTACTTTGGGTAATATAGTCATTTTCACAATGTTGATTCTTCCTATCCAAGAACATGGTATATATCTCCATCTGTTTCTATCGTCTTTAATTTTTTTCATCAGTGTCTTATATGTTCTGCATACAGGTCTTTTGTCTCCTTAGGTACATTATCTCTAGGTATTTTATTCTTTTTTATTTGCAATGGTACATGGAAATGTTTCCTTAATTTCTCTTTCAGATTTTTATAGAAATGCAAGAGATTTCTGTGCATTAATTTTGTATCCTGCTACTTTACCAAATTCATTGATTACCTCTAGTAGTTTTCTGGTAGCATCTTTAGGATTCTCTATGAAGAGTATCATGTCATCCACAAACAGTGATAGCTTTACTTCTTCTTTTCCAAAATGGACTCTTTTATTTATTTATTTATTTTGTTCTCTGATTGCTGTGGCTATAACTTCCAAAACGATGTTGAATAATAGTGTTGAGAGTGGACAACCTTGTCTTTTTCCTGATCTTAGAGTAAATGGTTTCAGTTTTTCACCATTGACAATGATGTTGGCTGTAGGTTTGTCATATATGGCCTCTATTATCTTGAGGTAAGTTCCCTCTCTGCCTACTTTCAGGAGGCTTTTTATCATAAATGGGTGTTGAATTTTATCGAAAGCTTTTTCAGCATCTATTGAGATGATCATATGGTTTTTCTCCTTCAGTTTGTTAAAATGGTTTATCACATTGGTTGATTTGCATATATTGAAGAATCCTTGCATTCCTGGGATAAACCCCAGTTGATCATGATGTATGATCCTTTTAATGTGCTGTAGGATTGTGTTTGCCAGTATTTTGTTGAGGATTTTTGCATCTATGTTGATCAGCGATATTGGCCTGTAGATTTCTTTCTTTGTGACATCTTTGCTGGTTTTGGTATCAGGCTGATTGCGGTCTCGTAGAATGAGTTTGGGAGTGTTCCCCCCTCTGATATATTTTGGAAGAGTTTGAGAAGGATAGGTGTTAGCTCTTCTCTAAATGTTTGATAGAACTCTCCTGTGAAGCCATCTGGTCCTGGGCTTTTGCTTGTTGGAAGATTTCTAATCACAGTTTCAATTTCAGTGCTTGTGATTGGTCTGTTTATATATTCTATTTCTTCCTGATTCAGTCTTGGCAGGTTATGCATTTCTAAGAATTTGTCCATTTCTTCCAGGTTGTCCATTTTATTGGCATATAGTTGCTTGTAGTAATTTCTCACGATCCTTTGTATTTCTGCTGGGTCACTTGTTACTTCTCCTTTTTCATTTCTAATTCTATTGATTTGAGTCTTCTCCCTTTTTTTCTTGATAAGTCTGGCTAATGGTTTATCAATTTTGTTTATCTTCTGTCAAAACCAGCTTTTAGTTTTATTGATTTTTGCTATCATTTCCTTCATTTCTTTTTCACTTATTTCTGATCTGATCTTTATGATTTCTTTACTTCTGCTAACTTTGGGGTTATTTGGTTCTTCTTTCTCTAATTGCTTTAGGTGTAAGGTTAGGTGGTTTGAAATGTTTCTTGTTTCCTGAGGTAGGATTTTATTGCTATAAACTTCCCTCTTAGAACTGCTTTTGCTGCATCCCATAGGTTTTGGGTCATCGTTTTTTCATTGTCATTTGTTTTTAGGTATATTTTGATATCCTCTTTGGTTTCTTCAGTTATCTCTTGGTTGTTAAGTACTGTACTGTTTAGCCACTATATGTTTGTATTTTTTACAGATTTTTTCCTTTAATTGATATCTAGTCTCATAGCCTTGTGGTCGGAAAAGATACTTGCTATGATTTCAATTTTCTTAATTTTAGCTAGACTTGATATGTGACCCAAGGTATGATTTATCTTGGAGTATGTTCCATGAGCACTTGAGAGGAGAGTGTATTCCATTGTTTTTTGAAGGAATGTCCTATAAATATCAATTAATTCCATTTTGTGTAATGTATCATTTAAAGCTTGTGTTTCCTTATTTATTTTCATTTTGGATGATCTGTCCATTGGTGAAAGTGGGGTGTTAAAGTCCCCAACTATCATTGTGTTACTGTTGATTTCCCTTTTTATGGCTGTTCACATTTGCCTTCTGTATTGAAGTGCTCCTATGTTGGGTTCATAAATATTTACAATTGTTAAATCTTCTTCTTGGATTGATCCCTTAATCATTATTTAGTGTCCTTCTTTGTCTCTTGTAATAGTCTTTATTTTAAAGTCTATTTTGTCTGATATGAGAATTTCTACTCCAGCTCTCTTTTGATTTCCATTTGTATGGAATATCTTTTTCCATCCCCTCACTTTAAGTCTGTATTTGTCACTAGGTCTGAAGTGTGTCTCTTGTAGACAGCATATATATGGGTCTTGTTTTTGTATCCATTCAGCCAGTCTACGTCTTTTGGGGGTGCATATAATCCATTTACATTTAAGGTAATTATCAATATGTATGTTCCTCTTACCATTTTCTTAATTGTTTTGGGTTTGTTATTGTAGGTCTTTTCCTTCTCTTGTGTTTCCTGCCTATAGAAGTTCCTTTAGCATTTGTTGTAGAGCTGGTTTCATGGTGCTGAATTCTCTTAGCTTTTGCTTGTCTGTAAGGTTTTTAATTTCTCGGTTGAATCTGAATGAGATCCTTTCTGGGTAGAGTAATCTTGGTTGTCATTTTTTCCCTTTCATCACTTTGAATATATCCTGCCACACCCTTCTAGCTTTCAGAGTTTCTGCTGAAAGATCAGCTGTTAACCTTATGGGGATTCCCTTTTACGTTATTTGTTGCTTTTCCCTTGCTGTGTTTAATATATTTTTCTTTGTATTTAATTTTTGATAGTTTGATTAGTATGTGTCTTGGTGTGTTTCTCCTTGGATATATCCTATCTCGGACTCTATGTGCTTCCTGGACTTGATTAACTATTTCCTTTCCCATATTAGGGACATTTTCAACTATAATCTCTTCAAATATATTCTCAGTCCCTTTCTTTTTCTCTTCTTCCTCTGGGACCCCTATAATTCGAATGTTGGTGTGTTTAATGTTGTCCTAGAGGTCTCTAACACTGTCCTCCATTCTTTTCATTCTTTTTTCTTTATTCTGCTCTGCAGTAGTTATTTCCATTATTTTATCATCCAGGTCACTTATCCGTTCTTCTGCCTCAGTTATTCTGCTATTGATCCCTTCTAGAGAATTTTTAATTTCATTTATTGTGTTGTTCATCATTGTTTGTTTGCTCTTTAGTTCCTCTAGGTCCTTATTAATTGTTTCTTGTATTTTCTCCATTCATTTCCAAGATTTTGGATCATCTTTACTATCATGACTATGAATTCTTTTGCAGGTAGACTGACTATTTCCTCTTCATTTGTTTGGTCTGGTGGGTTTTTACCTGGCTCCTTCATCTGCTGTGTGTTTCTCTGTCTTCTCATTTAGCCTAACTTACTGTGTTTGGCATCTCCTTTTCACAGGCTCCAGATTCCTAGTTCCCGTTGTTTTTGGTGTCTTCCCCCAGTGGGTAAGGTTGGTTCAGTGGGTTGTGTAGGCTCCCTGATGGAGGGGAGTCATGTCTGTGTTCTGGTGGATGAGGCTGCATCTTATCTTTCTGGTGGGCAGGACTGAATCTGGTAGTGTGTTTTGGGTTGTTGAGACCTTATTGTGATTTAGTCAGCCTCTCTGCTATATGCTGGGGTTCTGTTCCTGTCTTGCTAATTGTTTGGCATAGGGTGTCCAGCACTGTTGCTTGCTGGTCATTGAGTGGAGCTGAGTGGTAGAATTGAGATGATCTCTGGGAGAGCTTTTGCTGTTTGATATTACATGGAGCTGGGAGGTCTCTGGCGGACTAATGTCCTGAACTCAGCTCTCCCACCTCAGAGGCACAGACTTGACACCCCACCAGAGCCATAAGACACTGTCAGTAAAACAGCTCAGAAGAAAAGGGAGAAAAAAGAAAGAAAGAAATTAAAAAGAAATAAAGTTGTTAAAATAAAAAAATAGAAAAATTTATTAAAAATAAATAATTTAATAGTATTCAAAAAAAAAAGAAAAAAGAAAGAAGAGAGCTACCAAACCAAAAAAACAAATCCACCAATGTTAACAAGTGCTAAAAACTATATTAAAAGTATTAAAATAAATAAATAAAACAGACAGACAGAAGCTTAAGACAAATGGTAAAGCAAAGCTATACAGACAAAATCACAAAAAGAAACATACACACTCACAAACGGAGAAAAAGGAATTATATATATATATATTTTAAAATGATAAAGGAAGAGAGCAACCTAATGAATAAACAAAACTACCAATTATAACAAACTCCAAATACTAAACTAAATTAAACATAGAACCAGAAACCAGTCAGTTGCATGCAGCAAACCCCAAGTCTACAGTCCCTCCCAAAGTCCACGGCCTCAGTTTTGGGATGATTCGCTGTCTATTCAGGTATTCCACAGATGCAGGGTATATCAAGTTTATTGTGGAGATTTAATCCACTGCTTCTGAGGCTGATGGGAGAGATTTCCCTTTCTCTTCTTTGTTCGCACAGCTCCTGGGGTTCAGCTTTAGATTTGGCCCCGTCTCTGCGTCTGGTCGCCTGAGGGCATCTGTTCCCGCCCACACACGACAGGGTTAAAGTAGCAGCTAATTAGGGGGCTCTGGCTCACTCAGGCTGAGGGGATGGAGTGGCATGGTACAGAATGTGGCGTGAGCCAGTGGCGGCAGAGCCCATCATGATGTTCTAACAGCCTGAGGCACACAGTGTGTTCTCCCAGGGAATTTGTCCCTGGATCACAGGACCCTGGTAGTGGTGTGCTGCACAGGCTCCTGGAAGGGGAGGTGTGGATAGTGAGTTGTGCTTGCGCACAGGCTTCTTTGTGTCTGCAGCAGCAGCCTTAGTATTTCATGCCCATCTCTGGTGTCTGTGCTGATAGCCGTGGCCGATGCCCATCTCTGGAGCTCGTTTAGGCGGCGCTCTGAATCCCCTCTCCTCATGCACCCCGAAACAATGGTCTCTTGCCTCTTAGGCAGTTCCAGACTTTTTCCCGGACTCCCTCCCAGCTAGCTGTGGTGCACTAGCCCCCCTTCAGGGTGTGTTCACACGGCCAAGCCCAGTCCTCTCCCTGGGATCTGACCTTCGAAGCTAGAGCCTCAGATCCCAGCTCCTACCCACCACCGCGGGTGAGCAGACAAGCCTCTCGGGCTGGTGAGTGCTGGTCAGCACTGATCCTCTGTGCAGGAATTTCTCCACTTTGCCCTCTGCACCTGTTGCTGTGCTCTCCTCCATGGCTCCGAAGCTCCCCCTCCACTCCCGCCACCCCCATCTCTGCCAGTGAAGGGGCTTCCTAGTGTTTGGAAACTTTTCCTCCTCCACAACTCCCTCCCACTGATGCAGGTCCCATCCCTATTCTTTTGTCACTGTTTTTCCTTTTTTCTTGACCTACCCAGGTACGTGAGGAGTTTCTTGCCTTTTGGGAAGTCTGAGGTCTTCTGCCAGTGTTCAGTAGGTGTTCTGTAGGAGTTGTTCCACGTGTAGATGTATTTCTGATGTATTTATGGGGAGGAAGGTGATCTCCACGTCATACTCCTACGCCATCTTGAAGGTCTCCCCAGTGGTGTGGTTCTTCAAGAATGGACAGTCAAATCTCTGCTGTGTCTAACCCTTGTACAAGTGAACTAGACATTCTTTCCTTCCCACACCTGACACCAGGACTTTACTCACTTCAGTTCTTCCTTTAAGTTTTGAATTTATTTTCATGCTTATAAAGAATCACCTACCTTGAGATATCAAAATATTCACCATTTTTATTTCCTTCACTTTCATAATTTTGCTTTTACACTTAAGTCTCAGAGTCATTTGCAATTTTTTGGTATGAAGTGTAAGGCAAAGTTTGGACCTTATTATTTGTACAAGGTTAGCCTGATTTTTAACAATTGTAAAACGTTAACAATTTGTTTGATCCAATATTATATATTGAAAAATCTATCTCTCCTTCTTCTGATCCTTAATATCTTCCTCATCATGTGGTAATTTGTTATATTTACTCATATCTATGTCTAGACTATGTATTCTGATCCATTGATCAGTCAGGCTGGTCATGTTATAAATTCATATTACTGTATTTACTGCAACCTTGTTATATGTTTTAATATTCAATCAAACACATTTTTCCTCATTATTCTCCTTTGAAAAACACTTTTTAAATTTTTATTATTTATTATTTAATTTTATTATTTTAATCTTAATTAAAATTAGTTTTAGTTTATTAGTTCCCTTTTGAACTTGTAGCCATGGTTTTTCAGTTTTCCTCTTCCTTCACATCCTTTACTATTGAACAACTTTCTTCACTCTCAGCAAATTCAATCACCTCATCATATGAAGAATGCAAAAGATGTTCATTCTGAAACTCTTCACCTTCCCAGTCTCCCTCTCAAGGTGTCTCTAAATCTTTACCTTGTCACTTTCTCCTCTTCCGTAACAGAGAAGAGTATCTCCTTCTTTCTATATCTAACTTCCCTGCAGCACCCTTGGTTTTATTTCTTCCATCTCTTGAGAAAATCTTGCCCACCTGACGCCTCCTCGCAGCATATTTTTTAATTTTGAATTTTACCTTTCAGCCCATAAACAAGCTAAAATTTCTCTACATTTGCCTTTTTTGGCATCTCCTATCTGATGGCTTTCCTGACCCTGAGTTCTCTTCCTTCTCTGATATCTCTTTAGTGCCCTTCTCTGGTTCCATCTCCTGTACTTCCCACATACCTATATTGTTGGTGCTCTTACTTCTAATTTTACACTTATTCCCTCTGTGGTCTCAACTATTTCTGCAATTCAAACTATGATATCTCTGCAATACCCAAAAGTGAAACTCAGTATCACAGAATCACAGATTATTAAACCTATAAGTAATCTCATCCACAAACCATTTCAAAACAATAGCTTTACAAATGAGCAGAATAAGAAAGGATTTATCCAAGTTTGGAGCATACTCAGAAATAAAATTTAGTTTTTTGACTCTAAACTTCACTTGTCTCCTACTCTTCTGGCACACGTGTTTGATCCTCACCTGGAAAATCTCTTCCTATGATTCTCCTTGGCTCTGCAAATGCATCAAACTCCTTTGCCTGTAGACCCAAGTCCAAAACTTCTAAACACAACATTTAATGTCCTCTGAACACACTACTCTCTGCCTTTCCATGCTATCTCCTCTTGTTAAGCCCTTTTATACATACTATGTTCCAAACAATCCCATCTATTCCTAATCTGGAATATATTTTCTTAATCTGTTCCTAAATTAAGACCTGTTTTATTTTACTCCTATCATTTAGTTCAAATTATTTCTCTCACCTGAAACATCCTTTTCTCTCACTACTTCTTCCATCTTCACCTAATAAATCCCTACCCATTATCCAAAGTTCAACACAAGTAACAACTATATTATGGGTCCAGTCTGATGACCTTCCCAATCTGTCATCCAGAATATATTATTTTCCTACATTAAGCTCCAATATCACATGATATCTCTCTCATGGCACCCATATTTTGACCAGTATTGCAGTTATTTGTGTATTGTTTTATTTCATTAGTAGATCATAAACTCCATGAGGTCAAATATTCCTCTTTGTATCACACATATGCTCTTGGTCATAGTTTACAATCAAATAGGTTAACAGACTAAAATGAATTCCTTACTTTCAGCATCAACTGTGTTCTGCAGTTTTTAAAAGGATTTAGTTGATCTTATTTTATGTAATAAGATTTTATTTCATGAAATTGATCTTATTTCATGTAATTTCATTAGATTAATAAAAGGAGAATCTTCAGACACGTCTAGAGATACTCGACCTGTACCAAGACCAAAATTCTTCTGTTAATATCATAACACTAGGACTTATTAAGTAGCATAATCCATCCACTGAGGGGAAATATTTTAATTAACAAAACTATTAAGAAGAGAGGTATATCCACTTTCTATTGCTGTTGCAACATCACACCACAAACTTACTGGCTTAAAACAACACAAATTTATTATCATACTTCTAAAAGTCAAAAATCCAATATCAGTTTCACTGGTTAAAATCAAGGTATCAGCAAGACTGTTTCCCTCTGGAGGCTCTAGAGGAAAATCTGCTTCCTTGTCCTCTCCAGCTTTTAGAGGCAACCTACATTCTTTGGCCCATAGTGCCTTCCTTCATTTTCAAAATCAGCAGTGTAGTGTTTTCCCTCTTCTCCAACCTCTGCTTCCAACCTCTGCTTCTCTCTTTCTCTCACTCTGATACTGCTGCCTCCCTCTCAAAGAACCTTTCTGATGACACTGGGCCCACCCAGATAATCCAGGATAATTTCCCAATGTCAAGATTCTTACCTTGAGCACATTTATGAGGACCCTTTTACCATGTAAAGTAACATATTTACAGGTACCAGGGATTAGGGCATGGACATCTTTGGGGGGACAGTTATTCAGCCTACTGTAAGAAGTTAATGCAAAGAATATTAAAATCTAAAGTCTTAAGAAAACAAAACGTCTAATCATAAGTATTAGAACCACCTTTCTAGAGCATCATGTTCCCTAGGTGATAGAAGAACTCTAAACAGGATGGGAAAACCTAAATATGACTCAGTGGCAAGAGTCACAAAAAGAAAAAAAAAATGGGGGGTGGGGAATGGGAGTGGTATTTTTATGCAAGCTACATCTACCACCTCCCACTGATTCTGTTCTCTACTTTGACCAATAAGTAAGCCAGGATGAGAAGCACTGGACATGGTCAACAAAATGGATAGTGCTAAGCAGAGAAAAAAAAACAGAACACATGGACATCATGTAAAGTGTTTGAGGACATGACATGGGCAACCCAAGGTGGGGAAATTCTACCACTGATATGGCCTGAATGTTTGTGACCCCCAAAATTCACCTTGAAAGTTGAAATCCTAACCCCCATATTGATGGTATTAGGAAGTGGGGTCTTTGGGGGCTGATTAGGCTACAATGGCAGAGCCATAAGCATAGGATTAGTGCCTTTATAAAAGAAATCAGAGAAAGATCTCTTGCCTCTTTCACCAAGAAAGGAAATAGTGAAAAGTGGCCATTTATGAACAAGGAAGCAAGCTCTCACCAGACACCGAATCTGCTAGCACTATGATCTTGAACTCCTAACATTCAGAACTGTGACAAATAGATGTTTGCTGTTTATAAGCCACCCAGTCTATGGTATTTTGTTATACCAGCCCAAATAGGCTAAAACAATCACCAAGCAATAACAATAATAGTGATAGTAATAATAACTACCTTAGGTAGTTAATTATTATTACTTAGGTCCCTTGACCATTTGCGAATAACATTCAAGATGCCCCTGAGCAAAGAATTCTGGTGGAGCAAAGATGTGTGGGAGTTCAACAAGACTCAGAGTCCAAGATAAACATGTTACCTTTATGACTAAGTGGGAATGTCAACAGCCTTGAGAGGTCATGCTACCCATTCAAACCAGCACTTGTTGAAATGCAGAAAGAATACAATAGAATTGCCTTTCAGAAACAGAAATGGCAAAGGAACGCCATCATATCCCTTCTGATTCATGTTACTTCCCTGTGTTAACTGACCACTTATGCTGAAAATGATCACATAGAAGGAAAGAGAAAGATAGGACAATCCGTAGTACCTTTTCCTTTCAATCCTTTCTTATTTATCAGTAAGCTGAGGGTAGAGGATATTAGTAGAATGTGTGCATATCAAAAAGTGATATAGAAAGAGGTAAACCAGTTTTCAGTAGCATTTCCACTGTTCTGGTAGGAATAAAATAAATATACATATATGAGCTACAAAATATGAACTGTGTGATTTTGGTGGTTCTGTGTAAGAATTAAATGCCCTAAAATTTGCATTAAAACTGGTATTGCACAAGGTAAAGACGAACAGTAAAATTCATGCTAATGATTTAAATTTTTTATTTTTCTTGACTTATAATGGCATTAAATAGCAAATAAAATTCATCATGATAAGTCAGAGACAAACCATGAATGGAAGGAAAAAAACTTTATACATTAGTACCTTTAGCAAGATTTTTTCCTGCTTTTTGAACAAGAGGTGTCTCATTTTCATTTTGCACTGGACCCCACAAATTGTGTATGGTCCTTCACACCTGGTAGCTGATTGGTTTGAGCATAATTGATTTAGGATTGGGCTGCATGAAGATCAAATCCTTGAAGGAATTCAATCACATTTTTGCTGTCCTCTCCTGAACATAGCTTAGCTCTAAACCTTCACTGCTTCCTGCATCACACAAGTCTCAAATCTTTCTTTGTTCTGCCTTAAAACTCTAGGTAATCTGTCTCTTTCATACATAAAAAGTTATGTTCTCTCTTCCTATGTTACCTTGACTCTGTAACCTTTGGTTCCACGTCACTAAGCCACAGATTACCCTCTCCCCTATTAAAATAAGAGGCTGGCATGTGTGGCATGCTGAACCCCATGTGCAAGTGTCTGAATAAATCTGTTGTGGCCTTAATTACAGGTAAAACCATGTTAAACTTAACTTCAACAGATGTTCTTTATGAAAATGTGATACCTCCATCATTTTAATGGAAATGTTGAAATTCAAACATTTCCATGGTAGAAATTGTAAACTCCTGAAAACTGACCACAATTTACAAGCTTGCAGCGTTTTAGTGGAGTTGTTTTTACAAGTGTTAATGGTGGGAGGGACAATATATGGATTTACTACTGAGAGCAATGCTGTATTGCTTTATGCTTCAAATTCATGGTTAAAACTGGCTTCTCCTGGAGCCCAGATCTCTGGAGTTGCATCAGGGGCCAACAAAGAGAACTGGATCAAGGATGCCAGGTGAACAGAACTCCAAACCCTGTCCTACACCACCTTTCCCACAGGCATAGCAGCTCCTTGTGATAAACTAGACTCCCATATAAGCTTTTGTTTGAAGAAACTATTCTGCAACTTAAAGGAAAACACAGCAAATAACAAAACTCTGCCCATTACTTCACAGAATGACCTGATCTTTATAAGGCAAAATAATCAAAGATAAAGTGAACATGAAGAATTTTCTAAATAAAACAAGTTTCTTCTTTTAGCAACTATTTTTTATAAGGTCATTACTGAGAGATTAATTGAAATTATGCATTTTATACTCCTTTCTTCTTAAATGGAGACTCTTAATTTATTTTAAAAACTAGAGTCATTGGAATGAAGTATAACATATTGATGTTCCAGGAAACATTGTACATTACAGGCCATCTGTCCCTTACACTAAAGGGACCCACAAAAGCATAATCTGTAATATTGAGTTAGGGTCTATATTTTGCCTTTTTCCTGTCAATTTAGTAGAATAACATCATACTTACATTTGACTTACTGTAAATTTACTACATATTAAGTTTACTAAGTTAAAACTACATTAGATTGATTTGGCATTTAAGAGCAAGAAATAATTTGCAAAGTCTCTGCAATTCCAATTCAAACATTCCATTTAATTACTCTGTGTCCCAGGTATTAGATGTAGTCATTCATTATATGGAATGAATATGTAAATTAACTTTTAGAAGTCCCTAACTATTGACAAAGCGGTTGAAATTGAAAGAATTGTTCCTTTTAACACACACCATTTTTAAGGTAGGTGATGGTCTCTTTTTCTACAGCCTTGCAGAGCTGTCAGCCATCAGTCACAGACATTTGTCTTCAAGGACATAGATCCACTTAGGGCTTCTGACACAGTACATGCAAGATAAAGCTCCTGCTTTCCAACTGCTGATACACCAAAGAGAGGCTTTCTCATCAGCTAGGTATTATAATCCAACTGAATGCCAACAAAGCAAAACTATTTTTACATTACCTTTTTCTTCTACTCTTTGGAAAAATAGTCTAGATTGTGAAAATCTAGGACCCAGAATGGCCTAACATTCCTTCCCATATCAAAGGGTGCTGACAGTCTAAACTCTGATGTGGAGGTATTCCAATAGCATGCTTTGAGACATTTTGATTAGTGTTATCCAAATCAGTGCCAACTGAGAAAAAAAAAATCACCGATCCATTAACAACATTTTTAAAATATCATGAACTTGGTGTCAAATTTAAGCTGTGCAAACATTGGATGCTTCACATAGTATTATTTATCATACCTTTGTGGTCATAAATAAAAATTTGCATTTCCATATTTTTTTACATCAAATATCTCCAAGTTCTCACCACTTCTCACATTTTATACTCTTTTATATTGCAAAAGCAACATGTTCTTTTAAGATTTCAGCAAATAACAGTAAGTGAAAAGTAGAAAATAAAGTTTACCTAACACACAGAGATATCTTATCTCTATAAATGTTCAACGTGGGTTTCTTACTGGTGTTTTCCCAATACATAGTTATATAAATAATTTTTTCTTAAAAATAAATAATCTAAAACACTTAAAAATGGTTAAAATGGTAAATTTTTTTGACATCTTTACTGGAATATAATTGCTTTACAATGGTGTGTTAGTTTCTGCTGTAGAACAAAGTGAATCAGCTATACTTATACATACATCCCCATATCCCCTCCCTCCTGTGTCTCCCTCCCACCCTCACTATCCCACCCCTCTAGGTGGTCACAAAGCACCAAGCTGACCTCTCTGTGCTATGCGGCTGCTTCCTACTAGCTATCTATTTTACATTTGGTAGTGTATATACATCAATGCTACTCTCTCACTTCATCCCAGCTTACCCTTCCCCCTCCCTGTGTCCTCAAGTCCATTCTCTACGTCTGAGTCTTTATTCCTGTCTTGCCCCTAGGTTCTTCATAACCATAAAATGGTAAAATTTATTTTATGTGTTTTTTACTACAGTTAACACTTTCTAAAAAAAAAAAAAACTTTCTAAAAATGAATAAGCCCTTTGGTATATACTCTCTATATAAACTTTTATCACAATATTTTGAACATTTTTGATATTGTGTTCTTCCATAATATACTTTTAATGGATAAATACATTGTATCATAATAACATATTATAATATATTAGCAAATACCTTATTGATGGGAGTTTCTCTTACATAAGGTTGTGATGATCCCCCTCATAGCTCCATATTTTCAAACATCCTGTTGCTTAAATTCCTAGATAGAAAATTAGTAGATCAAAAACTAAGAAAAAATATAAAACTTTAACACTTTTGCAAAAGCTCCTGGGTAGATTATATTATTTTTCCCAATTAATTTCCTCCCTTCCACTAAGAGGATTATTCATCCACTGCCATGTGATTTATAATGCCTTCTGTGGAAGGAGTATTTATTCATGTCCCATTGCCACTGAGCATGGATAAATGCCTTGCTTTGGCCAAGCACATATAGGAAGGTGTGACCTATACCACATCACAGTAGAAACTTCAAAAGACATTGCGTTTTTGCTGCAGCTCTTTTACTCCTCTTTCTCTGACATTAGAACTGTATGTTCCAGATGAGGGCTTGTCCCATCAGCTTGGAAGAAAATGATCCATGCAACAGAACCAAGTAGATAGCAGCTACCAGCCTCCTGTGGTGACATCAGTAGCCATAGCTATAGCTATAGCCAACAAGAATAGAACAAAGCCCACCACACACACACACACACACACACACACACACACACACACACACAAAGATGCAACATCAGCAAAAAATATGCCTTGGTCTTGATAAGCTACGGAGACTGGGGCATTGCTTGTGACTAATATACTGTAGCAAATGCTGATTGTAATAAATTACACAAATGGCTGCATTTCTTCACATTTACCAAGTATCCACACTGTTGTGCCACTCAGGATCAACCCCAAAATTTGATTTTGGTATCAAGGTTAATGATGCCATACACATACACCAAGAGGGTATGAAAAGGTGTATCACTTAAATAATGAGACTTTTAGGGGAAAGCATAGCACCTCTCCAACTCTGACTCAAGTATGGCTTGAGAGAGCAGGAAGAGGACCTGGCTGTTTAGAGTTTTATGATGGTGAAGAGGTGGTTCTCAGGTCAAGGTTCCTGCATGGGCAGGAGCTTAGCGGTTTGAACTCCCCGCTGGCTCCAAAGGAGGGTGCACCCAGGCTTTCTTATCAGCTTACCCAGATATGGGGCAGAAGGGGAAGAAGGAGGAGAAAAGATGAAAAGCTGCCAGCAGTCTAACATCAAAAAATGAGTCACTTTTATGACACACACTTTTGCAATGTGATTATGTAGCTCCTCTCATTAAAAATTGAAATCTTTTTTTCACCCCTTGAATCTGACTTGAGCTTGTGACTTTTTAAAAAAAATTTATTGGAGTATAGTTGATTTACAATGTTTTGTTAGTTTCAGGTGTACAGCAAAGTGAATCAGTTATACATATCCATGTATCCACTCTTTTTTAGATTCTTTCCCATATAGGCCATTACAGATTATTGAGTATAGTTCCCTATGCTATACAGTAGGTCCTTATTAGTTATCTATTTTATATATGGTAGTGTGTATATGTCAATCTCAATCTCCCAATTTACCCCTCCCCCCTTACCCCCTGGAAACCATAAGTTTGTTTTCTACATCTGTAAGTTTATTTCTGTTTGGTAGAATCACTGTTGTGGGAATGTAAAATAGTACAGTCACTATGGAGAACATAGAGTTGAGCTTGTGACTTGTTTGGCCAATACAGTTTGGTAGAAGGGACCGTAAATTCCAAGCCTAGGTCTCAAGAGGCCTTGTATGCTTCTTCTCAGTCTCTTAGAATCCTGATACTGCATGTGAACAAGCCTGTTCCATCCAACTGAGTACAAACAGGATCCCATTTATCCCAGGCAAAGCCATCCTAGAAAAGCCTGTAGCTAGCTGATCTCAGACCCGTGAGAGAGCCCAGCCAAGATGAACAAAGCTACCTACCTAACTAGAGCTTACCACGGATAAATAACTAAGACTAACCCAAACTAGCAGAACTTCCCCGCTGACTTGTAGACTTGTGAAGAATAATGATATATGATATACCGTTTAATATAAATAGCTACACAAATGTTTTATGAATTTGCACTCACACCAGTAGTACAGTGGGATATTTATAGTTCTATATCCTTGCCAATTCTGGGTAATATCACTTTCTAGGCTATTTGTCATTTTTAGTGTTTCTCTTTTATTACTAATGTAAAGTGATCTCTGATAAGGCAGGTACAGAATACTGGAATAGATTTTCTTTGTACAGAGACATTATCACCTGAGTGACGTTAGTTAGGCAAGGTTAAGACAAAGAGATATAAATTTTATTTGATTTTTTAAGTCTGATTTAGGCTTTAATACAAAGTTTGGGCTCATACCACCACCCCAATCCCCCTCACACACATATCCCAACAGGAGTTACGGGGCAATTTCCATAGGAGCAGAGAGACATAGAGGAGGAAAGGTATTGAGAACAAAAAGTTGGCTTTCCAAGATTCAAAATAAGGAAAAGCTGTTAAAGTGGACAAGAATTGCTCTATCCAACATCAGTACTGAGAAACGAAATGGAAGAGGAAAATCCCACATCAGAATTTAAGAAAGGGGAAAGGGAGTTTCGGCTAGGAATCCAGGCTCAATGCAAGGCACTACAAGTTGATTATAATAGGAAAGGAGCTGGTCTGGTCTAACTTGTAATGGAGGTCTCCAAGTCCAGGTACCCAAGCAGGATATCTTATTCAAGATCAGAAGCTGAAACTCTGAATTAGAACAGAAATACATATTCCTAAGCAGCCCAAGTGAAGGGCAAGATAAACTTAGAATGATGAACTTAGCAATGAACTTAGCTGTATCCATCACAATGAGCAGAATCAGTCTTCAACAGCAGCTTCAAATGGCAGCCTAAGAAGGAACTGTGTCAGTGGGCAGGGCAGATTACCAATTCCTCCCCACCTAGACCTTAAAAGCAGGATTTATGCCTTTGGGATCAATTAAACACTCACAGTTCTTGGAAAAGCTGGGGTGAAAAAGCCTCAAGAAAAAAATAATTGACACCAATAAGGACAGGTTGGGGGTCCCAAGTTGTTAACTAGAAAGAAAGAAAGGAATGGTAGACCCTTTATTTTATTTTATTTCATTTTATTTTTTTGCAGTACGGGGGCCTCTCACTGTTGTGGCCTCTCCCGTTGCAGAGCACAGGCTCCGGATGCGCAGTCTCAGTGGCCATGGCTCATGGGCCCAGCCGCTCCACAGCATGTGGGATCTTCCTGGACTGGGGCATGAACCCGTGTCTCCTGCATCGGCAGGTGGACTCTCAACCACTGCGCCACCAGGGAAGCCCTCATTGTAGTTTTGATTTGCATTTCTCTAATAATTAGTGATGTTGGGCATCTTTTTATGCATTTGTTGGCCATCTGTATGTCTTCTTTGGTGAAATGTCTACTTAGGTCTACCACCCATTTTTTGATTGGGTTACTTGTTTTTTTGATATTGAGCTGCATGAGCTCTTTATATGTTTTGGAGATTAATCCCTTGTCAGTTGCTTCATTTTCAAATATCTTTTTCCTATTCTGAGGGTTGTCTTTTCATTCCCTTTACGGTTTCCTTTGCTGTGCAAAAGCTTTTAAATTTAATTAGGTCCCATTTGTTTTTCATTGTTTTTATTTTCATTATTCTAGGAGGTGGGTCAAAAAAGATCTTGCTGCGATTTGTGTCAAAGAGAGATCTGCCTATATTTTCCTCTAAGAGTTTTACAGTATCTGGTCTTCCATTTAGGTCTTTATACATTTTGAGTTTATTTTTGTGTATGGTGTTAGGGAGTGTTCTTATTTCATTCTTTTACATGTAGCCATCAAGTTTTCCCAGTACCACTTATTGAAGAGACTGTCTTTTCTCCATTGTATATTCTTGTCTCCTTTGTCATAGATTAGGTGGCCATAGGTCCGTGGGTTTATCTCTAGGCTTTCTATCTTGTTCTACTGATCTATATTTCTGTTTTTGTGCCAGTACCATGCTGTTTTGATTACTGTAGCTTTGTAGTATAGTCTGATGTCAAGGAGCCTACTTCCTCCAGCTCCATTCTTCTTTCTCAAGATTGCTTTCACCATTTGGGGTCTTTTGTGTTTCCATAAAAAAATGTAAAATTTTCTGTTCTATTTCTGTGAAAAATGCCCTTGGTAATTTGATAGGGATTTCATTGAATCTGTAGATTGCTTTGGGTAGTATAGTCATTTTCACAATATTGATTCTTCCAATCCAAGAACATGGTATATCTCTCCATCTGTTTGTGTCATCTTTGATTTATTTCATCAGTATCTTATAACTTTCTGAGTACAGGTCTTTTGCTTCCTTAGGTAGGTTTATTCCTAGGTGTTTTATTCTTTTTGATGTGATATTAAGTGGGATTGTTTCCTTAATCTCTCTTTCTGATATTTTGTTGTTAGTGTATAGGAATGCAAGGGATTTCTGTGAAATAATTTTGTATCTTACAACTTTACCAGATTCATTGATGAGCTCTTGTAGTTTTCTGGTAGCATCTCTAGGATTTTCTATGTATAGTACCATGTCATCTACAAACAGTGACAGTTTTACTTCTTCTTCCCTGAATTGGAATCCTTTTATTTATTTTTCTTCTCTGATTGCCATGGCTAGGACTTCTAAAACTATGTTGAATAAAAGTGGCAAGAGTGGACATCCTTGTCTTGTTCCTGGTCTTAGAGGAAATGCTTTCAGATTTCATCATTGTGTATGATGTTAGCTGTAGGTTTGTCATATATGGCTTTTATTATGTTGAAGTAGGTCCCCTCTAGCCCACTTTCTGGAGAGTTCTTATATAAATGGGTGTTGAACTTTGTCAAAACTTTATATGCAACTATTGAGATGATCATATGATTTTTATTCTTCAATTTGTTAATATGGTGTATCACATTGATTGATTTGCATATATTGAAGAATCCTTGCATCCCTGGTATAAATTCCACTGGATCAGTGTGTATGATCCTTTTAATATGTTGTTGAATTTGGTTTGCTAGTATTTTGTTGAGGAGTTTTGCGTCTATATTCACTGGTGACATTGGCCTGTAATTTTTTGTGTGTGTGATATCTGGGTCTGGTTTTGGTATCAGGGTGATGGTGGTCTCATAGAATGAGCTTAGGAGTATTTCTTCCTCTGCAATTTTTTGGAAGAGTTTCAGAAGGGTAGGTGTTAACTCTTCTCTAAATTTTTGATAGAATTCACCTGTGAAGCCATCTGGCCCTGGACTTTTGTTTGTTGGAAGATTTTTAATCACATTTTCAATTTCAGTACTTGTGATTGGTCTGTTCATATTTTTTTACTTCTTCCTGGTTCAGTCTTGGAGGGTTGTGTCTTTCTAAGAATTTGTCCATTTCTTCTAGGTTGTCCATTTTATTGGTATATATTTGCTTATAGTAATCTTTTATGATCCTTTGTATTCCTGTGGTGTCTGTTGTAACTTCTCCTTTTTCATTTCTAATTTTATTGATTTGGATCCTCTCCCTTTTTTCTTGATGAGTCTGACTAAAGTTTTATCAATTTTGTTTATCTTTTCAAAGAACCAGCTTTTCACTTCATTGATCTTTGCTATTGTTTTCTTCATCTGTAATTCATTTATTTCTGCTCTGATCTTTATGATTTCTTTCCTTCTACTAACTTTGAGTTTTGTTTGTTCTTCTTTCTCTAGTTGCTTTTGGTGTAAGGATAGGTTTTTTTATTAATGGTAGGTACTTTAAAATGGAGAATCAGTTCATAACAGTTAGATTAGAGATTATGATCATGTTTTCAGAATTCGCCATTGATAATTCAGCTTTATTGTTTATCCTTATTCATTGCCTATTTTTTTATTAGCATACCTCTTTCTTAATTGTTGTGATAGTTCTTCCACATGTACTGCAATTCTTTTCCTGTTTATTTTCTACTTTTTAACTCTCATTTTCCTTTCTATAAAATTTAATCTCTCTATCATTTTCTTTCACCATTTGGAAGAGGGTATCTCCTAATTATTCTTTAATTTGTGGATTTTCACATTTTTCACACACACACACACAAAAGCAAAAAGCCAAGTTCAGGCAGCAAGCTAAAATTCCATAAATTTTAACTCCCAAAGACATTATTTGACCATAATATTGCTAATTAATATTAAGAGACCCAGAAGATGCTCAGCTGGCATGGTTCAAAGCCATTGCCTTGATTTGTTTATCTGGTTTCCCAAGCCCCTGAAACTGTATTAGTTAGGTTCTTAAGGGCATTCCTTCCCATTTGGGTTTTTTTTTCATGTCATAGTAAAAATAATAGAAATGAGCATATTAACTTGACTTGTGAGTTACTGGATCAGGAAAAGCATGACACTCAGAACAAGAGACCTTTTGGCTAAAATCATATGAATTTCTTTTTTTCTATATTTTAAAATATAAAATATTATTATTTTGATTATTAGAATTTACTTTATTAAGCTGATTCCCAATGTCTAGTTATGGGTCAAATCTACAAGTTATTTGAAATGACCACAGGTTAAAATCCATGAAAGGATAGAAAATTACACAAAAATGGCATCATTTATATATGCATATTATGCCCTGTTACTTGGGAAGACTAGATTTGAAATTGCTCTTTTCTATTTATTTTCCAGAAAAAAATAAGAGAAAGTAAATGAAAGAATTAGAGCAAATGTTGAAAAAACATGATGATAAGATGTTCTTTGTTCTGTATTTACCTGTCATTTCCTCCAAGATTCTGAGGCTTAGTACAATGTCAGGACTGTACACATGAAAGCACCTTGAAAGACTAGAATTTATCTTGGTCTTTAGGGATTGGAGGACAGAGAGTAGATCCTGGCAGAAATGTTTGGCCAACTTAACCAACTTTTCTTTTGATGATATTGAAAATAAAATAAAATTTAAATTAAATTAAATTAAAAATAAAATAAAATAGGACCTTAGAACCTCAAATAATTGTAGCTGCTAAAACTGGATTAACTGAAATTTGGAGAAAACAGAAGGTAAGTTCAAATAACATTTTGATGTTGGCTACTTTGCCCATACCCTCCAATTACTCTACTCTTCAGTGAGATGACTTGAAAATAATAGGCACTCAACAAACACGTGTGAACTGGTTAAAGGGGACAGTTCCAAAATCATTAGGTCAGCCTGTTTTTCATGGATTTCTTCTTTTTCTCCATAATCCAGCTCCTCTCACAAGTGTAGTTTAAATACCCAGCACAGAACTCTCAGCTCTGATGAATTTTCATGAAAATTGAGAAAAATAGAGAATTAAATGAGAACAAATTTATTTTGCCACCACAAAAATCCATCACCTTTCCTGCCATATATACTAAATATCTTGCTCTCTCATAGCAACTGATGAGGTCTCCATTTTGTATCGAAATGTATCCTCAACACTTGTGCTTGCTCCTACCTACACAGACTTCAGCCTTCTTCACCCACATGATCAACTTTTCCCTGTCTCTGAGAACATTCCCAGTGGCATTTCAATATGCCTTACTACAGTCCATCTTTCTTGACTCATGGCTCCTTCAGCTACAGCACCATTTCTCTCTTCTCTTCACATATAAGAGTTGGTAACTCATGACCTCTATTTTCTCAAACCATTCTAGTTGGAATTTTCCCCACCAATTTAGTTGATCTTGCCAAAGTCACCTATGACCACCATCTTGCAAAATCTAAACCACTACCTTTCAACAATATGTGACATGAGTGATCACTTATCTCTACTCACTTTTAACAAATATATATTGATCTAAATGCTGGGGATGCAGAAGTAAAAAAAAAAAATAGACAAATACTCCTGCCGTTATGGAGTTTGCACTCTAATAGGAAACCAAAAATAAGCAATATAAAAATAAGTAAAATATGTGCTAAACTAGACAGTGATGAGAGTTAAGAAGAAATATAAACTAAAAAAAGAGAGAAATAAGGAGTATTGGAAGGGGGCTTCAAATTTTAGATAAGAAGATCAGAAGAGGTCTCTCTGAAAGGTGACATTAAAGGAAGGCCTGAAGGAAGAACTTGTCTTATGTAGGGAAAGATAGTTGAAGGCAGAGGGGAAAAAATTTTAAGGCAAGTGTAAAGGCTCTGAAGTATAAATGTGACTGGTATATTTAAGCAAAAGCAAGAATGCCATTACAAAAATGGTGGAGCTGAGGAGGAGGCAAGTGGGTGAACTATGATGAGGATGAATTGTGTGTGAAGATGCAGTTAGCTGATGGGACCTTTGAGAACTTGATCAGAGATACTAATGACGTTCTGAATCATATCAGAGAAAAACAGGGGAGAATGCTACTTGTGTGACATCTTGCAAATAAATTGAATACTGAGTGCTAAAAAAAATAAAAATAAAATGGTGGAGCAAGATGGATAGAGGATGTAAGAGATGAGGTCAGTAAGGAAACTGATGGCCAGACCACAGTAAGTACTTGTTGCTTTTTATTCTAAGTGAGATGAGAAGCTACTGGAAGACTTTAAGCAGTGGAGAGACTGGATCTGATCTGTATTTAACAGAATGACTCCAGTTGCTTTGTTATGAATAAGTTATAAAAGGGTGAATACAAGAGCAGCGAGACCATGAGGCTACTAGTATAATAACCTAGGAAAGAAATGATGCTGGCATGGAAGCACGGTAGTGTGGAAGTAGGAAGAAGCAGTTGGAGTCCAGCTACATTTTTAGAGGTAGAACAGACAGAATTTACCAAAGGATTGGATTGTGGGGAATGAGAGAAAGTGAGAATTAAAGATGACTCCCAAGATTACTGACATGGGAGACAAAGATGATTTACTAAAGTGAAAAGAAATGCAAAAGAGAAGGTTTGGTGGGGAATTATCTGGATCCCCAGTTTGGACAGTTAAGTTTAAGATACCTGTTAATTATCCAAGTGGAAATATAGATATGAGTCTGGAGTTTGGGAAAGAGATTTGGGCTGAATACAAGTTTGGGAAGATATAGAGGAATGAGCAATGGAGATTCAAAAGCCACCAAGGTGGGAGGTGAACAAGTGGGTGTGGTCACCTGAAATCAAAGTGAGGAAAGTGTTTCAGTGGGAAACATTCATCAGCACATCACATGCTACATGTACATCAAGACAAATGAGTGAGTACTGAACATGAGTTCAACAACATGAACTGGTAGACTGGAGACTTGTGAAAGCCTAACTGGCAAGAAGTCAAACGAGACTATTAGGTAGAAATTGGACACGGAAAGTGCAAACAAATATTTCAAGCAGTTTTCATGTAAAAAGAGAGAAAAATGGGATAGTACTAGGATGAGGAAGTGGAATTCAAGAGAAATAATAGCTTGTTTTATGCTGATGGGATAGATTAAATAGGGAGAAACTGCTGTCAAAGAAGTAAGGGTGAGAGTATGAGGGACTAAAGAAATATCTTTGACTGAGGAAAAGGAGATGGTAGAGAGTGGATGGGCTGGGCTTAGCAAGCAACACAGACATGCATTTAACAGGAGAGATGATAGAGTATGTGGGCATCGTGATAGGAAGTGGATGGACTTGTGTAAGTCCTCTTTAGATTGCTTTATTTTTTTCAGTAAAATTGGTAGCAAGTTAATCAACTGGGGTCAATGCTGGAGAAAAAAGTGTTGGAGATTAAAGGAGAGAAGAGAAGATATAAAACAGATACTCAGCAGATGTGGAAAGTGATTTGATGAGAAAATATACAATTACTAGCCAACTTGACCAGGTAGTAAGAGTCCACTGCAGGAGTAATCATGACTTAAAGTGATACCAGTACATCTTGTAGAAGTTCTAGGTACCTTGCATCATATCCCCTTGGCCTGCTTCTAATTCAGCTGCAGTTGTGGTAAATAATTAACACACATCCTTACAGATTTCCACCTCAGGCCCCTACTGAGTCACTCAGATATTCTTCAAGAGGTCTTTCACTGATACATGGAAATTTGCTGTGCCCTAGCATAAGATATCCAAGAAGGATGAAAAGGTTAACATCACCAGTTATGGGCTATATTCCATCTGCTCAGAAATTCATATGTTGAAGTCCTAACTTCCAGTATTGCAGAATGTGACTGTATTTGGAAATAGAGCCTTTAGAGAGGTAATTAAGCTAAAATGAGGTCATTAGGATAGACTCTAATCCAGTAAGAGTGGTGTTCTTACAAAATGAGGAAATTTAACTACCAAACATTTAAAGAAAAGTTAACACCTATCCTCAAACAATTCCTAAAAATTAAAGAAGAAGGTATGCTTAAGGTATACTTCCAAACTCATTCTACAAGGCCAGCATCACCCTGATAACAAAACCAGACAAAGAGACCACAAAAAAATAAAATTTCAGGCTAATATTGCTGATAATCATAGATGCAAAAATCATCAACAAAATATAAGCAAACCTAATTCAGCAAAACATTAAAAGGATCAGACACTATGATCAAATAAAATTTATCCCAGGGATGCAAGGATGGTTCAATATCTACAAATCAATCAATATGATACACACATTAACAAACCAAAAAATGAAAATCGTCTGATCATTCAATATATGCAGAATAAGCTTTTGACAAATTCAACATCCATTTACAATAAAAACTCTCCACAGAGTGTGTATACAGGGAACACACATATATGACAAACCTATAGCCAACATCATATTCAATAGTAAAAACCTGAAAGCATTTCCTCTAAGATCAGGAATAAGACAAGGATGCCCATTCTCACCACTTTTATTCAATATAGTATTGGAAGTCCTAGCCACAGCAATCAGAAAAGAAAAATAAATAAAAGGAATCAAAATTAAGAATAAGTAAACTGTCATTGTTTGCAAATGACAAGATACTATATTTGGAAAATCCTAAAGATGCCACCAAAAAACTATTAGAACTCATCAATTAATTCAGTAAAGTTGCAGGATAAAAAATTAATATATAGGGCTTCCCTGGTGGCACAGTGGTTGGGAGTCCACCTGCCAATGCAGGGGACACGGGTTCGTGCCCTGGTCTGGGAGGGTCCCACATGCCGCAGAGCAGCTGGGCCCGTGAGCCATGGCTGCTGAGCCTGCGTGTCCGGAGTCTGTGCCCCACAGTGGGAGAGCCACAGCAGTGACAGACCCGTGTACCAAAAAGAAAAACAAAAAAACCTAATATATAGAAATTTGTTGTGCTTTTACTCAATAACAATGAACTATCAGAAAGAGAAACTAAGAAAATAATCCCATTTACCATTGCATCAAAAAATAAAATAAAATACCTAGAAATAAATCTAACCAAGGAGGTAAAAGACCTGCACTCAGAAAACTACAAGACATTGATGAAAAAAACTGAAGATGACACAACTAAATGGAAAGATACACTGTACTTATGGATTGGAAAAATAAATATCGTTAAAATGACCATACCCTTCAAGGCAATCTACAGATTCAATACAATTCTTATCAAAATAGCAATGGCATTTTTCACAGAAGTAGAACAAGTAATTCTAAAATTTCTATGGAAACACAAAAGACCCCAAATAGCCAAAACAATATTGAGAAAGAAGAACAAAGCAGAAGGCTCCCTGATTTCAAACTATACTACAAAGCTACTGTAATCAAAACAGAATGGTACTGGCAAGAAACAGGCACACAGGGTTTCCCTGGTAGTGCAGTTGTTGAGAGTCCACCTGCCGATGCAGGGGACACGGGTTCATGCCCCAGTCCGGGAAGATCCCACATGCCATGGAACAGCTGTGCCCATGAGCCATGGCCACTGAGCCTGTGCATCTGGAGCCTATGCTCCACAATGGGAGAGGCCACAACAGTGAGAGGCCCGTGTACTGCAAAAAAAAAAAAAAAAAAAAAACAGACACACAGATCAATGCAACAGAAGACAGAGCCCAGAAATAAACCCAGGCTTATGTGGTCAGCTAATCTAAGACAAAAGAGGCAATAATATGCAGTGGGGGAAAAAAGGAGCTCTTCAATAAATAGTGTTGGGAAAACTGGACAGCTACATGCAAAAGAATCAAACTGGACTACTTTCTCTCACCATATACAAAAATAAACTCAAAATCAATTAAAGACTTAAATGTAAGACCTGAAACCATAAAACTCCTAAAAGAATAAACAGGCAATATGTTTTTTGACATTGGTCTTAGCAATATATTTTTGGATATGTTTCCTCAGGGTAGAGCAACAAAAGCAAAAATAAACAAATGGGACTACCTCAGACTAAAAAGCTTTTGCACAGCAAAAGAAACAACAAAACAGAAGGGCCACATACTGAATTGGAGAAGATATTTGCAAATGATATACATTAAGAAGGGTTAATATCCAAAATATACAGAGAATTCATACAACTCAACATCAAACAACCAACAACAACAACAACTCGATTAAAAATGGGCAGAGGGCCTAAATAGACATTTTTCCAAAGAGGACATACAGATGGCTAATACACATACGAGAAGATGCTCAATGTCACTAATCATCAGGGAAACACAAATCAAAACCACAGTAAGATACCACCTCACACCTGTCAAGAATGGTTATTATCAAAAAAAACAACAAATAACAATTGTTGGTGAGGATATGGTGTAACGGGAACCCCTGTGCACTGTTGGTGGGAATGCAAATTGGTACAACCACTATGTAAAACAGTATGGATGTTCCTCAAAAAATTTTAAAAAGAGCTACCATACAATCCAGAAATTCAACTCAAAGTATTTTTTTCTAAGAAAAAAACCCACTAACTCAAAAAGACATATTCATCCCTAGGTTCATTGTAGTGTTATTTACAATAGCCAAGATACAGAAACAACGTAAGTGTCCATTGATAGATGAATGGATAAAGAACACACACACACACACACACACACAGGAATATTATTCAGTCACAAAAAAGAATGAAATCTTGCCATTTGCAACAACATGGATGAAACTAGAGGGTATTATGCTAAGTGAAATATATCAGGCAGAGAAAGACAAATACCATATGATTTCACTTATATGTGGAATCTAAAAAACAAAACAAATTAACAAACATAACAAAACAGAAACAGACTCATAGATACAGAGCACAAACTGGTGGTTGCCAGAGAAGAGGTGGGTGGATGAATGAAATAGGTGAGGGAGATTAAGAGGAACAAACTTCCTGTCATAAAATAAATAAGTTACAGGATGTAATGTACAGCACATATAATAAAGTAAATAATATTACAATAATGTTGCAATTCTTAAAGTCATCTTTGATTCCTATTTTTTCTCAGACTTCACACATCCAAATGATTGGAAATGTTATTGTGTCTACCTTTTTAATACATATGCAGAAATGAAGAAGAATTGATAAACTTAGAAGATTACCCATGTATAATGAGTCTAAGAAGTGATTATCAACAGCAGCTAATAACCCAAAGAGAAACCATCAGAATTATATGCCTCCTAAGTGTGATGTAAGTACACAATACCATCTCTGAAGCTTCCTTGCCAGAAAACCAACTCTGAATTGAATCAAGTCTCTAGACATAACCACAAATTTTAAAGAATTTATAAGAGATAGAAGAACTTATTACCAATAAATTAACCAATAAGGGTACTATTAACATGATCTAGAATGTGGCAAACACAAAAAGACAAAGCGATCCAATGTCTTCTAAACATAAACTCTAAGAGGAAAAGAAAGAGATGAGAGAGAGAAAAATCAAACCTAAAGATTAAAAGATTTAAGGTACACAGCAATTCACCTCCACAAATACAACATGCGGATCTTGTCTGAATACTGATTCAAACACAAAAATTAAAAAATTACAACAATTGGGTAAATTTACACATTGAATAGATATTTGATATCCAGCATATAATTAATATTTTAGGCATGATAATTATATTTCAGTTGCACTTTTAAATAGTCTTTATCTTTTATAGATATATACTGAACTAAATATAAAGTAAAAAATATTATACCTGGTGATTGTTTCAAAGTAATCAATAGAGAGAGGTGGAAGGGATGACCACAGATGAAAACAGATTAACCATGAGTGAAGAACTCTGAAGGTGGGTAATGAGGATTATTCTACTTCTCTCTACTTTTGTTTAGGTTTAAATTTTTCAATAATAAAAATATTTTTAACTCTATTAAAATTTACTATTATGATAACTAAAAAAGGTAGTGAAAACATTATTACAGAGATGGTGGCAAAGGACTGACTTAAAGAACTAATAGTATTTTTATTGACATTACACTAATAGAAAAACAATACATTCTGAGAAATAGCATAATAAAGTACTCTTGCCAAAACTTTATTTGAATTTCTTTTAGGGATAGCTTTTTATTTAAAAAAAAATGTTAAGACTAACAACTATAATGAGTTTTCATTAGTAAAAAAAAAAAAAACTATTTTCAGATTCAGCATACAGGTAAAATTCAATTCATAACTTTCTGAAAGCAGGCTAGAGTACTTTCCTCTCTCTTTTCTCACTTCATACCACATGATTTCATGCTATTTTTAAAGATACACAATTTGCCAAGTGGAAAATGTTTTGATGTGCTGTAAAAGATAAAGAGCTTTTTTTTTTTTTCCAGGAATGTTATACACATTAACCTGTTTTGCTTTCTGAGTCTTAATCACATGTGCAATTGTTCATATCTTTTGACTTACTTTGCCCTGATGAAGGAAAAACCATGCTTGTGGGGAACTTCAGTCATTGAAGTCCTCCAAAGATGCAGCTCCTATAATCAGCCCATGCTCAATGCCAGTTATTACCAGAACAGTCATCCATCATCAGGGCTCTTGACAAGCTTCTGCAAAGCAGACAATTGGCTTGTCTCAATAGCAGCTGCCGATTGTCATCCCCTCAGTTTGAAACTCAAGGTCCTGCTTTGGTGTGGAGGCAGAGCTTGCTTGGCAGGTGAAAGATTGCTGAATGGAGACAGCAATGTTAAATGGAATATGTCTGAAGCCTGTGAGAACAAGGTCACCCTGACCCTCAGTGAAGACCACAAAAAAACCCAGGGACACTGTTCTTCAGATGTGGACTTCAAACCAAAAGGAAAGTGGGCCACAATTACCAAAACTTTTCTCAACCTTCAGGTTAGAGCCTGGAAAATAGAATCAAAGGTCCTCCTCATTTTCTCCTCACCATCCTCCTTACCCAAGCATTGGTTTGCAATGTAGTCAGAAGGCAATAGTAAAATATAGTAACACTGATGAACTTAAATAAGGATGCTTTGCAGTCACGGAAGACCAGTGCTGTATACAGTTTACCAAAGATTGCAGATATTCTTTCTGCTTAATCCACATCACAATCATATAAATTAGCTATGACTAACTAACCACATTTCATGGGTGACAAAATGAGACATGCCATCTCAGGGACCTGCCCGTGAGTAGACCACACATTAAATAAAGAGGAACATGCTTTCTCAGGCTTGGCTCCTTCAGTCCTTATGCCACGCACTCTTATGGCAGCTGTTCAATGTGGTGAGGACCAATCCATCTGCCTTACTGCAGTTTTCTCACCCTCCTCTCCCCTAATGCTACCTAAGCCCCAAAAGTGTAGAACTTCAAACTATTCTCTAACTACCCTGGTTGAAGCCTCAGTGGAGAAGCCTCCACCTCTCAAGGGCAGCCCAGGACCATGCAGTGATTCGGGGCATCCTGAGGTTCACTCTTGTGGCTGGATGGCAAGAACTCTCTATGGGGTAGGAATGTACTACCTACCCCATGAACCAGCACACCGGAAAACTATTGGAAAAATGTTTACATTTTTCTAATAAAATCCAGACAATAAATTTGGTTCCTTTTATATTTTTAATACTGCAAATATGTTTGTGATTAAAACAAAATAATATCTGTCAGAAGGAAATAGAATATACATAGGATTCAACAGTTTCAGGATCCCTTGTCAAAAAAAATTGCATAACTTTAACATAATAATTTGGCACTATCTAGATGCCAGAAAGCCCGTAAAATGTAACATGGGTTTTAGCTTATAAGGATGATATCTGAAGACATGTAAGCCAGTATTTATAACCAGATGACTAGGCAGTTCAAAAAGTCATGGACACCAGTACTGCTAAAAGGAGATCAAGGAAAGATGCACATTTTCTGTCAATGAGAGTAGTTCCCAGGTTTGCATAGGAACACAGCCTTGTGGGACTTTGTAGGAGGCCTATAACTGTCCCTAAAAATAGGGAACATTCAAATTTTCTTCCTTCAAGTGTTAAGAGTAATCGTTTAAATAACTTACATAATGAATAGTTTGTAAAGATAACACAAAGGAACATCGTGAAAGTGTGGTTAGAATATTAGATTGGATAGTTAGGCCTACTTTAAGAAGTTTAAATTTTATTTAGAAGAGAGAAAAAGGAAGAGGCTACTTGTTATCCCCGATTCACCTGCTCTTTCTCATATTCATGCTTTCACTTGAGGATGGTACTCATCAAATTTGGACTTAAGGAAACAATGATAACCTTTCAAGATTCTGCTGAACTTCAGCTCCTTCCCAGATCATTCTATCAAAACACTCTCCCTTTAACAAAGTTCTCATACCTATGAACTGAACCAACACTTACTGTATATTCTAATCATCACTGGATAATAAATAAAGTTCATTGAAAGAGATGACAGACATATTTTATGCATCCTAAAAAAAATGAATGTTATTGCCATTCCTATAATAAGTAATGAAGAAAGAATCTAAATTATTTGATCTACCTTATAAAGGAAAACACATATAAGGTAAATAAATATTCTGGGTGATTATATAGAAAATAATAAAGATTATTAAGAAAGATTAGAACACTCTTGAGGATTAAAGCAGTTCTAAATGCATACTAGTAATTATTTTTTCTAGTTATCAAATGCACTTGATACTGTGATTGAGGTAGACTGTGAGTTGCGAATTTTATTCTGGCGACCTTGAGTTTTTAGTAAACTAAGATTCTCCTATTCAGTTTCACACTGTAACATTTGTTATATAGTATACTGTCATCATTCCACTGAAGAAATTTTGCCAAATTGGTACATTATATTTACATTCTCACAGGTGAATTCTATCAAACATTTAGAGAAGAGCTAACACCATTCCTTCTCAAACTCTTCCACACTATAGCAGAGGGAGGAACACTCCCAAACTCATTCTATGAGGCCACCATCACCCTGATACTAAAACCAGACAAAGATGTCACAAAGAAAGAAAACTACAGGCCAATATCACTGATGAACACAGACGTAAAAATCCTCAACAAAATACTAGCAAAGAGAATCCAACAGCACATTAAAAGGATCATACAACATGATCAATTAGGGTTTACCCCAGGAATGCAAGGATTCTTCAATATATGCAAATTACTCAATGTGATAAACCATATTAACAAATAGAAGGAGAAAAAACATATGATCTTCTCAATAGCTGCAGAAAAAGCTTTTGACAAAATTCAATATGCATTTATGATAAAAACCCTCCAGAAGGTAGGCATAGAGAGAACTTACCTCAACATAATAGAGGTCATATATGACAAACCCAAAGCCAACATCATTCTCAATGGTGAAAAACTGAAAGCATTTCCACTAAGATCAGGAACAAGACAAGATTGCCCACTCTCACCACTATTATTCAACATAGTTTCGGAAGTTTTAGCCACAGCAATCAGAGAATAAAAAGAAATAAAAGTAATCCAAGTCAGAAAAGAAGAAGTAAAACTGTCACTGTTTGCAGATGACACGATACTATACATAGAGAATTCTAAAGATGCCAGCAGAAAACTACTAGCTAATCAAAGAATTTGGTAAAGTAGCAGGATACAAAATTAATGCACAGAAATCTCTTGCATTCCTATACATTAACAATGAAAAATCTGAAAGAGAAATTAAGGAAACACTCACATTTACCATTGCAACAAAAAACAATAAAATACCTAGGAATAAACCTACCTAAGGAGAAAAAAGACCTGTATGCAGAAAATTATAAGACACTAATGAAAGAAACTAAAGATGATACAAACAGATGGAGAGATATACCATGCTCTTGGATTGGAAGATTCAACATTGTGAAAATGACTATATTACCCAAAGCAATCTACAGATTCAATGCAATCCCTATCAAGCTACTGATGGCATTTTGCACAGAACTACAACAAAAAAATTTCACAATCTGTATGGAAACATAATGACCCTGAATAGCCAAAGCAATCTTGAGAAACAAAAACAGAGCTGGAGGAATCAGGCTCCCGGACTTCAGATTATACTACAAAGCTACAATAATCAAAACAGTATGGTACTGGCACAAAAACCAAAATATAGATCAATGGAACAGGATAGAAAGCTCAGATAAACCCACACACATACGGCCAGCTTATCTTTGATAAAGGAGGTCAGGAATATACAATGGAGAAAGCACAGTTTCTTCAATAAGTGGTGCTGGGAAAACTGGACAGGTACATGTAAAAGAATGAAATTAGAACACTCTCTAACACCATACACAAAAATAAACCCAAAATGGATTAAAGACCTAAATGGAAGGCCAGATACTGTAAAACTCTTAGAGGAAAATATAGGCAGAACTCTCTTTGACATAAATCACAGCAAGATCTTTTTTTGACCCACCTCCTAGAGTAATGAAAATAAAAACAATGAAAAACAAATGGGACCTAATTAAATATAAAAGCTTTTGCACAGCAAAAGAAAGCATAAACAAGACGAAAAGACAACACTCAGAATGGGAGAAAATATTTGCAAATGCAGCACTGGACAAAGGATTAATTTCCAAAATATACAGGCAGCCCATGCAGCTCAATATCAAAAAATCAAACAACCCAACTCAAAAATGGGCAGAAGACCTAAATAGACATTTCTCCATAGTAGATAAACAGATTGCCAACAAACACATGAAAGGATGCTCAACATCACTAATCATTAGAGAAATGCAAATCAAAACTACAATGAGGTATCATCTCACACTAGTCAGAATGGCCATCAACAAAAAATCTGCAAACAATAAATTCTGGAGAAGGTGTGGAGAAAAGGGAACCCTCTTGCACTGTTGACAGGTAGGTAAATTGATACAGCCACTATGGAGAACAGTACAGAGGTTCCTTAAAAATCTAAAAATAGAACTACCATACAACCCAGCAATCCCACTACTGGGCATATACCCTGAGAAAACGATAATTCAAAAAAAGTCATGTACCACAATGTTCATTGAAGTTCTATTTACAGTAGCCAGGACATGGAAGCAATCTAAGTGTCCATCAACAAATGAATGGATAAAGAAGATGTGGCACATATATACAATGGAATATTACTCAGCCATAAAAAGGAATGAAACTGAGTTATTTTTAGTGAGGTGGATGGATCTAGAGTCTGTCATACAGAGTGAAGTAAGTCAGAAAGAGAAAAAGAAATACCGTATGCTAACACATATATATGGAGTCTAAGAAAAAAAAAAAAAGGTCATGAAGAACCTAGGGGTAAGATGGGAATAAAGACACAGACCTACTAGAGAATGGACTTGAGGATATGGGGAGGGGGAAGGGTAAGCTGGGACGAAGTGAGAGAGTGGCATGGACATATATACACTACCAAATATAAAATAGATAGCTAGCAGGAAGCAGCCGCATAGCACAGGGAGATCAGCTCGGTGCTTTATGACCACCTAGAGGGGTGGAATAGGGAGGGTGGGAGACACAGAGGGAAGAGATATGGGAACACATGTATATGTATAACTGATTCACTTTGTTATAAAGCAGAAACTAACACACCATTGTAAAGCAATTATACTCCAATAAAGATGTTAAAAAAATTAAAAATAAATAAATAAAAATTTTTAAAAAGGAAATTAAAAAAAAGCAGATGGGGCACATATATACAATGGAATATTACTCAGCCATAAAAAGAAATGAAATTGAGTTATCTGTAGAGAGGTGGATGGACCTAGAGTCTGTCATACAGAGTGAAATAAGTCAGAAAGAGAAAAACAAATACCATATGCTAAGACATAAATATGGAATCTAAAAAAAAAAAAAAGAAGAAAGTTCTGAAGAACCTAGGGGCAGGACAGGAATAAAGACTCAGACATAGAGAATGGACTTGAGGACACTGGGAGGGAGAAGGGTAAGCTGGGATGAAGTGAGAGAGTGGCATGTACATATATACACTACCAAATGTAAAACAGATAGCTAGTGGGAAGCAGCCACATATCACAGGGAGATCAGCTCGGTGCTTTGTGACTACCTAGAGGGGTGGGATAGGGAGGGTGGGAGAGAGACGCAAGATGGAGGAGATATGGTGATATATGTTTATGTACAGCTGATTCACTTTGTTATACAGCAGAAACTAACATACAATTGTAAAGCAATTATACTCCAATAAAGATGTTTAAAAAAATAAAAAATAAAATAAAATACAGGGGAAAAATAAAAATGAATTTACATCCTAATGTTATAAAATGCAAAAAGATTTTTGAGCAGAACTGCATGAAATTTTCATCCCAAGAGCGTTTTAAGAACTAGATAAGCAAATAGGTATAACCAGAGTCTAAGAGAATTCAAAGGAGCCGGAGTATGAGTTTCCTTCCCACTCCTTGATCCTCAATTTAACCCACTTGTGTTACGAAGAGTAGTGTGTATGTTAAGAATTTTTTCATGATTATAATTAACATTATGAAAAACTCATTTACATAAATTGGCAAATAATTTACATAGTCATCAAAGGTCTACCAAACAAAAACTTGCTTAAAAAAGGCAAACTCAGAGCCCTGGAGACTTAAACTTAGTATGTTCTACCCAAATTTGCTGAATGACCTTTAAGCCATTTATCTCCTCTTTATCAATTCTTTCAAGTAAAAAAGTGAGATAATAATTCCTAGCTACCTCACAGAGTTGGTGTAAACATCAAATAAAACAATGAATATTCATGTTCTTCATAAAGCATAAAATGCTTACCCAACATAAATCATTATTTTTATCGTGTGAGCAGAATGAGAAAGAAAAGTTTGAGGTCTCCAGCTAATTGTCTTTAAAATCTGAAACACATGTTGTAGTAATTATCCTTTTGTGTATCGCTCTCTCTCTCTTTTTAAGAATTCTTGAGTGATGGATGATACAGATCTGAAAATCATTATGCTGGAATATTTCCAGCCCTCCCAGCCACAAAAATGTGTCTGTGTATTGCTGCAACTCCCTAATGGTATTAATAGAAGCAGAGGTTCTAAAATATTGTTATGAACTTTTTAAAGGTTCCATTATTTCTATTTGGTTCATGGATGTTTAAGAAAAGTAGTGAGTTTAGTTTGAAGCAACTCAGAATGACAAAATGAGACTTTACTCAAAGCCCCTATGTAATTTCAACTCAATTCTAGAGTCATCTGATAAGTTATGTCAATTATTTCAATAGGCAATAAAGAAATTAAAACAGGACATTACATGGGAATTCTCCTTATCATTCTAGACACAGTATTTTGGGAGAAAACTGTTTAACAACTAAACTGTCAGTAGTGAAACTACACCAGCTTATAAATAAATCAGAGATATTTTTTGCCAGTGGGCTCCAAAGTGGGGTACACACACACCAGAAGATATACAATACAAGAGAAGCTATAGAGGTATTGGAGAACATACTAGAACTTCCAATATTTATTCAAAAGTCAGTGATCAAGCTCTATTAATATTTTATATTTAAACTTACAAATTATATGTTACTAACATAAATAAATATACCTGTATTTATGTTGCTGGGTGCAAGTTTGTTCAAATAGTTCTTATTGATAGAGTCGCAAATCAAAAATTTTGGAGAAGAACAGATTTAACAATAAGGAAAATTTTACATTAGGTTACATTCTCTCTAGAAGTTACTCTAGCAACTTCTTAGGATAACAGTAGTCTACAAAGAAAAAATCATATTAAATAACAATGTTAAGAGTAGAAAATGACCCATGGGTCTAATTCAGCATTACTTAAAATGGGTAAAGGTAACTATGAGAAAAATAAGAAAGAAAACAGAAGAATGAGAGAAAGAGGAAGGAAGGAAGGAAGGAAGGAAGGAAGGAAGGAAGGAAGGGGGAGGGAGGGAGAAAGGAAGGGAGGGAGGGAGGGGAGATAGAGAGGATTGGGGGAAGGAGAGAAGAGGAAGGGGAAAAGGATGAAAATTTTCTGGAAGAGGAAGCGGAAATAGTGTAGGAGTAAAGGCTAGTGATTTACTATTAAACAATGACAAAAAAAGAAAACATTTTAGCAGCTGATATACTGTTTTGAAATTTCCCTGACTTCAGAAAACCATCTTCTATGGTTTCCTCAACTAGAAACAGTCCAGAAAATTCAGGTGCAAACTGGTGTGAAAGCAAGTTTTCTCTAGTGTGAAAATGAAGTGAATAGAGCTGCTATTCACATATTTTCTGCCATGTTGTTCTGCCTCTAGTTCTGTACAGTCTCTGGTCTGAAGAAGGAGGCAACAAGCCACTGTGAGTCTTACTTCTTCCTGGAAACTATGAGTTGTACAACTGGATACAAATCATAGTTCAAGACCATTAAACCAAGAACCAGAGAACTTGGACTCTAGAACTATTTCTGTCAGAGTATAACCTTAACAATGCATTAACTTGAAAAGGTGGTGTTGTGTCCCTTCTGTAGAACCCTAATGTTGTCACTGATTTCTAAGTTCATAGCTCTAATTGATCCTATATTATTTCATCACATTAATTTGAAATGTGACTGTTGGGGAAAACTTGTACAGCATGTAAGTCTCTGTGATTTATTATATTATTTCCTCTATGAACTGCCATATGTACCAAATGTGAACATGAAATTCATTCATACATTCATTTAGAAAGTATTTATTGATCTCCTAAGATTTGCCAGGTACTGTGCTAAATTCTTCACCTACAACAGTGATTAGAAATATATTTTTCCTGTACTCACAGAGCTTAGGGGCTGCTGGAAAGCAATTATACAAGTAATATGCTAAGGACTATGATGTGGATTCAGGGTGTGTAGAGCCACAGAGCAGAATATTTAATCTTGATTTAAACAGTTAAAAATTCCTGGAAGAATCAACTAATAAATCACCCTGAAATATGAATAAGAATTGGCCCAAGAAGGGTGATGAGCAGCACAAGATAAAAAGAAATCATTGGCGCCATACAGAGCAAGAAGAGACACATTTAGAAATCAAAAGTCAGGGCTGCCATGTTTGCATCCCTGGGGAGAACCTCTGAAGTCATAGCCTGCTTGGCATCCCTTGAGCTGTGCAGTCTACAGTATACGCGGTGTAAGACACACCTCTTCCAGACTTAGTTCATTATGGTTGGGTGAGAAGTGTGAATGTGGACATTGAGAGGTAAAAAGGGTCAAATATAAAAGGACAATATAATCAAAGTGTTGGAGTTTGGGTCGAAGTATTTTAAGCAGAGAAAGGAAACATAATCATATCACCATTTTGCAGTGACTCTCCCTGTATCTTGAGTCTGAGGCTCTTCCAGATTCCAAGCTACCATGCCAGCCCATGTGCACATAATAAAAGCCTGGCTGGGTTTGCCTTTCCCCAACAAAGCTTCTCTGCCTATGTCAAGCATGTTCCTGTGACTGCCTGGGTACCCACATGCAGTAAATATGCTGAGGGGTGAAAGTAGCTTCATTATCTGCTAGGATCAGCCTTTCTGTACTTTATCGCATTTTGACATTTTTACTTCCACAGCTCTTTGATACTTTTAAGGAAAAAATTGACTCTTTAGTTTAGACAATGTTGTTTCATTGTTACAGCAAGAGTAATGCTCTTTCCCAATATATTCTGAGGTACTACAAACTAACTGAGGGTAGAACTCACTACTTCTATTTTTTTCTGTTTGGAGAGGTTCCCTATACGGCATTCTTCACTTAGGAAAGCTCCAAACAATACCAGATTATTACAGCCCTGATTATCTAACAAACATGGCATCCTATATTACACATTTACATACATTTATAAATCCATTATGTGGGCAAACAGTGTAGTCGACATTTTTCCCTTTAGGGATCATCAACAAGTTACAGTAAAGTAGGTGCTTTCCAAGTGTGAATGACAATGGTCAATCTGTTTACTCCTTTGAAATTATGAAGATCATGATAATGGCTAAAGCCTGTGTAATGGATACCCGATGGGCACACATTCTCCTAACCCATCCTTTTACTTAGGCACACAATCAGCTGCAAGCATTTGTAACCTGACAGCTGATGCTTCGGCTGTCTTCTATAGCTCTCATCTGCATCCCTGGGGCTTCTCTGTCACCACCTCATCGGACTCCTTTAAGGACTGGCAGAGATTTTTTAAGGAACATCCATACTGTTCTCCATAGTGGCTGTATCAGTTTACATTCCAACCAACAGTTCAAGAGGGTTCCCTCTTCTCCACACCCTCTCCAGCATTTATTGTTTGTACATTTTTTGATGATGGCCATTCTGACCGGTGTGAGATGATATCTTGTTGTAGTTTTGATTTGCATTTCTCTAATGATTAATGATGTTGAGCATTCTTTCATGTGTTTGTTGGCAGTTTGTATATCTTCTTTGGAGAAATGTCTACTTAGGTCTTCTGCACATTTTTGTATTGGGTTGTTTGTTTTTTTGATATTGAGCTGCATGAGCTGCTTGTAAATTTTGGAGATTAATCCTTTGTCAGTTGCTTCATTTGCAAATATTTTCTCCCATTCTGAGGGTTCTCTTTTCACCTTGTTATGGTTTCCTTTGCTGTGCAAAAGCTTTTAAGTTTCATTAGGTCTCATTTGTTTATTTTTATTTTCATTTCCATTTTTCTAGGAGGTGGGTCAAAAAAGATCTTGCTGTGATTTATGTCATAGAGCGTTCTGCCTATGTTTTCCTCTAAGAGTTTGATAGTGTCTGGCTTTCCATTTAGGGCTTTAATCCATTTTGAGTTTATTTTTGTGTATGGTGTTAGGGAGTGTTCTAATTTCATTCTTTTAGATGTAGCTGTCCAGTTTTCCCAGCACCACTTATTGAAGAGAATGTCTTTTCTCCACTGTATATTCTTGTCTCCTTTATCAAAGATAAGGTGACCATATGTGCGTGGGTTTATCTCTGGGATTTCTATCCTGTTCCATTGATCTATATTTCCGTTTTTGTGCCAGTACCATACTGTCTTGATTACTGTAGCTTTGTAGTATAGTCTGAAGTCAGGAAGCCCAATTCCTCCAGCTCCATTTTTCTTTCTCAAGATTGCTTTGGCTATTCGGGATCTTTTGTGTTTCCATACAAATTGTGAAATTTTTTGTTCTAGTTCTGTGAAAAATACCAGTGGTAGCTTGATAGGGATTGCAGTGAATCTGTAGATTGCTTTGGGTAGTATGGAGGTTCCTTAAAAAACTCAAAATAGAACTACCATATGACCCAGCAATCCCACTACTGGGCATATACCCTGAGAAAACCATAATTCAAAAAGAGTCATGTACCAAAATATTCATTGCTGCTCTATTTGCAATAGCCAGGACATGGAAGCAACCTAAGTGTCCATCAACAGATGAATGGATAAAGAAGATGTGGCACGTATATACAATGGAATATTACTCAGCCATAAAAAGAAACAAAATTGAGTTATTTGTAGTGAGATGGATGGACCTAGAGTCTATCATACAGAGTGAAATAAGTCAGAAAGAGAAAAAGAAATACCGTATGCTGACACATACATATGGAATCTAAAAAAAAAAAAAAAAGGTCATGAAGAACCTAAGGGCAAGACAGGAATAAAGACACAGACCTACTAGAGAATGGACTTGAGGATACGGGGAAGGGGAAAGGTAAGCTGGGATGAAGTGAGAGAGTGGCATGGACATATATACACTACCAAACGTAAAATAGATAGCTAGTGGGAAGCAGCTGCATAGCACAGGGAGATCAGCTCGGTGCTTTGTGACCACCTAGAGGGGTGGGATAGGGAGGGTGGGAGGGAGAGAGACTCAAGAGGGTAGAGATATGGGGAAATATGTATATGTATAACTGATTCACTTTGCTATAAAGCAGAAACTAACACACCATTGTAAAGAAATTATACTCCAATAAATATGTTAAAAAAGAAAGAAAAAAAAAAGAACTGGCAGAGACACTCTGACTCATGCACAAAGCTGAGGTGTGGGGAAGCTAACACCACAGGGCAATCCTTGACCAACTAGGAATGAAGGGAAGCAGTGGATAAACACTCCCTTCTGTCATGTCTTGCTGACCATGTCTGAAGCACAGCTCCTCAAGGGTCTCTAGGAGGATTGCGCTCCTGTCATCCACAGAGGTGATTAGCTCAATGAAATACCCTTGGATGGGCTTTCTCTCTTGCCCTGTGTCACTCTTCCCGGGGCCCTAGGACTCTTTCTTGGGATCGTTTCTCAGAATAAACTGCCTGTATGTAAGCTCTCATATGAAGCTCTGCTTTTTGGGGCATCAATGTTAAAACAGCCTGGGAGGGTTGACCAACAATTATAGATGGAAGAAAATAGAGATGGAGGCAGTTCATGATTTCAGAGATGTGAAAAGACTAAAACCATCACCACCGTGTCAGGCAACAACATATCGTTACAGAAAATATCTCTAACAACCTATTTAGTGCATTCATTTCCTACAGTGACACATCCCATGCTGACAGTATCTGAATGAATAGTTTTAAAATTTAAAAATGCCAAATGTTTTTAGAAAAGTTGGGACATACTTTGAAATATTTCTATCTTAAATGTTAACACTTTAACACACATACAAAATGATCAACTGCATAAAATAGTGCTATTCAAAAATATTGTAGAACTCAAAAAATTCACAGAGCACCACAGGTTGTTACATCTGATAAGACACAAATGTTTTGTAATGTGTAATGAAGATCCACCTTCACACGTGTGTGTGTGTGTGTGCGTGTGTGTGTGTGTGTGTGTGTGTGTGTGTCCCAGGCAAAAGAGCCTTCTTACTCCAATCTACCCTAAACCACCTACAAGCCCGGAATGGAGGAATGGAGACTGTATGATGAGGGTGAATGTGGTCACTCAAATGACAGCTGGAAGGCTGGGCAGCCATGGTGACACCAAGGAGTAGCTGATTTCCATCAACCCCTCACTCCCACTATTCTCCTCAAATAAAGCTACTACTACTTTATCTGTGTTATTATTCACATTCTACTACTACTAATAATAATAATCTTTTATATGGACAATTGATATTTTATTAGTAAATTTTTAATAAAAACCTTTTTGGAAAACATTTCTATTTTTTTATCTCTAACCTAAAATATAAATAAAAATTTAAGCAAATACAGCTCTAAGACAAGTCCTCCAGGTATCTCTTCTTTCCTGACAGGTCATATCTGATTGTTGCTCCCGTAGAGAAGTACCAGGATCAACAAGTAGAGCAGCAACTTCAGTGAGACATGATGGTGGAGTGAAACAAAGCAATTCAATAAGAATGGAGTTAAAGCTAAAGATGTGAAAGATATTTAAGGAACTTGGTGATTGATTAGATGTGAGGGATGACATATAATCTAGCACATATTATAAGACATTAGTTTTATATTCCCTTCCAATCTATTTCTAAGAATAGCTGCTAGTGAACTGCTTTGTGTAGATGACAAGGCGTCTTAATTAGGGTTAAAAAAAACTTGGGTGATCAAGAGAGAAGGACCTGGGAAAAGCACAGAAATGAAAATCATTCAATCTGTGTAGAGGATTAAAGACAGAAAAGGCATTTGTAATCAGATAAAGTCTGACTAAGAGAAGTACAGTCAACTCACATCTAACTGGAATAAATACAGCTTCTCTTGGACCAAACCCTCATTAAATGCTGGATTTCACTGATTTTTCATGTAACTCACTGGTTCTCAATGAGGGATGAATCCGCCTAAGGGCATTTGGCACTGTCTGGAAATATTTTGGGCTGTACTGGAGGGTACTACACAGTGGCCAGGGATTTGCCAAACATCCTATAATGCACAGGACATCCCTCTACAACAAAGAATTATCCAGCACAAAATATCAATAGTGTCAAGGTTGAAAAACCCTGGAACCCACTGACATCAGAAATATGAAATCCAACATATAGGCACTTGTTATGTTGTGGAAGTCACTAAGAAAAGTAAGTCACAGGCCCTGCCATGAAGAAGAGAATATTTAAATTCATTAATTTTCAATATAAAAGCAGGTATTAATAGTTCAGATAATAACAGTAAGTATGCCATAAATCACTATGTCTATGATTGCTGAATAAATGGTACCAATGATAAGTGCTCTGGGCAGTTGGTAGATTTTTCTAGATTGGAGAGCAAAAATCAGCCTAGAAAAGACTACAGTTATCTTGTGAACAAGGCAAAACCTGAGGGATCCTGAGAAGAGATAAGTTAAGCTTTAGCTCCTCAAAGAACAAGAGGTCATGTGACGGATGCAACAGCACACACCTGAGCCTGATTTGGGGAAAGTTCAAAAGTTGTGCAGAGAATGAAGGATATACTTCTTTGCTTAACCATAGAGCCAATTAGGCTGGTAAATAGTTTAAGGCCAGATTGTAGAGAGTCCTATTTTGTTTAACTAGAGGTGGAGTTTGGAGCAGTAGACTAACAAAATGAAATCTGTATTTTAGGAAACAGAATTATGTGACAGTGAGTGGAATTGACTATCGGAAGCACTGTGAGCAAAGAGAGAACTCAAGATGGATACAGTGTTTGTGGTATGACAATAGATTCTAGCACCAAAATGGTGGCTCTGAGAAAGAAGAAAGGAGGGATAAGAAAGGCAACTTGAGGAGTGAGGAATGGACAGGACTATTCAGAACTTATAAGGGCAAAGAAGAGTACATCAATGAAAGCAATTTGTTTTATTTAAAAGATTATTAAAAATTGACCTAAGCTGGGCTTCCCTAGTGGCGCTGTGGTTGAGAATCTGCCTGCCAATGCAGGGGACACAGGTTCGAGCCCTGGTCGGGGAAGATCCCACATGCCGTGGAGCAACTAGTCCCGTGAGCCACAACTACTAAGCCTGCGCGTCTGGAGCCTGTGCTCCGCAACAAGAGAGGCCGCGATAGTGAGAGGCCCGCGCACCGCGATGAGGAGTGTCCCCCACTTGCCGCAACTAGAGAAAGCCCTCGCACAGAAACGAAGAGCCAACACAGCCATAAATAAATAAATAAAATTTTTTAAAAAAAGAAAGAAAACTTGACCTAAGCCAATCTGATCTTTCATCCACTGTGATTCTTTTTGTAAATAATGGTAGATTCTGGTAATTATAAGTAACGGTGCTTTATACAATGATGATGATGATGATGACAACAATAACAAAGACAGTAATTATATCACCTATCTCTTAGGCACCGCAGAGAATTCTCTTGGCCTCACCTGGCTCTTATTCCAGTCCCTGGGCAGTGCCAGTCCTGCATAAACTCTCTCCAGCTTCCTGTAGGTGCCTCCTGACAGTGCCTTGTCCCAGGTCTGTACTGTATGTCTCCTCCCTCCTTACCCAGGGCTTTGCTGAGTGGAATCCCATAGTAATCTACTTGATGCCCATATTTGTACAATCTGAAAGTACATGGGAGTTAGTACTCCATGGGGGCACACATTAACCAATCAAGGATGGAAGCCAGTAGATATATACTCTCCATCCCCTCCCCTGTCTACAGCGGATCCCAGGGCAGAGTTTCTACTGCTTCCGAGGTGGTCCTATTAGATCAAGAAACCAATCACCTGCATCTCTTAAGTGGCCAACTTAATGAGGCATCCTTACATTGCTTTTTTCTTCCTTTTGCTTCCTTCCACCTGTCACTCTCACCTGGATCTCTGTGGTCACACATTCCAATTAAGCACTTGCCTTTAACTCGTTTCAGGTCTGCTTTATGAAGAACCCAGGTAAATGCAATGGTGATGATGATGATATGATGATGATGGCAGTAATAACTAATATTGTTGATATTGCTAAGTGTCAGTCACTATTACAAGCACTTTCACCCTTGTTACAATCCTATATGGTTGGTATTATTATTCCCGATTTTACAGATGAAGAAACTAAGGCTAAGAGAGGTTCCTGCTTTTCTTCTTTGATAAGTTATTTGACAGTGACGTGTTGATGAGCCTACAGATACGTATTCTTTTTCCCTCTCCAAACAAAACAAGAGAAAAAAAGGGGGAAAATAGATGGCTACATTAAATGGATATTTCTAGTTTGTTTTGGTAACAGAAGTAACACTGATTCCTGAATACATTACAAAGTAGACTTTGAAATTACCTATTATTCATTATCATCTCATTAATTCTAGTGGTGAAATAATTTATTTATGACTATCCTTCTTTTGAGAAGGTATCATCAATATAAGATTGTTTTCTAAAATTTTAGAAATAATGACAGTTCTGGGGACAAAATAGCAAACACCTTGTTGAGTAACAAAGTCACATCTTTCAGGTATATGTTAGCTGTTTCTGGCAGTCTTCGGTATTTTAGGGATATCTTAATGATGAATCTCCAAATTATATTATGAAAAATGAAGTAAATATATATGCATGAAACATTGTTTACATTTCTCCCCGAGGTATTTAATTTTGTGCTTGTGCCACAAACAGCACACCCAGACTTGTGCCATAATCTTTATTTAAAAAAAAAAAAAATCCCCTTTCTGGGGAATTCCCTGGTGGTCCAGTGGTTAGGACTCAGAGCTTTCACTGCTGTGGCCGGGTTCAGTCCCTGGTCGGGGAACTAAGATCCTGCAAGCCGCATGGCATGGCCAAAAACAGAAAACAAACAAACAAAGAAACCCTTTCCATAATTGGTGCTTCCTACTGATTTAGCAAATTCTGGGCACCAAAATCCAGGTTCTAATAACAAGTAGGGGCCTCCTAGATATTTATAATGTAACAATACTCAGAGGCATTCTTTAAATCAAGATTAATCAAGATAAAATAATTTGTTAAGAATCACTGGATATTTGTTCTGGAATAAAAATGATATAGTTTATGAACTAGTAAGTATAAACATTATTATAAGCACAGTGGATGTAACATATTCTGTAAGTTGTTTATTTTTTACTCAGGCTCACTTCAAGGAATGCGTGAAACACTGACCAAGAATAGTCAAGTATGATGCTGCTATCCTGCTCCTGTTCAGATCTGCTTTCTTCATCTAATACTCCTCCTTGGTGTGCCACACCTCCTGCATGCTCTGTGATCTCCATTGCCGTGATCACTTTCTGGTATCACAGCTTCTCATTCAAGTGCCATAACATTTTGAGTTTCTCTAGTTATGAATGCTTAGAGTTTACATTTAAGTTCATCAACTGACTGATGCTAAACTTTTAAGATTTCTTGTCCTTGAAAAGTGTTGTAAAATGTCACACCATTACAAAGAAAGGACACCTTTCCCCTGCACATGTTCTCATTTGTACCACTTCTTTGAGCCTCTGGAAGCCAGCATCTTTCTGACTACTTAATTTGCAAGTTGCATACTCTGCACCATGCTTCAGACAGTTTTGGAATGAAGTAGATAGAACTGAGTTTGGAAATACAGTTGTGAATAATGGAATTTGAAGATAACTGGGAATAGTTGGTAGACTTGAGTATGTGAGTGTTTTTAAATACTGATGACACAAACAATAGAAACAAAGTTTAAAAATAAACATCAATATTTACAATATTTATAAAAGACAAATAGAAAGTAAAGAGCTCTTGCAAAATAATAAGAGAATGATGAAAACTACAGTAGAAAAAGTTAAAGCACATTAAAAGGAAATTTACAGAAGAAATATAAATGATCAATACACATTATTAAGGCTTATAATAATAATAAAAAAATACTAATTTGGGGGACTTCCCTGGTGGTGCAGTGGTTAAGAACCCATCTGCCAATGCAGGGGACATGGCTTTGTCCCTGGTCCAGGAAGATCCCACACGCCAGGGAGCAAATAAGCCCGTGCGCCACAACTACTAATCCTGCACTCTAGAGCCCGCTAGCCACAACTACTGAGCCTGTGTGCCACAACTACTGAGCCCACATGCCTAGAGCTCTGCAACAAGAGAAGCCACTGCAATAAGAAGTCCGTGCACCACAATGAAGAGTAGCCCCCGCTTGCCACAACTAGAGAAAGCACGCACACAGCAAAGAAGACCCAACGCAGCCAAAAATTTAAAAAAGAATACTAATTTTTAAAAATGAGATTCCGGGCTTCCCTGGTGGTGCAGTGGTTGAGAGTCTGCCTGCCGATGCAGGGGACGCGGGTTCGTGCCCCGGTCCGGGAAGATCCCACATGCCGCGGAGTGGCTGGGCCCGTGAGCCATGGCCGCTGAGCCTGCACGTCAGGAGCCTGTGCTCCGCAACGGGAGAGGCCACAACAGTGAGAGGCCCGCGTACCACAAAAAAAAAAGAGATGCCAAGCCTATAAAATTGTCCAATGTTTGAAATAATCTCCATCATTTGTGAGGCTATTAAGAAATAGAGACTCTCATATACTACTGTTGGCAGTATACATTGGAACATCCTTTTTCAGGAGAATTTTTGCATTACAAATATTTCAAAAGCACACCTTGCGACTTAGAAATTCAATTTGTTAAACATTTCCTAAGGAAATAATTACTTAATTACATAAAGGTGTAGCCATGTTGATGTCCTTTACAATTCTACTTATAGTTGCAAAAACAACAGAATCAACCTAAATAATGGTACTTTATGCAACAAAATATTGTATAGCCACTAAAATAAATATATAGATATAGTGCTACGAAAAAATCAATATAAACTGTAAACTTTTAAATGTAGTCTACAAGCAATGTTATAATCTTATCTTAGAATGAAAGATATATGCATATATTTTTTAAAAAATACAGAAGTATATGTGAATCTGAAAAAGAATGTGTGTGTGTGTGTGTGTGTGTGTGTGTGTATAAACGGAATCACTTTGCTGTACACCTGAAACTAACAGAACATTGTAATCAATTATACTTCAAGGGAAAAACGTTTATGTGACAAAATACCAAAATGTTATCGGGGCTTGTGCCTAGATAACGAGATTTTGGTTGAAATTTTTTATCTCTTTTTTCAAATTTTCTATAGTAATAGTGGATAACTTGTGAAATATATTAATATAGAAATATAACTTAAGTATTGAAAGAAATTCCTGTAGGAGAAAAACTTTTTGTATGCCAATCGAATTATTTGGAGAGGTAAATATTAATTCTTTTGAATAACTCCTACTCTACTACAGCTTACAAATAACAACCTCTTGATGCTTTTAAAATATGTATGTGATTTCAATAGAGGTAGATACTTTCTAACATAAATACTGTACTTGGAAGACTTCCAGTTTAAAACAGCATGCAGTTAACAGACCTTGATGCAACATTTCTAAATTTCCCATAAAAATATTTGCAAATACCCTGAAAAATGCAAGAACATATAATGCTACAAATATTTGGTCTGCAAGAAGGTACTTACTTATTTACTTACTTAGGGAACTAGATTGAAGGATGAAATTAGTAGCCCTCCATCTGCCTGAAAATATGTCTTTTGTTCCCCTAAAGGTCAGCCAAGTGCCAGGGAAGGCAGCACAGCGAAACGGCTAAGAGTAAGGACTTTGGAGTGAGGCAGTGCTTGCAAGGTTAGACCAAGTGCATTCGAAGTTGACATCCTGGGTTTATGGCAACTTGCTGGAAATACAATTTTAACAGAAGGATAAAGAGGGGAGAAAAGAAAATTCATAATACCTTGAATATTTTCTACATGCAGAAACAAAGGACAATTGTTGTCTTGCTAATCAAAAGCTAAAAGCCAAATATATATCTTTAAGGATTAGAGAAAAGGGCACATATATGAGTAGCCTTAGGAATTTAGAATTGGTGGAACAATGTAGATAATTATGAGGTGGCTTCCTTTTTGGCAGTTAATTTGGATACATTAATCATAATCAACTCTCTTTAATCAGAAATTGGGATTTCCTGAGGACTTTTCATTAATTGCGAACCAGAGTGGTAGGCAAATTATTCTTCACTGTAGATCAGAGTACTCCTTTGTGGGTTATGTTCATATCCCACAGAATTAAGTTCAAATAGAATTTTTACTGAATTTTGCTATCATATTACTACATATCTCTCATTAATTCATTATTGCTAATAGAAAACATATGTGTCCTTAAACTGGCATCCCATGAAATGACAGCTGATGAGTGAAAGTGAGCTTTAGCAGGTACAGCTGGGAGCATGTAGGTGAGTGGTTGATGTTTTATTCAGCACAGAACCAGTTACACCAGCTCCATAATCTCTATTTTGTGCTGTCTTCTAATGACATTAAAACAGATTCTATTTCTTTATAAGATATAATGTTTAGCTTTTCTAATTTTACTTTTATAATGAAATTGAAGTAGGCTGTGTGCAGTCGTTTGGATAGAACTACAAGTGCCAACAGCTATATTCTTTCAATTAAAGAGCAGTCCATTTTGGTTAACTTTAGTAAGTGGTCTGACAGCTTTATGTGAAAATTTTCTACCTCTTTTGTTGGAATTTGACCAAAAGTCTTGAAACTGCAAGTGAAACTGTTTATCATAAATGGATAATTCTCAGAAAGAAAAGTTTAATCGTAATGCAACTATTTGAGTTAACGTTTGTGTTTGATGATATATATTACATATATGGGTAATTACGCACCCTTTTGATATTTACATTTAGTAATTCACGTTCTTCACTGTGTAAGGCAGTTTAACCAGGGCAGTGGCTTCCAGAATTACTCTTCACTTTCATCTTGAACTTCTTGAAAACTCTGTGTAAGAGGTAGCCTTATTCCGGCAAAAGCAGCAGCATAGGACTCAGTGACCAAAATCTCTTGCAGGTTTTGAAGCTGCCAAAAGCACACAATTTTGCCCAAGTCCTTTAACTCTCCAAGCCTCTTGTTTCTTCGATCATAACATTAACAAATGGTAATTATTAATTATGTTACTACTGTTATTAAAATAACAGTGGCTAACATTTATTTGGTAATTGCCATATGTCACATAGCACTCTGTAAGACTTCAGTTAATCACCACAAGGACTCCATGTACAGTAAGAGTCATTTTCCCATTTTACTGATGAGGACCCTGAGGTACAGAGAGGGTTAGAAACTTGCTCAAGTTCTCATAGCTAGTAGAGGGCAGGACCAGAAAATTAACTAAGGTCTAAATAGTAATAAAAGATATTGAAAGGCCCCTTCAATTCTAAAATTCAGATTAAAATAGGGATCACCTGCTGAATTATAGCTCTGCATAAAGGTAAGACTGGCTTTAAAAAAAAATCGTATGAAAATTATACTTATGGAACAAACACATTACCCATAGTTCTAAAAAGTGTCCTTACCGTAATAACTTATAATGATAGTTAATATAGTTTATTTATAAACCTTTTTTTTAAGTTACTATTTGAAAGGAGGATGACCCGTAATTTTTATATAAAGTACAAGGCATTGTAATATTACTTCTTGTTAATTTTCAATTGACCATTTTGCTCTTTTAAGTCATGTCTACTATTACCATCTGCGCCACTTCTGGCTGTGCAATTGGAATCTTTGAAAGGTACTTTCATTATTCGCAAAGGCAGAAACAATGAAACTGTGTTCATATTACATTTAGTAGGGCATATACTCTAAAATGTTTAGTCAGAGTAACAAAAATCACATCAATTCTAGTTATTGTCAGCCTAGAAATCTCTTAAAATTAGACTTCACTGAAAGTCAATTCAAGGGTTTGAGTCTCTTGGTAAATCAGGACTGTCTCACTGAACTTCCAGGAATAATGGAATGTTTTTATATTGATAGTTTTCTTCACACCATGTTGAAGCTTACCCCCATGGCTTTGCTCATGCTAAATTTTGACTTGTAATATTTTCTTCTCCTTGGTAAACTCTTACATCTCCTTCTTTTATTCTTTAAGACTCGGCTTTGTTTCAACTTTTTCTAAAACATCTTCTTCATGCCCCACTAAAATTGACACATACCCAGAAAAAATGGTGCTCTTTTATGGAGCTCTCTATTGCTGTATGTACTGCATTACAGTACAATTGTCTGTTTATGTATATTTCTTCCCTACAAGATAGTGTATCACTTGTTTCAAGCAGACTTTGTATGTAGAAAAAGAACCATAAATTCTCAAAGGCATACAATAATAACTATGTTTCTCACAGATCTGTGAGTCACCTGGTAGTTGGTTGATCTAAACTGGCTCAACTGGCCAGTTCTGCTTCAAGCTATGGGTCCAGCTGGGCTTGGCTTCTTACTCAGGTCTGTATGTATACTACTCCTGAGGCCCAGTTTCTACTTGTGGTGATGGAGAAAAAAATAAATTAAGCCCCACTGCACAAGCACATTTTATGTTACTGCTTTCATCACACCAGCTAACATCCTTTTAGCAAAAGTAAGTCACATGGACAAACCCAAACTCAGAGGGGCAGAGAAATACACTCTACCCCTATGACCCCATGACAAGGCTATGAATGCACAGAATCAATTCAACGGAGTGAAAATTTGTATCCAATAAGTAAAATACCATGTAATAAATACCCTCTCTAATTCATCTTTATTTGTATATCCAATGCCTGGAATTGTACTTAACCATAGAGAGTACAGAAGACATGTTTGAAGAAGAAATGTCTCTGACATAGCAGTCCCCACACTCATCCATTTTATGAAGCATACTCCAAATCACATAAAACTGCCAAAGAATTGAAACAGAAGATGATGATCTGTTCACTTTAATTTACTGAGACATGAGACTTTCAATAGCTCCCAAATAGAAATACAAAGACTTTCCTACAGTAAACTGCTAGGTTATAATTTTGACAAAGGAGCAGACAGCAGTAGACTTAGAAATGTAACTCATTCAGATATCATCTCACACCAGTCAGAATGGCCATCATCAAAAAATCTAGAAACAATAAATGCTGGACAGGGTGTGGAGAAAAGGGAACACTCTTGCTCTGCTGGTGGGAATGTGAATTCATACATCCACTATGGAGAAGAGTATGGAGGTTCCTTAAAAAACTACAAAGAGAACTACCATATGACCCAGCAATCCCACTACTAGGCACATACCCTGAGAAAACCATAATTCAAAAAGAGTCATGTACCAAAATGTTCATTGCAGCTCTATTTACAATAGCCCAGAGATGGAAACAACCTAAGTGTACATCATCGGATGAATGGATAAAGAAGATGTGGCACATATATACAATGGAATATTACTCAGCCATAAAAAGAAACGAAATTGAGCTACTTGTAATGAGGTGGATAGACCTGGAGTCTGTCATACAGAGTGAAGTAAGTCAGAAAGAGAAAGACAAATACCGTATGCTAACACATATATATGGAATTTAAGAAAAAATGTCATGAAGAACTTAGGGATAAGACAAGAATAAAGACACAGACCTACTAGAGAATGGACTTGAGGATATGGGGAGGGGGGAGGGTAAGCTGTGACAAAGAGAGAGAGAGGCATGGACATATATACACTACCAAACGTAAGGTAGATAGCTAGTGGGAAGCAGCTGCATAGCACAGGGAGATCAGCTCGGTGCTTTGTGACCGCCTGGAGGGGTGGGATAGGGAGGGTGGGAGGGAGGGAGATGCAAGAGGGAAGAGATATGGGAACATATGTATATGTATAACTGATTCACTTTGTTATAAAGCAGAAACTAACACACAATTGTAAAGCAATTACACTCCAATAAAGATGTAAAAAAAAAGAAATGTAACTCATTCTTTTGTGTTTGTGGTGTATTGTTCCCCAAATGGCAACAACAACCCCTCCTTTCTCATGTGCCTCTTTGCAATGCGACTATGCCACTCCTCCCATCAAGGAATGGAGTCTATTTCTATTCCCCTTGAATCCATGACTTGTTTGACCAATAGAATATGGTGGAAGTGACCCTGTGCAGTTATGAGCCTATGTCTTCAAAGTCTTGGAACTTCTGCTTTCGTTCCTTCAGAATTCTCTTTTCATGTAAAGAAACTCAGGCAAGGCAACTAAAAATGCAAGACTATGGGAAAAGAGGCAAGATACTTGGTGGAGAAGCCCTGCTGACATTTAGCACCAAGGTCCCAGAAATGTGAGTAAGGCCATCTTCAATCCTTCAGCCCCAGTTGAACCACCCAAGCCAAGACCAGATGAAACAGAGACAAGCCATCCCCAGTGAGCTCTGCCTGAATTTCTGATCCACAGAACCATGAGTAATAAAATAGTTATTGTTTTAAGTTACCAAGTTTTTAGGTTTATAGCACAGCAATAGATATCTAAGAGTTTTTAAGACCATCTTGAAAGAAGAGAAAATTGATGCTGCAAAGTCTGAAATAAACCAACTGGAATCATTTTACAAATAACTGTTACAAAATTGCTTCATCTGAAGAAAAGTACATTTTTTATTAACATATAAAGAAAATAAGCACAGAAATGTTCAGACAGAAAGAAAGCAGACCTCCCACTATTTCTTGTCTAAACTTGAATGTATGGATATAAATATTATTCAGTTTAACTTAGTTAGAAAAATCAGCAAGTTGTCAGAGCATTTTAAACATTAAAAATGTGATACAAATGATATACTTGAGTATATTACAATTTTAAATGTTTCTGCTTTTATCTAAATAATCTTTGTACCATTAAAAAATCTCCAGTTTCTATAAACTTAAAAATTAAACACTTAACCTCATGTAAAAATAGTAATCCATAAGTAAGAAATTAGAAAGACTCAATTCCTAGCAAAAATTCAACGGGCTACTTTTGGAAAAGGTCCACTGATAATATAAACTTAAAATAAACTGATCTTCTGAAAGGTGTGATTCAAATCAAGAAGAGGTAACATTTTTTAGGAATACTTTTTTCCATCTGAGTGAGATGAAAATGCACTCATGTGGATGCCAAACTTCTTTAAAGCTTGTGTAATGAATGTAAAAGTAAACACATTTCAAGTTTGAATTCAATTCTAACTGAATATATTACAGGGCAAGTATGTCACATCCAATATTGAGGAAAACATGAGGCTTCTTAGGAAGTGTAAACATTTCTACTTTAGCAAGTCTAATCTGATTTATCATCATCAGTAAGTACCAAAAAAAAAAAAAACCAAATAGTTTGGAAAGATTCCAAAGATCATTAAAAGTGACAAAAAATGGTATTAATTTTCCATTTTGACTATAGAATTAGAAACAGATCATGTTAGTTAAGGTTACACTCATTTTGCATTATATTTCCTAATACTTTATTATTATTAGCTCCTGGCAACCTGTTAAAGAGAATCTCTCTCAATTGTGATCCTTCTTTCCGAGGAAACATGACACTGTTCATGATGACTATGGAAGGACTGGTGGGGGAAGAGGCATAACCAAGAATCATTCCATGCTCAGTACTCTTATAAGAATGATCCTGTGACAGTCCCCTCCATCTGCTTCTTGCAGTGCATGTTGTGTCTTAGCTTTTCCCTTTGAGCACTATAGACAGTTCAAAGTTTTGCTCAGAAAGATCCACTCATCTTTGGATATTATTCATAAGCTACCCTATCTGCTACTTATTTCCCATCAACCACAGTTACAGCATGTTATTTGAATGGTGCATCACTGCATCCTTAAACCATTGTTTCAGGTCACCATTGCTCTCCTTCCGCTTACGAGAAGTTTATGGCTATTTGTGCCTGATCCTTTATCAGGTCCATTTCAGTCAAGAATGACATGAGTTTTGCCATGATGAGCTTCCATTCAAGACACTGTCCTGTTGCTGAGCTAATTAATAAGACTGGATGAGCTTGAATATGTTGCTTAACCTCACTAAGCCTTATGTCTCTTATCATCTATGAAGGTTATAGTTTTTGCTGTGTCTGTTTCTCCCCACTTCTGGACACATGGTGGATCCTGCTTCCTTCCCCTTTTATATTGGGTGTGGCCAGGTGACTGGTTTTGGCCAATGAAATGTAAGTAGAAGTGGCATACTCTACTTTGGGGCAGAAATTTTAAGTGTCAGTGTGCAAGGTGCCATGTTTGCTTTCTAACTTGGCAATTATGAAAGCATATATTGAAATGAAGCCTCTATCTGCCTGTATCTCTAAGTAATTAGAATGAGCACAGCTCCCATCAACAAGGATAGACATGCACCATCTATTATTTTAAGCCACTGAGATTTGAAGGTTGTTTGCCGTGCAGCATAATCTAGTCTGTGGCATCTTGCTCAATCTGAGTACAGCTTTCACGGTATTTATTAGGAAACATTTTCATAAAAGCATCTCCTGATCTGCTGTATTTATGAGAGACGATGTCTCAAATGTTCAACACACCTCTCCCAAGTACAGTGCAGCAAAGAAGGCAGAACATAAAAAGACCACACTCATCAGAGCAGAGAGAAAGAGGGTGTCTTGTGAGCAAGGAGAAGAAATTCACTTTGGGAGGAGCTTCAAGATGGTGGAAGAGTGAGACGCAAAGATCACCTTCCCCCCCACAAATACAACAGAAATACATATACATGTGGAACAACTCCTACAGAACACCTACTGAACTGTGGCAGAAGACCTCAGACCTCCCAAAAGGCAAGAAACTCCCCACGTACCTGGGTAGGGTAAAAGAAAAAAGAATAAACAGAGACAAAAGAATAGGGACGGGACCTGCACCAGTGGGAGGGAGCCGGGAAGGAGGAAAGGTTTCCACACACTAGAAACCCCTTCGCGGGCGGAGACTGCTGGGGGCGGAGGGGGAAAGCTTCGGAGCCACGGAGGAGAACGCAGCAACAGGGGTGCAGAGGGTAAAGCGGAGAGATTCCCGCACAGAGGATCGGTGCCGAACGGCACTCACCAGCCTGAAAGGATTGTCTGCTCACGCCCCAGGGCAGGTGGGGCTGGGAGCTGAGGTGCCAGCTTCAGTCAGAGGGCAGGGAGAGGACTGGGGTTGGCGGCATGAACACAGCCTGCAGGGGCTAGTGCACCATGGCTAGCCGGGAGGGAGTCTGGGAAAAGTCTGGAGCTCCAAAGAGACAAGAGACTTTTTCTTGCCTCTTGGTTTCGTGGTGCGCAAGGAGAGGGGACTAAGAGCGCCACTTAGAGGAGCTCCAGAGACGGGTGCGAGCTGCAGCTATCAGCGCAGACTCCAGAGACGGGCATGAGACGCTAAGGCTGCTGCTGCAGCCACCAAGAAGCCTGTGTGCGAGCACAGGTCACTATCCACACCTCCCCTCATGGGAGCCTGTGCAGCCCATCACTGCCAGGGTCCCGTGATCCAGGGACAACTTCCCCAGGAGAACGCATGGTGCGCCTCAGGCTGGTGCAACCTCACGCCAGCCTCTGCTGCCACAGGATCACCCCGCATCTGTACCCCTCCCTCCCCCGGGCCTGAGTGAGCCAGAGCCCCCGAATCAGTGGCTCCTTTAACCCCGTCGTGTCTGAGCGAAGAACAGACGCCCTCAGGCGACCTACATGCAGAGACGGGGCCAAATCCGAAGCTGAACCCCAGGATCTGGGCAAACAAAGAAGAGAAAGGGAAATCTCTCCCAGCAGCCTCAGGAGTAGCGGATTAAATCTCCACAATCACCTTGATGTACCCTGCATCTGTGGAATACCTGAATAAACAACGAATTATCCCAAATTGAGGAGGTGGACTTTGGGAGCAATGATACATGTTTTTCCCCCCTTTTTCTCTTTTTGTGATTGTGCATGTGTATGCTTCTGTGTGTGATTCTGTCTGTATAGCTTTGCTTTTATGTTTGTCCTAGGGTTCTGTCTGTCCGTTTTTTTGTTGTTGTTGTTTTACTTTAAAAAATTTTTTTCTAAAAAAATTTTTTTTGTAATATAATTATTTTTTTATTTTAATAACTTTTATTTTATTTTATTCTATCTTTTTCTTTCTTTCTTTTTCTCCCTTTTATTCTGAGCTGTGGGGATGACAGGCTCTTGGTGCTCCAACCAGGCACCAGGGCTGTGCCTCTGAGGTGGGAGAGCCAAGTTCAGGACACTGGTCCACAAGAGACCTCCCAGCTCCACATAATATCAAATGACAAAAATCTCCCAGAGATCTCCATCTCAATGCCAAGACCCAGTTCCACTCAACAACCAGCAAGCTACAGTGCGGGACACCATATGCCAAACAACTAGCAAGACAGGAACACAACCCCACCCATTAGCAGAGAGGCTGCCTAAAATCATAAAAAGGACACAGACGCCCCAAAACACACCACCAGACATGACCTGCCCACCAGAAATACAAGATCCAGCCTCATCCACCAGAACACAGGCACTAGTCCCCTCAGCCAGGAAGCCTACACAACCCACTGAACCAAGCTGAGTCACTGGGGACAGACACCAAAAACAACGGGAATTAAAAACCTGCAGTCTGCAAAAAAGAGACCCCAAACACAGTAAGTTAAGCAAGATGAGAAGACAGAGAAACACACAGCAGATGAAGGAGCAAGGGAAAAACCCACCAGACCTAACAAATGAAGAGGAAAGAGGCAGTCTACATGGAAAAGAATTCAGAATAATGATAGTAAAAATGATCCAAAATCTTGGAAAAAGAATGGAGAAAATACAAGAAACGCTTAACAAGGACCTAGAAGAACTAAAGAGCAAACAAACACTGATGAACAACGCAATAAATGAAATTGAAAATTCTCTCAAAGGGATCGATAGCAGAATAACTGAGGCAGAAGAATGGAGAAGTGACCTGGAAGATAAAGTAGTGGAAGAAACTACAGCAGAGCAGAATAAAGAAAAAAAAAAATGAAAAGAATTGAGGACAGTCTCAGAGACCTCTGGGACACCATTAAATGCACCAACATTCGAATTATAGGGATTCCAGAAGAAGAAGAGAAAAAGAAAAGGACTGAGAAAATATTTGAAGAGATTATAGTTGAAAACTTCCCTAATATGGGAAAGGAAATAATTAATCAACTCCAGGAAGAACAGAGAGTCCCATAAAGGATAAATCCAAGGAGAAACATGCCAAGACACATATTAATCAAACTATCAGAAATTAAATACAAAGAAAAAATATTACAAACTTTACACACAGCCAAAAGCTAAGACAATTCAGCACCACCTACCCAGCTTTACAACAAATGCTAAAGGAACTTCTCTAGGCAGGAAACACAAGAGAAGGAAAAGACCTACAATAACAAACCCAAAACAATTAAGAAAATGGTAATAGGAACATACATATCGATAATTACCTTAAATGTAAATGGAATAAATGCTCCAACCAAAAGACATAGATTGGCTGAATGAATACAAAAACAAGACCTGTATATATGCTGTCTACAAGAGACGCATTTCAGACCTAGGGACACAGAGACAGAACATGAGGGGATGGAGAAAGATAATCCACACAAATGGAAATCAAAACAAACCTGGAGTAGAAATTCTCATATCTGACAAAATAGACTTTAAAACAAACACTATTACAAGAGACAAAGAAGCAAACTACATAATGATCAAGGGACCAATCCAAGAAGAAGATATAACAATTGTAAATATTTATGCACCCAACATAGGAGCACCTCAATACAAAAGGCAAATACTAACAGCCAAAAAAGGGGAAATTGACAGTAACACAATCATAGTAAGGGACTTTACACCTCACTTTCACCAATGGACAGATCATCCAAAGTGAAAATAAATATGGAAACACAAGCTTTAAATGATATATTAAGATGGACTTCATTGATATTTATAGGACCTTCCATCCAACAACAACAGAATATACATTCCTCTCAAGTGCTCATGGATCATTCTCCAGGATATATCATATCTTGGGTCACAAATCAAGCCTTGGTAAATTTAAGAATATTGAAATCGTATCAAGTATCTTTTCTGACCACAACGCTATGAGACTAGATATCAATTACAGGAAAAAATCTGTAAAAAATACAAGCACATGGAGGCTAAAAAACACACTACTTAATAACCAAGAGATCACTGAAGAAATCAAAGACAAAGTCAAAAAACAATTAGAAACAAATGACAATGAAAACACAACAACCCAAAACCTATGGGATGCAGCAAAAGCAGTTTTAAGAGGCAAGTTTATAGCACTACAATCATACCTTAAGAAACAAGAAACATCTCAAATAAACAACCTAACCTTACACCTAAAGCAATTAGAGAAAGAAGAACAACAACAAAAAAAAACCCCAAAGTTAGCAGAAGAAACCATAAAGATCATATCAGAAATAAATGAAAAAGAAATGAAGAACACGATAGCAAAGATCAATAAAACTAAGAGCTGGTTCTTTGAGAAGACAAACAAAATTGATAAAACATTAGCCAGATTTATTAAGAAAAATAAGGAGAAGACTCAAACCAATAGAACTGGAAATGAAAAAGAAGAAGTAACAACTAGCACTGCAGAAATACAAAGGATCATGAGAGATTACTACAAGCAACTCTATGCCAATAAAATGGACAACCTGGAAGAAATTGACAAATTATCAGAAATGCACAACCTGCCAAGACTGAATCAGGAAGAAATAGAAAATATGAACAGACCAATCACAAGCACTGAAATTGAAACTGTGATTAAAAACCTTCCAACAAAACAAAAGCCCAAGACCAGATGGCTTCACAGGCGAATTCTATCAAACATTTAGAGAAGAGCTAACACCTATCCTTCTCAAACTCTTCCAAAATACAGCAGAGGGAGGAACACTCCCAAATTCATTCTACGAGGCCAACATCACCTTGATACCAAAACCAGACAAGGATGTCACAAAGAAAGAAAACTACAGGCCAATATCACTGATGAACATAGATGCAAAAATACTCAACAAAATACTAGCCAACAGAATCCAACAGCACATTAACAGTAACATACACCATGATCAAGTGGGGTTTATTCCAGGAATGCAAGGATTCTTCAATATATGCAAATCAATCATTGGGATAAACCATATTAACAAACTGAAGGAGAAAAACCATATGATCATCTCAATAGATGCAGAAAATGCTTTTGACAAAATTCAACACCCATTTATGATAAAAACCCTGCAGAAAGTAGACATAGAGGGAACTTTCCTCAACATAATAAAGGTCATATATGACAAACCCAAAGCCAACATCATCCTCAATGGTGAAAAACTGAAACCATGTCCACTAAGATCAGGAACAAGACAAGGTTGCCCACTCTCACCACTCTTATTCAACATAGTTTTGGAAGTTTTAGCCACAGCAATCAGAGAAGGAAAGGAAATAAAAGAAATCCAAATCGGAAAAGAAGAAGTAAAGCTGTCACTGTTTGCAGATGACATGATCCTATACATAGAGAATCCTAAAGATGCTACCAGAAAACTACTAGAGCTAATCAATGAATTTGGTAAAGTGGCAGGATACAAAATTAATGCACAGAAATCTCTGGCATTCCTATATACTAATGATGAAAAATCTGAAAGTGAAATCAAGAAAACACTCCCATTTACCATTGCAACAAAAAGAATAAAATATCTAGGAATAAACCTACCTAAGGAGACAAAAGACCTGTATGCAGAAAATTATAAGACACTGATGAAAGAAATTAGAGAGGATACAAATAGATGGAGAGATATACCATGTTCTTGTATTGGAAGAATCAACATTGTGAAAATGACTCTACTACCCAAAGCAATCTATAGATTCAATGCAATCCCTATCAAACTACCACTGGCATTTTTCACAGAACTAGAACAAAAAATTTCGCAATTTGTATGGAAACACAAAAGACCCCAAAGAGCCAAAGCAATCTTGAGAACGAAAAAAGGAGCTGGAGGAATCAGGCTCCCTGAGTTAAGACTATACTACAAAGCTACAGTAATCAAGACAGTATGGTACTGGCACAAAAACAGAAAGATAGATCAATGGAACCGGATAGAAAGCCCAGAGATAAACCCACGCACATATGGACACCTTATCTTTGATAAAGGTGGCAGGAATGTACAGTGGAGAAAGGACAGCCTCTTCAATAAGTGGTGCTGGGAAAACTGGACAGCTACATGCAAAAGTATGAGATTAGATCACTCTCTAACACCATACACAAAAATAAGCTCAAAATGGATTAAAGACATAAATGTAAGGCCAGAAACTATCAAACTCTTAGAGGAAAACATAGGCAGAACACTCTATGACATAAATCACAGCAAGATCCTTTTTGACCCACCTCCTAGAGTAATGGAAATAAAAATAAACAAATGGGACCTAATGAAACTTGAAAGCTTTTGCACAGCAAAGGAAACCATAAACAAGACCAAAAGACAACCCTCAGAATGGGAGAAAATATTTGCAAATGAAGCAACCGACAAAGGATTAATCTCCAAAATTTACAAGCAGCTCATGCAGCTCAATAAGAAAAAAACAAACAACCCAATCCAAAAATGGGCAGAAGACCTAAATAGACATTTCTCCAAAGAAGATATACAGACTGCCAACAAACACATGAAAGAATGCTCAACATCATTAATCATTAGAGAAATGCAAATCAAAACTACAATGAGATATCATCTCACACCAGTCAGAATGGCCATCATCAAAAAATCTAGAAACATTAAATGCTGGAGAGGGTGTGGAGAAAAGGGAACACTCCTGCACTGCTTGTGGGAATGTGAATTGTTACAGCCACTATGGAGAACAGTATGGAGGTTCCTTAAAATACTACAAATAGAACTACCATATGACCCAGCAATCCCACTACTGGGCACATACCCTGAGAAAACCAAAATTCAAAAAGAGTCATGTACCAAAATGTTCATTGCAGCTCTATTTACAATAACCCGGAGATGGAAACAACCTAAGTGCCCATCATCAGATGAATGGATAAAGAAGATGTGGCACATATATAAAATGGAATATTACTCAGCCATAAAAAGAAACGAAATTGAACTATTTGTAATGAGGTGGATAGACCTAGAGTCTGTCATACAGAGTGAAGTAAGTCAGAAAGAAAAAGACAAATACCGTATGCTAACACATATATATGGAATTTAAGAAAAAAAAATGTCATGAAGAACCTAGGGGTAAGGCAAGAATAAAGATGCAGACCTACTGGAGAACGGACTTGAGATTATGGGGAGGGGGAAGGGTGAGTTGTGACAAAGCAAGAGAGAGTCATGGACATATACACACTAACAAACGTAGTAAGGTAGATAGCTAGTGGGAAGCAGCCGCATGGCACAGGGATATTGGCTCGGTGCTTTGTGACAGCCTAGAGGGGTGGGATAGGGAGGTGGGAGGGAGGGAGACGCAAGAGGGAAGACATATGGGAACATATGTATATGTATAATTGATTCACTTTGTTATAAAGCAGAAACTAACACACAATTGTAAAGCAATTATACCACAAAAAAGATGTTAAAAAAAAAAGAAACCGATGAAAGAAATTAAAGATGATACAAATAGATAGAGAGATATAACGTGTTCTTGGATTGGACGAATCAGCATTGTGAAAATGACTGTACTACCTCAAGCAATCTACAGATTCAATGCAATACCTATGAAACTACCACTGGCATTTTTCAGAGAACTAGAAAAAAAAATTCACAATTTGTATGGAAACACAAAAGACCCTAAATAGCCAAAGCAATGTTGAGAACGAAAAACGGAGCTGGAGGAATCAGACTCCCTGACTTCAGACTATACTACAAAACTACAGTAATCAAGACAGTATGGTACTGGCACAAAAACAGAAAGATAGATCAATGGAAGAGGATAGAAAGCCCAGAGGTAAACCTACGCACATACAGTCATCCTATCTTTGATAAAGGAGGCAGTAATGTACAGTGGAGAAAGGACAGCCTCTTCAATAAGTGGTGCTGGGAAAACTGGACAGCTACATGCAAAAGTATGAGATTAGATCACTCCCTAACACCATACACGAAAATAAGCTCAAGATGGAATAAAGACCTAAAGGTAAGGCCACAAACTATCAAACTCTTAGAGGAAAACATAGGCAGAACACTCTATGACATAAATCACAGCAAGATCCTTTTTGACCCACCTCCTAGAGAAATGGAAATAAAAACAAACAAATGGGACCTCATGGAACTTCAAAGCTTTTGCACAGCAAAGGAAACCATAAACAAGACCAAACAACAACCCTCAGAATGGGAGAAAATATTTACAAATGAAGCAACTGACAAAGGTTTAATTTCCAAAATTTACAAGCAGCTCATGCAGCTCAATAACAACAAAACAAACAACCCAAAACAAAAATGGGCAGAAGACCTAAATAGACATTTCTCCAAAGAAGATATACAGACTGCCAACAAACACATGAAAGAATGCTCAACATCATTAATCATTAGGGAAATGCAAATCAAAACTACAATGAGATATCATCTCACACCAGTCAGAATGGCCATCATCAAAAAATCTAGAAACAATAAATGCTGGAGAGGGTGTGGAGAAAAGGGAACACTCCTGCACTGCTTGTGGGAATGTGAATTGTTACAGCCACTATGGAGAACAGTATGGAGGTTCCTTAAAAAACTACAAATAGAACTACCATATGACCCAGCAATCCCACTACTGGGCATATACCCTGAGAAAACCATAATTCAAAAAGAGTCATGTACCAAAATGTTCATTGCAGCTCTATTTACAATACCCAAGAGATGGAAACAACCTAAGTGCCCATCATCAGATGAATGAATAAAGAAGATGTAGCACATATATACAATGGAATATTACTCAGCCATAAAAAGAAACGAAATTGAACTATTTGTAATGAGGTGGATAGACCTGGAGTCTGTCATACAGAGTGAAGTAAGTCAGAAAGAGAAAGACAAATACCGTATGCTAACACATATATATGGAATTTGAGGGAAAACAATGTCATGAAGAACCTAGAAGTAAGACAGGAATAAAGACACAGACCTACTGGAGAACGGACTTGAGGATATGGGGAGGGGGAAGGGTGAGCTGTGACAAAGCAAGAGAGAGGCATGGACATATATACACTACCAAACGTAAGGGAGATAGTTAGTGGGAAGCAGCCGCATAGCACAGGGAGATCAGCTCGGTGCTTTGTGACCGCCTGGAGGGGTGGGATAGGGAGGGTGGGAGGGAGGGAGATGCAAGAGGGAAGAGATATGGGAACATATGTATATGTATAACTGATTCACTTTGTTAAAAAGCAGAAACTAACACACCATTGTAAAGTAATTATACCCCAATAAAGATGTTAAAAAAAAAAAAAAGTCTTCCAACAAACAAAAGCCCAGCACCAGATGGCTTCACAGGCGAATTCTTTCAAACATTTAGAGAAGAGCTAACACCTATCCTTCTGAAACTCTTCCAAAATATAGCAGAGGGAGGAACACTCCCAAACTCATTTTACAAGGCCACGATTACCCTGATACCAAAACCAGACAAAGATGTCACAAAGAAAGAAAACTACAGGCCAATATCATGGATGAAGACAGACATAAAAATCCTCAACAAAATACTAGCAAAGAGAATCCAACAAAACATTAAAGGGATCATACACCATGATCAAGCGGGGTTTACCTCAGGAATGCAAGGATTCTTCAATATATGCAAATCAATAAATGTGATACACCATATTAAAAAATTGAAGGAGAAAAACCATATGATCATCTCAATAGATGCAGAAAAAGCTTTCAACACCCATTTATGATAAAAGCCCTCCAAAATGTAGGCATAGAGGGAAATTTCCTGAACATAATAAAGGCCATATATGACAAGCCCAAAGCCAACATCATCCTCAATGGTGAAAAACTGAAACCATGTCCACTAAGATCAGGAACAAGACAAGGTTGCTCACTCTCACCACTCTTATTCAACATAGTTTTGGAAGTTTTAGCCACAGCAATCAGAGAAGAAAAGAAATAAAAGGAATCCAAATCGGAAAAGAAGAAGTAAAGCTGTCACTGTTTGCAGATGACATGATCCTATACATAGAGAATCCTAAAGATGCTACCCGAAAGCTACTAGAGCTAATCAATGAATTTGGTAAAGTAGCAGGATACAAAATTAATGCACAGAAATCTCTTGCATTCATATACACTAATTATGAAAAATCTGAAAGTGGAATTATGAAAAGACTCCCATTTACCACTGAACAAAAAGAATAAAATATCTAGGAATAAACCTACCTAAGGAGACAAAAGACCTGTATGCAGAAAATTATAAGACACTGATGAAAAAAATTAAAGATGATACAAATAGATGGAGATATATACCATGTTTTTGGATTGGAAGAATCAATATTGTGAAAATGACTCTACTACCCAAAGCAATCTACAGATTCAATGCAATCCCTATCAAACTACCACTGTCATTTTTCATAGAACTAGAACAAAAAATTTCACAATTTGTATGGAAACACAAAAGACCCCTAATAGCCAAAGCAATCTTGAGAAAGAAAACGGAGCTGGGAGGATCAGACTCCCTGACTTCAGACTATACTATAAAGCTACAGTAATCAAGACAGTATGGTACTGGCATAAAAAACAGAAATATACATCATTGGAACAGGATAGAAATCCCAGAGATAACCCATGCACTTATGGCCACCTTATCTTTGATAAAGGAGGCAAGAATATACAGTGGAGAAAGGACAGACTTTTCAATAAGTGGTGCTGGGAAAACTGGACAGCTACATGTAAAATAATGAAATTAGAACAGTCCCTAACACCACACACAAAAATCAACTCAAAATGGATTAAAGATGTAAATGTAAGGCCAGCCACTATCACGCTCTTAGAGGAAAACATAGGCAAAACACTATGACATAAATCACAGCAAGATCCTTTATGACTCACCTCGTAGAGAAATGGAAATAAAAACAAAAGTAAACAAATGGGACCTTATGAAACTTAAAAGCTTTTGCACAGCAAAGGAAACCATAAACAAGATGAAAAGACAACCCTCAGAATGGGAGAAAGTATTTGCAAATGAAGCAACTGACAAAGGATTAAACTCCAAAATTTACAAGCAGCTCATGTTGCTCAATATCAAAAAAGCAAACAACCCAATACAAAAATGGGCAGAAGACCTAAATGGACATTTCTCTGAAGAAGATTTACAGATTGCCAACAAACACATGAAGGAATACTCAACATCATTAATCATTAAAGAAATGCAAATCAAAATTACAACGAGATATCATCCCACACCGGTCAGAATGGCCATCATTAAAAAATCTACAAACAATAAATTCTGGAGACGGTGTGGAGAAAAGGGTACCCTCTTGCACTGTTGGTGGGAATGTAAATTCATACAGCCACTATGGAGAACAGTGTGGAGGTTCCTTAAAAAACTAAAAATAGAACTACCATACGACCCAGCAATCCCACTATTTGGCATATACCCTGAGAAAACCATAATTCAAAAAGAGTCATGTACCAAAATGTTCATTGCAGCTCTATTTACAATAGCCAGGACATGGAAGCAACCAAAGTGTCCATCAACAAATGAATCGATAAAAAAGATGTGGTACATATATACAATAGAATACTACTCAGCCATAAAAAGAAACGAAATTGAGTTATTTGTAGTGAGGTGGATGGACCTCGAGTCTGTCATACAGAGTGAAGTAAGTCAGAAAGAGAAAAAGAAATACCGTATGCTGACACATATATATGGAATCTAAAAAAAAAAAATGGTCATGAAGAACCTACTGGGCAAGACAGGAATAAAGATGCAGACCTACTAGAGAATGGACTTGAGGATATGGGAGTGGGAAGGGTAAGCTGTGACAAAGTGAGAGAGTGGCATGGACATATATACACTACCAAATGTAAGATAGATAGCTAGTGGGAAGCAGCCACATAGCACAGGGAGATCAGCTAGGTGCTTTGTGACCACCTGGAGGGGTGGGATTGGGAGGGTGGGAGGGAGGGAGATGCAAGAGGGAAGAGATATGGGTACACATGTATATGTATAACTGATTCACTTTGTCATAAAGCAGAAGCTAACACACCATTGTAAAGCAATTATCCTCCAATAAAGATGTTAAAAATTAGAAAGAAAAGTTCACTCTGATCAATGTAAAATAGCAAGAATTCTAGCAACCTTAGAGGAGAAAGCAATCATCTCTAACAATTCACAAAATTGATAAAGGCTGTAATCTGAGTAAGTCCATTAGTATAGGCTGAGAATTGGAGCCCAGGTATCCAAATGTGATATCACAGTATAGATGGTTGTAGCACAAGACTGCTTTGGAAGGCAGAAGTGAATCAAGAAAATAAAAAGAACAGGTTTTCAAACAAGATCAACATCAAATTTTAGAAAATGATTTTCACATTCCTTAATAAAATAAATTAGAAATTTTCTGAGAACCCTAGGATACATTAATTGTAGTTGTTGTTTACAATCAGACTTCATTCTATCACATAATGTAGGATCTCTTTTACCATCTTTAAACAATCACCAATTAAAGAAACACTGTAGTTACTATAAATGTTATCAGATAACTACTTTGAATGGGATATATATATATATATATATATATATATATATATATATATATATATATACTTTCCAATGGTTAAATCAAGGTTATGGTGCCCAGAGTAAACAAATCGAAAAGCAGCATCAGGTACACTGAACTGCTCTACCCATTTTAAGCTGTGTAGTACATTCAACCTGTTTCTGTCTGTATGGTATCCATGGGTTCCACATCCTCGAATTCAACAAACTGTGGACCAAAACTATTCAAAAAATAAATTTCCAGAAAGTTCCGAAAAGCAAAATTTGCATTTGCCACACAAAGGCAACTATTTACATAACTTTTACATTGTATTAGGTACTATAAGTAACCTAGATGTGATTTAAAGTATACAGGAGGATGTGCGTAGGTTATATGAAAATACTACACTTAAGCATCCATGGATTTTGGTATCCACAGGGGTCCTACAAGCAATCCTCAGAGAGCACCAAGGGATGACTATGTATTTCACAAAGTAGACAGTCTCTAAAGCACCTATCAAATTTAAAGTAGAATGAAATCTACATCTCGCTAATCAACTATTCCTGAAGCTAAATATATTTATTTATTTGTTTATGATTGTTTTAGTTTAGTCTATTGTCTAATACCTATTGGTTACTATGTTCTGTCTGCTAGCCTCAAAGGATACACTCACCTGAAATGCTAGTCTTGTAATTTTAAAAAGCAGTGGTATATTATGACACAAAATGCTTTGAGTCAACTCCGCTTAAGAAATAAATTTGGAATTCTGTTATGTGGGATTTTTAAAATCAAGGACTACCAGTACTTGTCTAGAAGATGGTCATTATTCCTTTTTATTCATAATAATTGCTATCCCTTACTGAGTGTGTTACTATGTCCGTGTTCAAATGGCTAGAAAACAAGGCTGAAATTTAAAGACTTTTGAACAACAAAAACTGTATTCTTTATACCACACTCTCTATTTAATTAAGCTCAGGTAATTAAAAGATTGTCTTGGAATATTATAAAAGATTATTTCTCATATTCCTTCCCTTATGCTTAGACAATTCTAACTGTTGCAAGTAGATTGAGTTTTTCTCTCCTTGGTTTTATGCTTTTTTACTCATAACCTTTCATTCTTGGTTTAGTCAACAATAATTTTTTAAACATCCTTTTAAGCCAGACACTTATCTAACCTCGGGAGACTCAAAGGTGGTTACTGGTCTCAATGATTTTAGAATCTGGTGAAAAAATAAATAAAAACACTATCTAGTGAAGAAACAATACAGGCTTCCTTCACCGTTTTCTGAGTGTGTATGATTATTAGAGACATCTACTTTTGTTTTCAAAAAACCATGAGACCAGGGGCTTCCCTGGTGGCGCAGTGGTTGAGAGTCCGCCTGCCAATGCAGGGGACACGGGTTTGTGCCCCGGTCCGGGAAGATCCCACATGCTGTGGAGCGGCTGGGCCCGCGAGCCATGGCCGCTGAGCCTGCACGTCCGGAGCCTGTGCTCCGCAATGGGAGAGGCCACAACAGTGAGAGGCCCGTGTAAGGCAAAAAAAAAAAAAAAAAAATGAGACCAGTGGAGTCTCCGAAAGTTGGGGGACCAGGTGGGGAAATTCACCAATATTGGTTGAATTTCCAGGATTCTAGGAATCTCATAATCCATGAAGAAGTTATGGTAGAGAGAGTATAAATAGAGGGTAGGATGTGAAGTTCCACTTATAGGTGAAACTCTATGCATTTTGACTCCTAATACAGAGCTGAATATAAACACAGTTTCTATTTCTAAGTGGAGCACATTGGGAGTTTTCAAATGTGGATTTCCATGGCTAAAAAGAAAATTGTCTTAAAAAACTCATGCAAGAGAAAAGTAATAACTTTCGAACAGGATTAATATGAGTTATGCCTGTGAAGGTAGTGACTAATAAATTTTACACCTCAGTGAAACACGTAATCTCTCATTTTTATATGGTCATCTAGTATACGACTTTCAGGGTCCTCAGAACACATTTTCAATATTCTCTGAGGTCTTGGGAGGTTCTTTTAAGCTGATGGAATAAAGTGGAGACAGAGAAAATAAGCACATGGAGTTCAAAGGTTATAGAATGAAGCATGCTCTAATGGGACTGGATGGCAATGAAATCTCATAAGCACCTTTGATTGTCCCTGTTTAAACCATATTTATAACAGGACAAGTTTTAAGCTTCATGTTTATAGGAGACATTGAAAATTGTGATCAGTATAGAAGAAAACAATCAGGAAGGGGAGAAGTCCAAGGACTCTGTCCATTGTGGAAGAGCTGATGAAATGAATATCATTCGTATTTAGATAAACCAAATGAAGGCTTGCCAGGTAGAAGGGGCAGGAAAACTTCATCTGTTTTTTCCAGGAGATTAGTCTGTATTCAACATGTAGAAGATTCAAGGAGACAAGGATCTAAATAAGAATGTGAAAACAAAGCTGTTTAACAATGAGAAAAACTCCCTATTAGGCAGTGAATTTCCCCTCACTTAGTGTATTTTATAAAGTGGCCAACTAAGTGGCCTTTCACTTAGGGTATCTTAAAAAGTGGTGCATACCTCACTCATTTTATAAAACATTTTTGTTACATCCAGACAAGGGACTATGTTATGCTAGCATTACATGGATTGTGTCATTTGGTACTAATTGACACTTTGACATCAAAACTGTTATTATATCTGTACAGAAATCTGTTGCATTTCTGTATACTAACAAGAAACTATCAGAAAGAGAAACTAAGGAAATAATCCCATTAACCATCACAGCAAAAAGAATTAAAATATCTAGGAATAAACCTATCTAAGGAGGCCAAATATCTCTACTCTGAAAACTGTTAAGACACTGTTGAAAGAAATTAAAGATGACACAAACAGATGGAAAGATACACAGTGTTCTTGTATTGGAGGAATTAATAGTGTTAAAATGACCATACTAACCAAGGCAATCTACAGATTCAATGCAATCGCTATCAAATTACCAGTGGCATCTTCCACAGAACTAGAAGAAATGATGTTTAAATATGCATGGAAACAGAAAAGGCCCCAAAGAGCAAAACAATCTTGAGAAAGTACAGAACTGGAGGAATCATGTTCCCTGACTTCAGACTATACTACAAAGCTACAGTAATAAAAACAGTATGGTATTGGCTCAAAAAGAGACACACAGATCAATGGAAGAGGAGAGCCCAGAAGTAAACTCAAGCACTTATGGTCAATTAATCTATGACAAAAGAAATAACATACAATGGAGAAAAGGCAGTCTCTTCAACACGTGGTTCTGGGAAAATTGGACAACTACATGTAAAAGAATGAAATTAGAACATTCTCTAACACCATATACAAAAATAAACTCAAAATGGATCAATGCAGACTAGGAAACAAGATGGCAGAGTAGAAGGACATGCTCTCACTCCCTCTTGTGAGAACACCAGAATCACAACTAGCTGCTGGGCAATCATCGACAGGAAGACAGTGGAACTCACAAAAAGAGTTACCCCACATCCAAAGCCAAAGGAGAAGCCACAGTGAGATGGTAGGAGGGGCACAATCACAGTAAAATCAAATCCCATAACTGCTGGGTGGCCGACTCACAGACTGGAGAACATTTATACCACAGAAGTCCACCCAATGGAGTAAAGGTACTGAGCCCCACGTCAGGCTTCCCAACCTCTGGGTCCAGCAACTAGAGGAGGAATTCCTAGAGAATCAGACATTAAAAGCTAGTGGGATTTGATTGCAGGACTTTTACAGGACTGGTGGAAACAAAGACTCCACTCTAGAAGGGCACACATAAAGTAGTGTGTATGTTGGGACCCAGGGGAAGGAGCCAGGGGAGACTGAACCAGACCTACCTGCCAGTGTTGGAGAGTCTCCTGCAGAGGCGGGGGGTGGCTGTGGCTCACCGTGGGGACAAGGACACTGGCAGCAGAAGTTCTGGGAAGTACTCCTTGGTGTTAGCCCTCTCAGAGTCTGTCATTAGCCCCACCAAAGAGCCCAGGTAGGCTCCAGTGTTGGGTTGCCTCAGGCCAAACAAACAACAGGGAGGGAACCCAGCCCCACCCATCAGCAGTCAAGTGCATTAAAGTTTTACTAAGCTCTGCCCACCAAAGCAACAGTCAGCTCTACCCACCACAAATCCCTCCCAACAGGAAACTTACACAAGCCTCTTAGATAGCCTCATCCACCAGAGGGCAGACAGCAGAAGTAAGAAGAACTACAATCCTGCAGCCTGTGGAACAAAAACCACCTTCACAGAAATATAGACAACATGAAAAGACAGATGGCTATTTACCAATTAAGAAACAAGATAAAACCCCAGAGAAAAAGCTAAATAAAGTGCAGATAGGCAACCTTACAGAAAAAGAATTCAGAATAATGATAGTGAAGATGATCCAGGACCTTAGAAAAAGAATGGAGGCAAAGACAGAGAAGATGCAAGAAATGTTTAATAAAGACCTAGAAGAATTAAAGAACAAACAAACAGAGATGAACAATACAATAACAGAAATGAAAACTACAAGAGAAGGAATCAATAGCAGAATAACTGAGGCAGAAGAATGGATAAGTTACCTGGAAGACAGAATGGTGGAATCCACTGCTGCAGAACAGAATAAAGAAAAAAGAATGAAAACAAATAAAGACAGCCTAAGAGACCTCTGAGACAACATTAAATGCAACAACATTTGCATTATAGGGGTCCAAGAAGGAGAACACAGAGAGAGAAAGGTCCAGAGAAAATATTTGAAGAGATTATAGTCAAAAACTTCCCTAATATGGGAAAGGAAATAGCCACCCAAGTCCAGGAAGCGCAGTGAGTACCATACAGGATAAACCCAAGGAGAAACATGTCGAGACACATAGTAATCAAATTGGCAAAAATTAAAGACAAAGAAAAATTATTGAAAGCAGCAAGGAAAAAACCACGAGTAACATACAAGGAAACTCCCATAAGGTTAACAGCTGATTTCTCAGCAGAAACTCTACAAGCCAGAAGGGAGTGGCATGATATACTTAAAGTGATGAAAGGGAAGAACCTACAACCAAGATTACTCTACCCAGCAAGGATCTCATTCAGATTCTAAGGAGAAATCAAAAGCTTTACAGGGAAGCAAAAGCTAAGAGAATTCAGCACCACCAAACCAGATCTAAAACAAATGCTAAAGGAACTTCTCTAACTGGGAAACACAAGAGAAGAAAAGGACCTACAAAAACAAACTCAAAACAATTAAGAAAATGGTCATAGGAACATGCATATCGATAATTACCTTAATCATGAATGGTTTAAATTCCCCAACCAGAAGACACAGTCTTGCTGAATGGATACAAAGACAAGACCCATATATATGCTGTCTACAAGAGACCCACTTCAGACCTAGGGACACATAAAACTGAAATTTAGGGGATGGGAAAGATATCCCATGCAAATGGAAAGCAAAAGAAAGCTGGAGTAGCAATACTCATATAACATAAAATAGATTTTAAAATAAAGAATGTTACAAGACACAAGGAAGGACACTACGTAATGATCAAGGGATAAATTCAAGAAGGAGATATAACAATTATAAATATATATGCACCCAACATAGGAGCACCTCAATACATAAGGGAACTGCTAACAGCTATAAAAGAGGAAATTGACAGTAGCACAATAATATTGGGACAATTTAGCACCTCACTTACACCAATGGATACATCATCCAGAATGAAAATAAAAAAGGAAACAGAAGCTTTAAATGACACAATAGACCAGATAGATTTAATTGATATTTATAGGACATTCCATCCAAAAACAGCACATTACACTTTCTTCTCAAGTGCGCACAGAACATTCCCCAGGATACATCACATCTTGGGTCACAAATCAAGCCACAGTAAATTTAAGAAAACTGAACTCATATCAAGCAACTCTTCTGACCACAACGCTATGAGATTAGAAATGAATTACAGAGAAAAAAAAGGAAAAAACACAAACACATGGAGGCTAAACAATACGTTACTAAATAACCAAGAGATCTCTGAAGAAATCAAGAGGAAATCAAAAAATACCTAGAGACAAATGACAATGAAAACACGACAATCCAAAACCTATGGGATGCAGCAAAAGCAGTTCTAAGAGAGAAGTTTATAGCTCTACAAGACTACCTCAATAAAGAAGAAAAATCTCGAATGAACAATCTAACATTACACCTAAAGGAACTAGAGAAAGAAGAACAAACAAAACCCAAAGTTAGCAGAAGGAAAGAAATCATAAAGATCAGAGCAGAAATAAATGAAATAGAAACAAAGGAAACATTAGCAAATATTAATAAAACTAAAAGGTGGTTCTTTGACAAGATAAACAAAATTGATAAACCATTTGCCACTCATCAAGAAAAAGAGGGGGAGGACTCAAATCAATGAAATTAGAAATGAAAAAGGAGAAGTTAAAACAGACACCCCAGAAATACAAAGAATCCTAAGAGACTACTACAAGCAACTCTATGCCAATAAAATGAACAACCTGGAAGAAATGGACAAATTCTTAGAAAGGTATAACCTTCCACGACTGAACCAGGAAGAAATAGAAAATATGAACAGACAAATCACAAGTAATGAAATTGAAACTGTGAATAAAAACCTTCCAAAAAACAAAACCCAGGACCAGATGGCTTTACAGGTGAATTCTTTCAAATATTTAGACAAGAGCTAACACCCATCCTTCTCAAACTCTTCCAAAATACTGCAGAGGAAGGAACACTCCCATCTGATTCTATGAGGCCACCATCAGCCTGATACCAAAACCAGACAAAGATACTACAAAAAAAGAAAATTATAGACCAATATCACTGATGAATATAGATGCAAAAATCCTCAACAAAATACTAGCAACCAGAGTCCAACAACACATTAAAAAGATCATATACCATGAAAAAGTGGGATTTATCCCAGGGATGCAAAGGTTCTACAATATACGCAAATCAATCAGTGTGATACACCATATTAGAAATTGAAGCATAAAAACCATATGATCATCTCAACAAATGCAGAAAAAGCTTTGGACAAAATTCAACACCCATTTATGATAAAAACTCTCCAGAAAGTGGGCAAGAGGGAAACTACTTCAACATAATAAAGGCCATATACGACAAACCCACAGCAAACATCATTCTCAATGGTGAAAAACTGAAAGCATTTCCTCTAACATCAGGAACAAGAAAAGGATGTCCACTCTCAACACTATTATTCCACATGGTTTTGGAAGTCCTAGCCATAGCAAGCAAAGAAGAAAAAGAAATAAAGGAATACAAATTTGAAAAGAAGAAATAAAACTGTCACTGTTTGCAGATGACATGATACTATACATAGAAAATCCTTAAAATGCCACCAGAAAACTACTAGAGCTAATCAATGAATTTGGTAAAGTTGCAGGATACAAAATTAATGCACAGAAATCTCTTGCATTCCTATACACTAATAATGAAATATCTGAAAGAGAAATTAAGCAAACACTCACATTTACCATTGCAACAAAAAGAATAAAATACCTAGTAATAAACCTACCTAGGAAGACAAAAGACCTGTATGCAGAAAACTATAAGATACTGGTGAAAGAAATCAAATATGATACCAACAGATAGAGAGATATACATTGTTCTTGGATTGGAAGAATCAATATTGTGAAAATGACTATACTACCCAAAGCAATCTACAAATTCAATGCAATCCCTATCAAATTACCAAGGGCATATTTTACAGAACTAGAACAAAAAATCTTAAAATTTGTATGGAGACACAAAGACCCCGAATAGCCAAAGCAGTCTTGAGGGAAAAAAAAGGAGTGGGAGGAATCAGACTCCCTGACTTCAGACTACACTACAAAGCTACAGTAATCAAGGCAATATGGGACTGGCACAAAAACAGAAGTATAGATCAATGGAACAAGATAGAGAGCCCAGAGATAAACCCATGCACATATGGCCAACTAATCTATGACAAAGGAGGCAAGGATATACAATGGAGAATAGACGGTCTCTTCAATAAGTGGTGCTGGGAAAACTGGACAGCTACATGTAAAAGAATGAAATTAGAACACTCCGTAACACCATACACAAAAATAAACTCAAAATGGATTTGAGACCTAAATTTAAAACTGGACACTATAAAACTCTTAGAGCAAAACATAGGAAGAACACTCTTTGACCTTTGACATAAATCACACCAAGATATTTTTTGATCCACCTCCTAGAGTAATGGAAATAAAAACAAAACTAAACAAATGGGACCTAATGAAACTTCAAAGCTTTTGCACAGCAAAGGATACCATAAACAAGACGAAAAGAGAACCCTCAGAATGGGAGAAAATATTTGCAAATGAGTCAAAGGACAAAGGATTAATCTCCAAAATATATAAACAGCTCATGCAGCTCAATATTAAAATAACAAACAACCCAATCCAAAAATGGGCAGAAGACCTAAGTAGACATTTCTCTAAAGAAGACATACAGATGGCCAAGAAGCACATGAAAACCTGCTCAACATCAGTAATTATTAGAGAAATGCAAATCAAAACTACAATGAGGTATCACCTCACACCAGTTAGAATGGGCATCAGCAGAAAATCTACAAACAACAAATGCTGGAGAGGGTGTGGAGAAAAGGAATCCTCTTGCACTGTTGGTGGGAATGTAAACTGATACAGTCACTATGGAGAACAGTATGGTGGTTCCTTAAAAAACGAAAAATAGAATTACCATATGATCCAGCAATCCCACTACTGGGCAGATACCCAGAGAAAACCATAATTCAAAAAGACACATGCACCACAATGTTCATTGCAGCACTATTTACAATAGCCAGGTCATGGAAGCAACCTAAATGCCCATCAACAGATGAATGGATAAAGGATATGTGGTATATATATATATATATACACACACATACAATGGAATATTACTCAGCCACAAAAAGGAACGAAATTGGGTCATTTGTTGAGACGTGGATGGATCTAGAGACTGTCATACAGAGTGAAGTAAGTCAGAAAGAGGTAAACAAATATCGTATATGAACACATGTAAGTGGAACATAGAAAAATAGTACAGATGAACCAGTTTGCAGGGCAAAAGTTGAGACACAGATGTAGAGAACAAACATATGGACACTAGGGGGGAAATCCGTGGGGGGGTGGGGATGGTGGTGTGATGAATTGGGCGATTGGGATTGACATGTATACACTGATGTGTATAAAATTGATGACTAATAAGAACCTGTTGTATAAAATATAAATTAAATTTAAAAAACTAATACTAAACTTTCTTTGGGTTATTTGTATGGAAATATGTTAATGTAAATTTTTCAGACATTGCATGAAATTCCTAAAAATCTTTTATATTTTGGTAATGTTATGTCATAATTCTAGTTATTATTTTAAAATGTATATCTCAGAAATAACTAAATTTCCTTGTCAATTGCAGTATTATGAGCTTTCATCAAATCTTTAACCATGGTCATTTTTAAGTCCTTTGTCATTTACAGACAGTTCTGGGTGTACTCTGATGCTTTTGCAAAATGTTCCTATAAAAGGGTTTCATCTTCATGTAATTCATGGAAAAGCCTCTGACAAGTACAGGTTTCTGGTAACTGACTATACTCCTGAAATGAGTGAATAAGCATTTTCCGAACTCTAATAGAAAACTGATGAATTCATAAAAGTGCTAACAAAAAATCAAGATAAAAAAATTAATTACATGGGACTGAGTGAACTGATGAGGATCATTATAATTCTCCTGACTTTCTGTTTGAATAAAAAAAAAATGGATCAATGCAATTTCTTCTCAAAATGTGAAATACCCTCTTTGAAAAGCTTGGAAGATGATCTTCAATTTGCCATGGATGCAAGGGACCCAGACCAGCCAAAGCAATCTCTAAAAGGTAGGACAACGTTGGAGGACTCACAATTACAATTTCACTTTACTACAAAGTTGCAGGAATCAGTAGAGTGTGGTACTGGCATAAAGACAGACATATAGATCAACGGAATAAAATTGTGAATCCAGAAATACACCTTTCCATTTATGGCCAATTAATTTTTATAAGGGTCCCAAAGTAAGTCAATGCAAAAAAATAGTCTTTTTTAAAAACATTGTTGGTCTAATTGAGTATCTACATGCATAAGAATTAAGTTGGACCCCAACCTCATATTATTTACAGACATTAACTCAAAATAGGTCATAGAATTAAATGTATTAAGAACTAAAGCTAGAAAACTCTTGTAAGTAAACATAGGTTTAAATCTGTGACCTTGTATTAGGCAAAGATTTCCTACATAAAACACCAAAAGAACCAGCAAGAAAAAAACAGATAAATTACACTTCATTAAAATTTTTGTGCTACAAAGGTCACCACTAAAAAAGTATAAAAACCCACAGAATGAGAGTAATATTTGGAAATCAGTTACCTCCTAAGGGATTTGTATTCAGAATACTTTAAGAATTCTTACAACTCAACAGCAAAAATCCAACACAATTTAAAAATAGATGAAGAATTTCAAAAGATATTTCTCAATATACAAATGACCAATAAGCTAATGAAAAGATATTCAACATCATTAGTCATTAGAGAAATGGACATCAAAACCACAATGAGATATCAATTCATATACACTAGGATAGTTATAATAAAAAAGAGAGGACAATAACAACTGTTAGTGAGGATGTGGAATAATTAGAACCTTTGTAAAATGCTGGTAGAAATTTTAACTTATGCAGCCACTTTGGAAAACAGTTAAGCAACTCCTTAGAAAAGCTAAACATAAAGTTACCATTTGACCCAGCAATTCTAATCCTAAGTATATAACTAAGAGACTTGAAAACATATGTCTACACAAAAACATGCACAGGACTGTCATAGAAGCATTATTCATAATAGCCAGAACGTGCAAAGAATCTAAATGTCCATCAATTGATAAATGGATAAATAAAAATGTGTCATATCCACACAGTAGAATACCATTCAGCAAAAAAAAGGAAGGAAATATTGACACATGCTACAACATGGATGACTTTGAAAACTTTATGCTAAGTGAAAGAAGTCAGACACAAAAAGCCGTGTTTTGTATGATTCCATTTACATGCAATACACAGAGCAGGTAAATCCATACAGATAGAAAGCATCCTGGTGGTTGCCAGAGGCTGGAGGTTGGAAAGAATAGAAAGAATGGATATGGGCTTTCTCTTTGGGGTGATAAAAATATTCTAAAGTTAGTGATGATGGTTGCGCAACTCTGTGAATATATATATAACTTTAAAAGAATTTTATAATTTTAATAATTTTATAATTTTATAATAAAAGAATTTTATAATTTTATAATTTATAATTATGATTTTATAATTATATAGTTATAAATTATATAATTTATAAATTTATAATTAAATATAAATTTAAAAGAATTTTATATGTGAATTATATCTCAACAAAGTATTATAGAACAAAAACCACATTCACAGAAAGACTGATAAGATGAAAAGGCAGAGGGCTATGTACCAGATGAAGTAACAAGATAAAACCCAGAAAAACAACTAAATGAAGGGGAGATAGGAAACCTTCCAGAAAAAGAATTCAAAATAAGGATACTGAAGATGATCCAGGACCTCAGAAAAAGAATGGAGGCAAAGATTGAGAAGATGCAAGAAATGTTTAAAAAAGATCTAGAAGAATTAAAGAACAAACACAGATGAACAATACAATAACTGAAATGAAAAATACCCTAGAAGGAATCAATAGGAGAATAACTGAGGGAGAAGAACGAGTAGGTGACCTGGAAGACAGAAAGGTGGAATTCACTGCTGTAGAACAGAATAAAGAAAAAAGAATGAAAAGAAATAAAGACAGCCTAAGAGACCTCTGAGACAACATTAAATGTAACAACATTCACATTATAGGGGTCCCAGAAGGAGAAGAGAGAGAGAAAGGACCCAAAAAAATATATGAAGAGATTATAGTCAAAAACTTCCATAACATGGGAAAGGAAATAGCCACCCAAGTCCAGGAAGCGCAGAGAGTCCCATACAGGATAAACCCAAGGAGAAACATGTCGAGACACATAGTAATCAAATTGGAAAAACTTAAAGACACAGAAAAATTATTGAAAGCAGCAAGGGAAAAATGAAAAATAACATACAAGGGAACTCCCATAAGGTTAACAGCTGATTTCTCAGCAGAAACTCTACAAGCCAGAAGGGAGTGGCATGATATACTTAAACTGATGAAAGGGAAGAACCTACAAGCAATATTACTCTACCCAGCAAGGATCTCATTCAGATTCTAAGGAGAAATCAAAAGCTTTACAGAGAAGCAAAAGCTAAGAGAATTCAGCACCACCAAACCAGCTCTACAACAAATGCTAAAGGAACTTCTCAAAGTGGGAAACACAAGAGAAGAAAAGGACCTACAAAAACAAACCCAAAACAATTAAGAAAATGGTAATAGGAACATACATGTCAATAATTACCTTAAACGTGAATGGATTAAATGCTCCAACCAGAAGACACAGGCTCACTGAATGGATGCAAAAACAAGACCCATCTATATGCTGTCTACAAGAACCCACTTCAGACCTAAGGACACATACAGACTGAAAGTGAGGGGATGGAAAAAGATATTACATGCAAATGGAAATCAAAAGAAAGCTGGAGTAGCTATATTCATATCACATAAAATAGACTTTAAAATAAAGAATGTTACAAAAGACCTGGAAGGACACTACGTACTGATCAAGGGATCATCCAAGAAGAAGATATAACAATTATAAATATATATGCACCCAACATTGGAGCACCTCAATATAAAAGGCAACTGCTAACAGCTATAAAAGAGGAAACTGACAGTAACACAATAATAGTGGGGGATTTTAACACCTCAGTTACACAAATGGACAGACCATCCAAACAGAAAATTAATAAGGAAACACAAGCTTTAAATGACACAATAGACCAGAGAGATTTAATTGATATTTATAGGACATTCCATCTGAAAAGATCAGATTACACTTTCTCCTCAAGTGTACACGGAACATTCTCCAGGATACATCCCATCTTGGGTCACAGATCAAGCCTCAGTAAATTTAAGAAAATTGAAATCATATCAAGCATCTTTTCTGACCACAACAGTATAAGATTAGAAATCAATTACATGGAAAAAAACATAAAAAACACAAACACATGGAGGCTAAAGAGTACATTACTAAATAACCAAGAGATCACTGAAGAAATCAAAGAGGAAATCAAAAAATACCTAGAGAGGGCTTCCCTGGTGGCACAGTGGTTGAGAGTCCGCCTGCCAATGCAGAGGACACGGGCTCGTGCCCCGGTCCGGGAAGATCACACATGCTGCGGAGCGGCTGGGCCCATGAGCCATGGCCGCTGAGCCTACGCGTCCGGAGCCTGTGCTCCACAACAGGAGAGGCCACAACAGTGAGAGGCCCGTGTACCACAAAAAAAAAAAAAAAAATCAAGAAATACCTAGAGACAAATGACAATGAAAACACGACAATCCAAAACCTATGGGATGCAGCAAAAGCAGTTCTAAGAGGGAAGTTTATACCTTTATGAAGAAAAATCTCAATTGAACAATCTAACGTTACATCTAAAGGAACTAGAGAAAGAAGAACAAACAAAACCCAAAGTTAGCAGAAGGAAAGAAATCATAAAGATCAGAGCAGAAATAAATGAAATAGAAACAAAGAAAACAATACCAAAGAACAATAAAACTAAAGGCTCATTTTTGAAAATATAAACAAAATAGATAAACCAGTCGCCAGACTCATCAAGAAAAAGAGGGAGAGAACTCAACTTAATAATATTAGAAATAAAAAAGGAGAAGTTACCACACACACCACAGAAATACTAAGCATCCTAAGAGACCACTACAAGCAACTCTATGCCAATAAAATGGACAACCTGGAAGAAATGGACAGATTCTTAGAAAGGTATAACCTTCCAAGACTGAACCAGGAAGAAACAGAAAATATGAACAGACCGATCACAAGTAATGAAATTGAAACTGTGATTAAAAATCTTCCAACAAACAAAAGCCCAGGACCAGATGTCTTCACAGGTGAATTCTATCAAACATTTAGAGAAGAGCTAACACCCATCCTTCTCAAACTCTTCCAAAAAATTGCAGAGGAAGGAACACTCCCAAACTCAATCTATGAGGCCACCATCACCCTGATACCAAAACCAGACAAAGATACTACAAAAAAAGAAAATTACACACCAGTATATCACTGATGAATACAGATGTAAAAATCCTCAACAAAATACTAGCAAAAAGAATCCAACAACATATTAAAAGGATCATACACCATGATCAAGTGGGATTTGTCCCAGGGATGCAAGGATTCTTCATTATATGAAAATCAATCATTGTAATACACCATATTAACAAATTGAAGAATAAAAACCATATGATCATCTCAATAGATGCAGAGAAGTTTTTGACAAAATTCAACACCCATGGTCTTCCCTTGGTGGCTCAGTGGTTAAGAGTCCGCCTGCCGATGCAGGGGACACGGGTTCATGCCCCGGTCTGGGAAGATCCCACATGCCGCGGAGTGGCTAGGCCCATGAGCAATGGCTGCTGAGCCTGCGTGTCCGGAGCCTGTGCGCCGCAACGAAAGAGGCCACAACAGTGAGAGGCCCACATACCACAAAAAAAAAAAAAATTCAACACCATTTATGATAAAACTCTCCAGAAAGTGGGCATAGAGGGAAGCTACTTCAACATAATAACGGCCATATGCAATAAACCCACAGCAAACATCATCCTCAATGGTGAAAAACTGAAAGCATTTCATCTAAGATTAGGAACAAGCCAAGGATGTCCACTCTCACCACTCTATTCAACATAATATTGGAAGTCCTAGCCACGGCAATCAGAGAAGAAAAAGGAATAAAGAAATACAAATTGGAAAACAATAGTAAAACTGTCACTGCTTGCAGATGACATGATACTATATATAGACAATCCTAAAGGTGCCACCAGAAATCTACTAGAGCTAATCAATGAATTTGGTAAAGTTGCAGGATACAAAATTAATGCACAGAAATCTCTTGCATTCCTATACACTAATCATGAAAAATCTGAAAGAGAAATTAAGCAAACACTCACATTTACCATTGCAACAAAAAGAATAAAATACCTAGGAATAAACCTACCTAGGGAGACAAAAGAACTGGATGCAGAAAATTATAAGACACTGATGAAGAACTTAAATATGATACCAACATATAGAGAGATATACCATGTTCTTGGATTGGAGGAATCAATATTGTGAAAATGACTATACTACCCAAAGCAATCTACAGATTCAATGCAATTCCTATCAAATTAGCAAGGGCAATTTTTACAGAACTAGAATAAAAAAATCTTAAAATTTGTATGGAGACACAAAAGACCCCGAATAGCCAAAACTGTTTTGAGGGGAAAATAACTGAGCTTGAGGAATCAGACTCCCTGACTTCAGACTACACTACAAAGCTACAGTAATCAAGGCAATATGGGACTGGCACAAAAACAGAAGTATAGATCAATGGAACAAGATAGAGAGCCCAGAGATAAACCCATGCACATATGGCCAACTAATCTATGACAAAGGAGGCAAGGATATACAATGGAGAATAGACGGTCTCTTCAATAAGTGGTGCTGGGAAAACTGGACAGCTACATGTAAAAGAATGAAATTAGAACACTCCGTAACACCATACACAAAAATAAACTCAAAATGGATTTGAGACCTAAATTTAAAACTGGACACTATAAAACTCTTAGAGCAAAACATAGGAAGAACACTCTTTGACCTTTGACATAAATCACACCAAGATATTTTTTGATCCACCTCCTAGAGTAATGGAAATAAAAACAAAACTAAACAAATGGGACCTAATGAAACTTCAAAGCTTTTGCACAGCAAAGGATACCATAAACAAGACGAAAAGAGAATCCTCAGAATGGGAGAAAATATTTGCAAATGAATCAATGGACAAAGGATTAATCTCCAAAATATATAAACAGCTCATGCAGCTCAACATTAAAGAAACAAACAACCCAATCCAAAAATGGGCAGAAGACCTAAGTAGACATTTCTCTAAAGAAGACATACAGATGGCCAAGAAGCACATGAAAACCTGCTCAACATCAGCAATTATTAGAGAAATGCAAATCAAAACTACAATGAGGTATCACCTCACACCAGTTAGAATGGGCATCAGCAGAAAATCTACAAACAACAAATGCTGGAGAGGGTGTGGAGAAGAGGGAACCCTCTTGCACTGTTGGTGGGAATGTAAATTGATACAGCCACTATGGAGTACAGTATGGAGGTCCCTTAAAAAACGAAAAATAGAATTACCATATGATCCAGCAATCCCACTACTGGGCATATACCGTGAGAAAACCATAATTCAAAAAGACACATGCACCCCAATGTTCATTTCAGCACTACTTAAAATATCCAGGTCATGAAAGCAACCTAAATGCCCATCGATAGACGAATGGATAAAGAAGTTGTGGTACATATATACAATGGAATATTACTCAGCCATATAAAGGGACGAAATTGGGTCATCTGTAGAGACGTGGATGCATCTAGAGACTGTCATACAGAGTGAAGTAAGTCAGAAAGAGAAAAATAAATATTGTATATTAACACATGTGTGTGGAACCTAGAAAATGGTACAGATGAACCAGTTTTCAGGGCAGAAATTGAGACACAGATGTAGAGTACAAACATATGGACACCAAGGGGGGGAAGCAGCAGGGGGTGGGGGGGATGGTGTGATGAATTGGAAGATTAGGATTGACATGCATACACTGATGTGTATAAAATGGATGACTAATAAGAAACTGCTGTATAAAAAAATTAATAAAATAAAATTTAAATAAAAGAAAATAGTTTCAGATTTTTGTGATGACATATGGCCCTGTAATTCTGGATTCTGTAATAAAGCAGTTTGACGTCTCTCCTATTCATTTGGATAATGCTCTACCATCTAGGAGACTAAAGTGTGTCTTAAAAATAGGACAGGCTTCAGCTTGTGTATATGTTAGACTTGGGGAAGAGAATATATTATAAAAATATTTTAATAAATAAATAATTGACAGCTGAGTTCCCCCAAAATAAATGCCCTAAGTTATCAGCTAAGAGGCAAAGAAGCTGGGAAATACACTATTCTTATTCTAAGCCCACATTAATAACCATTTTATCATGCATAGCCATTTCTTTTTTTTTAATTGGGGTAGAGTTGCTTTACAATGCTGTGTCAGTTTCTGCTGTACAACGAAGCGAATCAGCTATATGTATACATATATCCCCTCCCTCATGGATCTCCATCCCAATCCCCCATCCCACCCCTCTAGGTTACCACAGAGCACCAAGCTGAGCTCTGTGTGCTGTACAACAGGTTCCCACTAGCTATCTATTTTACACATGTTAGTGTATATATGTCAATTCTAATCTCCCAGTTCATCCCACCCCTCTTCTGCTCCCGTGTCATAGCCATTTCTAAATAGGAAATTGGAAAAGATCACCAAAAAGCTGTACTCCATCCCTCAAATTCCTCTATTTGATAATTTAGTGCAGGGAGATTTTGTAAGTTTATACCTTATTATTATAGAACAATTTCATATGATGAATAACAGACCCCAGTGACTTTAATGTGAAATCAGAAAAAAAGAGCCAACTCTCCAAACACTCAGCATGAGGATCACGACTCCAGTGTGCATAAGCAAGTAGTTCTCAGCTTAAATATATATATAGATATTCCCTTCAGTATGTAAGATTGTCCACTATTGACCCGGTTTCTCTGTCAGTGCCTTTATTACCCGAACCCCACTTTTCAATACTCTGCATGTTACCAGCCTTAGCAAACAAAATCCCTATCATCAAACACTTCTACATTCTGCCTCATAAAGGTATCTCCAAGAATCCAAAAGGACTGATCGTATTCCATAATCAAGTCAATCAACAGGTCAAGAAGTAGAAACTGAGTTATCTAATCAGTGTTTCCCAGATGTTAAATTTGTAAGGCACAGATTTCTACAGAACAGAAAACACAGGTAGGAAAAATAGTGATGAATAGGGGAGGACATTCAAATATTCACAGGCCTTTGCCAGATATTTATTACATATTTATTACACTCAGTATACTGAGGAATCACAGGTGTTTCAGTTCTTAGAATAAAGCAAACCTAGAAACATTAATTTTCAGAGCTTGAAGAGATCTTAGAAATCATTTAAATCAACCTCCTTATTTTATGGGGTAGAATACTGCAGAGTAAGAAGAAAACAGATATGATTACTTCACACAGTGAGCTGCAGATATGGAACTTGAAGGCAGATTTCTTGATTCATAGATGAGTCGTCCCTTGGCAGATTTAAGTTCACCTCTTCAGAACAACTGCAAATTGTTTGGAAAAGTTGTCCCATCTTTTTTAACAAGACAAAGTGTGCAACCTATAGGTAAAGTCCATATAAGGATGTTTAAATTACTCCCCTAAGTTTCTCAAAGACAACCCCAGCACCATGAAATCTATTTTCTATTTAGTCTCAGATTATTCCTTTGGTTTAATACTATGCAGGTAGGTTAACTGTCTCAAAGACTTGACTTATTAGAAGACAGTAAGTGTCACTTAGTAATGTCCTTTACCTAGAAACCAAGAATTCAACCATATAGATGACTCAAGAGAATAGTTTCCTCACCACTATTCCATCCTACTTTTTTCTTTTGCACCTCTTTGATGTTTTAAATGCCTTTAAATTTCCCTCTTGCCTTATTTCCATCTTCTGCTCCCCTTTGATGTTTTAAATGCCTTTAAATTTCCCTCTTGCCTTATTTCCATCTCTGCTCAAACATCCAAATATATAGCAGAAAGGGTAGGACCAAGACAGAGGGTTGGAGACTGATATTTTGTTCCCTTTGCTCACCACAAAGAATCTCCCTATTCTCAGCACCCAAAATATGTAAACAAGCTTCCCTCACTGCCTGCTCTATTAGTTCCATCCTCATTTATTTTAGGCTCTCAGTACATTGTAGAGAGATACAGTCCTCTCACAATTTTTCATGAAATAAAAATCTGGTAATGGTGGTGGGAAGGATTGACGTTCTGATCATCTAACAGTAGTATTTTGTTTTTTGTTTTTTATTATTTTAAACAAACTGCAGTTTGGAAAAGCAATGTATTTTGTTTATCATGTCAAGTTCTTATGAACGTATTTGAGTTGGATTTCATCCAAAATCTATAACTCACCATGTAATGCATAATTTTGCTGTCATATGGCTTCAAATTTTAACACTTATTTTGCCAAAAAAACATAGGTATGAATATGAAAGAGGCCCCCTCTGAGATTTATTGCTTAGTACCCCACTAGTTCCCCAGTCTTTCATTGTCAAAGCTCAACCATCCATTATTTACCAAGCAGATTTTGCTGCCCTTTGTTTATGCACAGATTCACTTAAAAATCACCTTCTGAAAGGTGCATAAGTTAATTTATTTTAATTGTTGTTAATTGTTTTGACTCTTTTAATATTAAATGCCATAAACTGTCCTGGATAAAAGATTTTCATAGCAAAAATAAATGTAGACAATTCTACAGTTCCCTTAAAATGGCCATAGTTGTAGATATTAACAGTGAAATTTTTTATTGTCATTTCAATTTTATATTAAAGAAAACTCCTTCCCTTCACATTTTGCTTCAAAATTCTTTGCTTCAGGTATATAAAGGTCATTAGTGAAAGAAAATGGGTACTTTTTTAAACCTAAGAACTATTAAATTTTAAATAACTCCAAAATTCAGCATTTTCTGGGTTAAATTAGTGCACTACTTCAGTATCTGCAATTCAAATAAGTCCTCTGAGAAATTGGCCTCCATAACCAGTGACGTGCTGCTGAACTGAACAGATCTCCAAAATATCCTAACAGATTTCTTTCTTTCATTGTAGAATTGTTTCCATCTGGTGCTTAGATATTAAACCTGGAATATGTAAAGTCTCTCCCCTCTCACCCTGTTTGACTCCCAAATGCTGACAAATAATTTGCATTGTCAATGAATTGAGGATTAAAATTTTGAATTTAACTGCTTAGTCGTAGGATGCACAATTTAAAATGATATAAAGTAGTGGATTTTTCTCGTAATTTTGAGAAGTGGAGACTTGAAACATTTGTTGTTCGTAAATATTCTAATTCAAACCTGTTTATCTTGAAAAGAATAAAACTTTTCTTAATTTTTCCCAAGTTCAGGATATTGAAACATGAATTTATGAACAGTCTTGGAGGTCGGCTTTTGTGAGTATGCATATATTTATAACTGAATGTGAGCATCTAAAAAGAAATGTATGTGTATAATTAGGTAGATAAGCAGATAGATATTTAGATGTATACATGTAGAAGTTTCTAAGATCCTAGGTCATTGACAATGATTTCTTCATAGGAAGTTTAAAGATCCTTCGCGGGAATAGAAAATGTCTGACTTTTAAGACTGGCAACATTTTTCATAGCATCTTAATTGGAAAGCAGAGAATTACTTCTAAGAAACATAATTGCTTCCAGAAATGTTTAAACCACTAAGGGAATGTTTATATGAAGTGAGCAATAGTGGAAAGGAGTGAATAAACCAATTCTATGCACATTGCAGTGTAAAAGTCTGGAGCACACACATGGAGATTTATAAGGAAGCCATGTGCAGGACACAATCATTACGTTCAATCTTTCTTCTTGTCATGAGTGTTGAAACTTCTACCCACCTCTCTTAGCCTAGCAGTGGATCTCACACACCTTCCAGAGCAAATAGTCATCCAGCAATCTTGTTCAAATCTTCACATATCATGCCTGTCCTCCTCTCACCAGTCTTTTCTTTTTGATGTCTCATCATACTTTCTTCACATTGTCTCTTATTTAATTGCTTCTTTTGATCTCTTTCTCTTAAATTTGATCTGCCTTGATCTTCTGGAATATTCTTTGATGCTCTGAAGTAAAACTATGCATTTTTCCAATTCATGTCCATTTCATGGCTTGTGAAAAATAACTGTAAGGGCTTCCCTGGTGGTGCAGTGGTTAAGAATCCACTTGCCAATGCAGGGGACATGGGTTCAAGCCCTGGTCCGGGAAGATCCCACATGCCGCAGTACAACTAAGCCCGTGCACCACAACTACTGAGCCTGCGTGCCGCAACTACTGAAGCCTGTATGCTTACATCCCGTACTCTGCAACAAGTGAAGCCACCACAATAAGAAGCCCACGCACCACAATGAAGAGTAGCCCCCGCTCGCCACAACTAGAAAAAACCTGCGTGCAGCAACAAAGACCCAATGCAGCTAAAATAAAATAAATATATTTTTAAAAATAATAACTGTGAGTTTCTACATAGCACATGAGACTCCTTACTATCTCTGTTCAGTATGCTCACATTTAACTTTTAAAAAAAAGAGTTTGAGTGACTCGCAGGAAAGGAATTGACACAACTTTCAGGAGGACAGTTAAGAATGTTTTGCTGATAAGCATATAATCACTTAGTTGATTCTAATAAACATTTGTGGGAGTCGTTCAAAGCATGTTAGTTCAGCTAGATCTCAGCAGGACCCATCATCTTGACCCCAAAATCTCCAAACAAAAAGATTCATTAAAATCAGTGAGAATTTTCCATAAAGCTTTAAGATGTCATGGAATGAATTTTTATAGTTGCCTGCCATGCAAAATATTATAGTATAAATTTGGAGCTAATATTGGAACTAGACTAATCTTCTAGGACAGGCATTCTCAAAATATTTTGTATGCCTTAAACTAAAATCTGAGAAAGACCCAAAACACCCATTGCAGTTGGCAACATGTGACTATTACAGAAAATCACAATGTGTTCTGGCTAAAAGCAGCAAAAGCAAAATATCTGTGCTAGGAGGTGACGGATGTGATTGCTTTGTATTTTTTCATCCATTCAGAACACAGAAAGAAAGGAAAATTTAATTTCATCTGATGAAGACCTGCATTTTGTTTTGTCTCCTTTTCCCTTCCTCTCTCCTATCTGCCCTCCACTCCACACAATCCCTTGAAGTTCCTGCATTTGTATCATAGCAGCACAAACTCAGAGAAAAGGTGGGGTCTGATATTTCAGGTGGTCTTAGCAAAGCTTGAGTCTTTGGCTAACCTCTCTTTAGATTGGTAAGCAATCAAGAATTTCCAATATTAGTGAGAGTCACTTTGAAAAGCTGTACATGCATGTCAGGTTGCATGTCAATATATTTGCTCTGATTATAACGCAAAAACTGAACAGGGTCTCATCAGCCAAAGCAACATTTCTCCCAAACTAAAACATATCCTTTCGTAAGTTATGGTTCTTATTTGGTTTCAGTGTTCATTTATTTCAGTTTATTGCTTGACATCTCCCACTAGTTGAGCCAGGAAACTCATGGCAATGGCTTAAAAAAAAAATAAATCCATCCCCACATTTATTTTTCAATTTGTTCTGATTCTTTACTCTCTTACACTCACAAAGTGGGATAAGTGCTCAAAAAAAAGTATTTGCTCTCTGTAACTAAGTATAGTTTTAGAAGCCATACATAAAATCTCCCTTGCAGCTTCTCCTTTCTATTATAAAATTATATTAGATTCAGATTTGTTTTGAAGGGCCAGTTTTACTTTTTTAATTAAAGGGAGACATAAAATGTCCTTTTTCCTAAATCAGACTCACAAAGAATGAAGAAGTTATTTCTCCCAGTAATGACTTAACAAATGAGATTTAAGTTCCCTGAATTAGGGTGAAGATTAGGGGAAAAAAATCATTTGCGCAGTAAACTTACAGAATCGTGGAATTTGGAAGGACCTATCTTTTTGGTACTTGGCAACACATAGTAAAAATATCCACAAAGGAAAAAATGCCAACATCATTTCAACGAAAATAGCCAAACTGCTGCCAGATGACAAAATAGCAAATTCATCTAGGCTCATTGATGCATGTCTGGACTTTCCAAATGAAACTTTACATCAAAGGAAAGTTTGAGCACTTTCTTATAAGATCAATCAAAACTAAACTACAGTTGATACAGGTTTTAGGAGTTACAAATTTCCACTATTCTAATCTCTCTATCTCTTAGAAGCAATCTTATTTTGTTTGATTGCAGTTGAGTCAGAAACAAGAAAAGGAATATTTTAAATGGAGAATTTGTAACACATTACTGGTTTCCTTTCTTAAGCGGCTTTCCCTACAAAGACTGCCAAAACTTTGTAAACTTGATTGGACTGGAACTGGAAAATGTAAACAACACTGCAAAATAATGAAGGGAACATTTTATCCAGGTTAGCACAAATGGATAAGCTTTGTTTTTGAATGAAAAATTCCATGGAAACTGATGCACAGAGAAGGGAGCATTTCAAGCTCACACTAGAAAGGTCATTGGCAGAAACCACCTACATAGTATTTAGTGTATCTGTCCTGGAACAAAATCGGGCTAAATTGATTGAGCAGGGTTTTAAGCTTACAAAGAATAAATCCAGGTATTACAGATTAATGTTTAAAGAACTATAAGCTATTTATTTTCAACATTGTCCTTATATTCATTTAGTTCTTGAATAGAACAACTCCATTGAGCCCAACCATCTTCAAAGTGATAATGCACAGGAAAGCCCCAAATAATCAATCTTTAAATGTGCTTCCATTTCAGAAGAATGTGAGAATTAGGTTTCTCCAGAAAGTGAGAAACCTAATTTCAATGATGATGACTTTTCCTTACTTTCAATTGAGAAAGGGGCAAAGAACTAACCTTTTATTTAAAGTTTTACAAGTCTATTTTTTGAGAATATCTTTTTATCCTGAGAATATTTAGTATAGTGTTAATAGTTAATATTTACTAACATTGACTCTGTCCTAAGATGGCAGATTGAGCACATGCATCTAACTGCAATATTTTCTGAAAGCCTACTAAAAATACAATAAAGTATTTTTTAAAAGCACTTTATTGAGGTATGATTGACATACAAAAAGCTGCACATATTTAATGTATATAATTTCATGAGTTTGAAGATGGGCATACACCCATGAAATCATCACCATAATCAATCTCATAAACATACCGATTACCTCCGAAAGTTTCCTCCCACCCTATTTATTTATTCATTATTTATTTATTTATTTATTTGTGTTTGTGTGTGTATGTGTGTGTGATAAGATGACTTAATATCAGAGAAATGCAAATCAAAACCAGAATGAGTTATCACCTTACACTCATTAGATTGGCTATTATCAAAATAAAAGATAACAAGTATTGGTGAGGTTGTGAAGAAAAGGGAACATTTGTACACTGTTGATGGGACTGTAAATTGGTACAGCCTCTATGGAAACCAACACTGAATTTCTTCTGAAAAATTAAAAATAGGACTACTATATGATCCATCAATTTCACTTCTGTGTATATGTCCAATGGAAACATAAGCACTATCTCCAAGAGCTATCTGCACTCCCATGTTCATTGCAGCATTATTCACAGTAGCCAAGATATGGAAGCAACCCAAGTACCCATTAATATATGAATGGATAAAGAAAATGTGATATATTTATACAATGGAGTATAATTCTGCATTAAAGCAGAAGGAAATCCTGCAATTTGTGATAATATGGATGAACCTTGAGGACATTATGTTAAGTGAAATAAGCCAGACAGAAGACGACAAATACTGCATGATCTCACCTATATGTAGAATCTAAAATAGTCAAACTGATATAAGCAGAGAGTAGAATGTGGTTACGAGGGACTGGGGTTGGAGGGAACTGGGGAGATGTTGGTCAAGGGTACAAACTTTCAGTTATAAGATGAATAATTTCTGGAGACCTAGTGTATAGCATGGAGACTATAGTTAGTAATGGTAATTTAAAATTTGCTGAGAGTTCACACCAAAAAAAATTTTTAGGATTACTATACAAGGTGATGGATTAATTAATTTCCTTGATTATGGTAATCATTTCACAGTGTATTTGTATATCAAAAACATCACAGTGTACACCTTAAATATATATATACAATTTGTATGGGTCAATAATACCTCAGTAAAGTTGAAAAATTGCCAGGCATGCAAAAAGCAGGAAAATATGATTCAATGAGACAATAGATCGTTCAATATAATGAATCTGACCCAAATCAAACTTCTAGAGCTTAAAAAAATACATTGTTCAAGGTGAAAATTCTCTGAATGAGATTAATGGTGATTAGAAATTGAAGAAGAAAAAAAAAGTGAACTTAAAGATATCACAATAGAAACCATCAAAATGAAACAGGGAGAGAAAAAGGAAATGAAACCCTCCCAAATCATGAACGTAGCATCAGTGAGCTGTGAGACTTCAGGCAACCCAAGATATGTGTACTTACAGTTTCCCATGGAGAGGAGAAAGAGAAACCTCCAAAACTTTCTAAATTTGATGAAAACTATAAACCTCCAGTCCAAAAAGTTCAATAAACCCTAGCACAGGAAACATGAAAAACACTACACCAGGGCACATCATAATAAAATTACTCAAAACCAGTGATAAAGAGAAAGTCTTAAAAGCAGCCAAAGAAAAAAAGACATGCAATATACAGATTTGAAAAACATAAAAATGACAGTAGATTTCCTGTTGGAAACAATGCAAGAGGGAAGACACTGGAGCAATATGTCCAAACTACTAAGGGGGAAATAAAACCATCTACCTAGAACACTGTACCCATAGGAAAAGTCTTTGGAAAATAAAGTCAAAATAGAGATTTTTTTTTCAGACATACAAAGGCCATAAGAATTCAGTCACAAAAAATTAAATTGAAAATTTCTCCAATATTTGAAAACTAAAAAACATGCTTTTAAATAATCCATGGGTCTAAAAAAAGAAGTCAAAAGACAAATTAGAATTTTTTTTGAACAGAATGAAAATAAAAACACAATTGTTAATTGGTTAAATTGCTCCCCCCCCTCAAAAAAATTTATGTTCAAGTTCTAAACCTCAGAATGTGAACTTATTTGAAAATAGGGTCATTACAGGTATAATTAGTTAAGATGAGGTAATACTGGATAAGGTGGGCCCTTAATCCAATATGACTGGTATCCTTACAAGAAGAGAAGAGACACACAGGAAGAACATCACATGATGACAGAGGCAGAGATTGGAGTGATGCACCTGTAAGCGAAGGTATAGTAAGGATTACAGCCACTATCAGAGGCTAGGAAGGGGCAAGGAAGGATTCTACCCAGAGTCTCAGAGGAAGCATGGCCCTGCTGACACATTGATTTGAAACTTCTAGCCTCCAGAACTATGAGAGAATAAATTTCTGTTGCTTAAACCTACCCACGTTATGGTGCTTTTTTATGGCAGCCCCAGGAAATTAATACAACATATCAAAATGTGTGGGATGCCATGAAAATAGTACTTAGGAAGAAATTTAAAGCACTTAATACTTATACTGGAAAATAAGAATAATCTCAATTTGATGAAAATAAGAATAATCTAAATTTGATGACACCAACTTCCAAAGGAAAAAGCAGAAAGAAATAAAACAAATATCACAGCAGAAATCAATTATCTAGAAATCAGAAAATTTTTAAAATCAATGAAACCAAAAGCTGGTTCTTTGAGAATATCAATAAAATTGACATACTTCTCACCAGACTGATGAAAAAAGATAAAAGAAAAGATGGCAGTTGCCAATATTAGGAATGAGAGTGGTAACATCACTGTAGATTCTATGAATATCTAAAAGATGATAAGATAACACTGTGAAACATATTTGTGTCAATAAATTCAGAGATTTATATGAAATGGAAAAATTCCTTGAAAGATACAGTTATGAACACCCACTCAAGAAGAAACAGAAATATTATCTACTAAAATGTTTAATTGTAGTTAACTATCCCATAAAAAAAATTCCAGGCACAAATAGTTTTACAGATCATTTCTTCCAGACATTTAAGGAAAACAATTAATTCTATACATATGCTCCTAAAACATTAAAAAGAAATTAATAATCCCACAATAATTATATAATACCAGAATTACTCTGACATCAAAGCCAAAGACATTATAAGAAAATAAAACTAACCAGTATCACTCATTAACCTAGATTTTTTTTAATTCCTAATCAATTTTTAGAAAAAAAAAATGTCAGTATATACAGAGTATAATACACTGTGATCAAGTAGGGTTCATCCAAGAAATTCAAGGTTAGTTTAACATTTGAAAATCAATCAATCAATGTAATTCACCATATTAACAAACTAAGAAAGACAAAGCGTATGTTCATTTCAATACATGGAAAAAAGAACATTTGAATCAATCCAACTTCTATTCCTAATAAAAACTTGCAGAAAACAAATAATAGAAAGTAACTTTCTCAACTCAATAGGGAGTATCTATGAAAAATCCACAACTAACATCATACTTAATGGTGGCAAACTGAATGCTATCCCTCTAAAACTAGAAACAAGACAAGGATGTCCACTCTCACCTATTCTACTCAATATTGTACTAGGGCTTCTATCCATGACAATTAGGCAAGAAAAAGAAACAAACCCCTTCCAGATTGGAAAGGAGGAAGAAAAACTATCTTTAATCATAGACAATGTGGTCATCTGTTTAGAAAATCCTTTGGAATACATACATGAAAACTTCTAGAACAAATAAGTGAATTTAGAAAATTATTAGGATACGAGCTTAATATAAAATGCCAATTGTATTTCTAAAGACTATCAACAAAAAATCTTCTCCTTTGGAGAAGAATGCAAGATAATAAATATACAATGAATGTGATAATCAGAAAAATTATTTTGCAACCCCAATATAATCATTTAATCAGGTGAGGGTCAGCAATTGATGCTAAAACATGGTTTACAGTCTTATGTATCAATACATTTCATATATGTCACACTTTATTAAAGCTACTAACCTTCTTCATCTATTAATTTTATGTTTGATGATATTTATCACCATTTCCTTTGCATAAACTCAACCTGGTGAGCTTCTCTTGTAATGAGCAGCAGTTCTGATAAAGGTATGGTGAACTATAATGTCATGGCAGCATTCTTCAGGGAAGACTTTCTTTAATACCAGTGAATAATCCTAGTAATAGTACACAGGTTATTTACAAGTCCTCCTCTAGTCTGTAAAATAACCTAGATCTCTATTTCAAGTCATTCTCACAAACAATAGAGATGCATAATCATGACTCAATTTTAAAAAAGATGCTTTTTTACTAGGTTTTCTAAGCATTTTGTGGTAATGACAAGGATAAATATAAAATCTACTTCAATTTCTATACATTTTATGAGATGATTTGAAGCAAAGAGAGTTGGTTATGTTTATTTTCCTTTCTCCTTGCAATTTGTGACAGCTCGTTTCTCTTTTCTAAAGAAGCAAAAATAAAATAGAAAAAAATCTCAAACGTTACTGACATGTTTTCAGGAGTAAAGTACGCAAGTTGAACATTTCACCTCTAGCAATTTCAGTATTATTTTATTTCAATTAGCTAGGGAACTACTGCTTTATATAGCTGCAGGTGTAAAAAGGAGTAAAATCCCTTCAGTGATTAAAGCTGCTGCAAGTATTCTAGTAGGAATTTTGAATGTACATCTTTTGCTTCTCCTGTCTTCTGTCTTCCTTTAAAGCATCAAAACACCAGGGGAAATTAAGTCAATTATGAAGTGTTCTGTTGTACTTAGAATATTGCCTTTGTTTAAAAAAAATTTAAGATTTACACTACTAGAAAGCTGTACTTGTTCTTATGAAAAGGCTGAAACTATCTGAGAAGCAAAACCAAAAAAACAAAGATCATATTAAATATTTCTGAATCTGAAAGTGGTATGATGATAATTCTTAAGGAAATAAGGTAGACTTGAATGATTTTTTAAAGAAAACTATGAAAACAAAAAAAATATTTATATTTCTCTTTCCTTTATTTTTTTTAGTTTCACTAGGAATGTATTTCTCAGTTCCTGCTTCCTATGTCTACCTAAGGCAGCTGAAAATTTCTTCCCACTTAAATCTAGGGAAATGTTGATTTATTCAGTGGTGTACTACTCCATTTCCACCCCAAATGGCCTAACACCAATTGGGTGCACTGCAATCCAATTTTGACAGGAAGTTAGCATCAGACTCCACATTTAAGAGCTCAGTCTTCCAAAAGGCTGCTCTCACTTTAGAGGCCAATTCCAAGTCTCAGAGGGTCTCCCAGGCCACCTGCACTTCTGACCAACTGGCTACCAATCCAGGAGGTCCCATGAGCCACTTTAGGTTCAATAATTCACTAGAACAACTCACAGAACTCTGAAAACTGCTATACTTAGGAATATAGTTTTATTATAAAGGTACCTCCTGGTCTATTTATGTGTTCACCAACAAGAAAACTCCACAGGGCTCAGTGTCTAGAGTTTTTATTGGGTTTCTTTACATAGGTATGATTGATTAAATATTGACCACATGATTGAACCCAATCTCCAGCCCTTCTCTCCTCCCCCTGAAGACAGTCTGGCCCAAAGTCACAACCTTCTAATCATATGGTTGGTCTTTCCAGTGACCAGCCCCTTTTTGAAAGCTATTTAGGGGCCTACGGTGAATCAATCACCTAGTAAGCATAATAAATATTCCTGTTGCTCAGGAGATTCCAATGGGTTTAGGAGCTCCATGCCAGGAACACAGGACATAAAACAGGCAAATTATTTATTATGCCACGTATGCCTAGCTGATCCTGGTGCCGTTGAGCAACCACGCAAGCTACTTCCACATTGCCTGTTGTCTAGGGTTCAATACTGGGAACTCTCCTATATCCCACCTATTCTGGGTTATCCCACCTATTCTGGGTTTGATGCTCACTGCATTTACTCAACTCCTTCCTGTTATTCACTAAATAGGCTGAATATTCTGTCATCATGCCCTAACCTCCACCTCTCCACCCTTGGCCCATATCTTTGATTCTACCAGATTACACCTCATCTCTCCTATCCACAAATTTTCTTCCATTTAATCAATTAAATAATGTCCTTGGATTTACATATTAATGCCTTGAGAGAACAAACTGCCTACAAGTAAACACCTTAGTGGAACTAAGACTTTACAGACAAAGAGGACAGACTTGTGGTTGCCAAGAGTGAAGGGCATGGGGGGAAGGAGGGACTGGGGGTTTGGGATTAGCAGATGCAAACTATTACATACATTTTTAACTGAATCTCTTTGCCATACACAGAAACTAACACATCACTGTAAATCAACTGTACTTCAATAATATAAATTTTTAAAAAAGAACTAAGACTGTCTATATGAACATGACTACTATTGCAGGAAATGTTTGCCCAATAAGACAAAGTTACAGAAATACTAAAAATCCATTTATCCAAATAATCAACTCTTCAACAAGCCCCCTTTCAAAACAATAGATTGCTCATCAGAGTAAATAGCTCTTCCTGTGGACAATACATAATGCAAAAGGGCAAATTACTTGCTTATCAAATAACTGTTTAATTATCAAAACTTAATTCAACATCCTCACCTTTCTGTGATCACTAATTCTAAACTACTAGAGGATCCTTCAATCCCAATTAGCTCCCTGTTATTGAAAGACTCCCTAAAACCAGACCCTAAATGCTTATAAATATCCACCCTTGATCTCTCCTTTTCTAAGATACTAAAATTCTGTCAAGAAGGTGGTTTCCCTTACTGGAGAATAATAAACTTGATTTTATTTAATCAACATATATTTCAGTGGTCCTTTTAGGAAGTTGGCCACCAATAGTAGCCACTGAAACTTTTTAAGATTCATATAAGGGTAGCCCTCCATTTAACCAGTTTGACCTAGTCTCACAGAAATGATTCTGATATGGGATGGTGATAATCATCTGGCTACTGCTATTCCTGGGAGTAATAAACTTTGACTCTGACCCAGGAGTCTTGCATCTTCTGACAGCATCCACAAAACTGTGGCAAGCTAACAACTTGCAAGCAGGGTAAAATCCTAGAATCTTCACGTTTCTTGACAACCTGTTATATTAGAAAATGGAAATAAAGGATTTCTAGATAATAACATGTAAATGATAATACTCTTAGGTGGCTCTTTTATATGAAAGAACAAAATGGAAAATGAAATTGACAAAAATCCATTAAGCTTCCTTCTGGTGAAGTTGGATATTTGATTTTAAGCAGTCCACAGAATGTCAAAGAAAGAGTTGGTGACATAAATCAGACGTTTTAAATGAATTTAAACCATTTGCAAGTGGAGATATAATACAAAAATGAACACAAATGATTGTTTTTCTAGAAAATATCAACCCCAATGAAAATAATATTGCTTATTTATTGTCTAGGTAGAAATGCCAGAAGTTTTCTTTTGACTTAATTATTTTAATTCTTAGGAAAGGTACAGGTAAGAAATTTTACCATTCAAGAATATGAGTTGGTTGAGGACAATAACCTTTCTTATCATATTTGTGTACCTTACAATATACAACAGTGTCCTGAATGTAATACATTTGCAATAAAGAAAAAAGGATGGGAGAAAAAGAAAACAAAACATGAGAAACTAAAGGCGAGATGGTGAAAAATGGAGAAGCATAAAAATAAAAGTAAGCTTATGAATAAATGAGAGAAGAAAGAAGAGGAGGTGAAAGAGAAAATAAATGTAAACAAGGTAAAGGTCATGAAGGAGAAGAAAGACAAAATAAAAGAATTCTTTTTGAATCATACAACAGTAACATGGCAAGAAGTTCTCAAGACTTAGTCAAGTTTTGGCAGAAGCTATAGAGATTACAGAACTTCTGTTTAAAAAGTTAATAAAGTGAATCAAGTCACACAAAGGGCATAAAGTAGCATTCTTTCATTTTTCTCATCTGAGGATGACTGCCTAAGGTACTGTTTTCTGTGGGCTCCCGAACCATAGCCAAGAGGTGCTGGAGCCAATTCACAGGTCACTGCAGGGTCCATAGCTGAGACAAGATCTATGTGCCTCATACCCAATACACGGGTGAGCGAGACTCCTCCCAAGTCCTTTGGCATGTGATTCTGATCTTACAGCTCCCACAAAGGCACTTTTCTACATGGATACATTGTTTTTGTTGGAGGAGTGGGAGGAACGTGACAAAGAACATATTCAGCAGCTGTACTGGAGTTGTCACCCTCGAGAACACTCTATTTATTTATTTTATTTTTATTGAAATATAGTTGATTTATAATATTGTGTTTCAGGTGTACAGCAAAGTGATTTAGTTGTTTTCTTTTAGTTTGCTTTTTTTAGTGATTTAGTTTTTTGTTTCAGATTATTACAAGATATTGAATATAGTTCCCAATACTATACAGTAAATCCTTGTTGCTTATCTATCTTATGTACAGTAGTTTGTGTCTATTAATCCCAAACTCCTAATTTATCTCTCCCTCTCCTTCCCGCTTTGGTAACCATAAGTTTGTTTTCTATGTCTGTGAGTCTGTTTCTGTTTTGTAAATAGATTCATCTGTATTACTATTTAGATTCTACCTATAAGTGATATCATAATATTTGTCTTTCTCTGTCTGGCTTCACTAAGTATAATATTCTCTAGGTCCATTTGTGTTGCTACAAATGGCAGAATTTCATTCTTTTTTTATGGCTGAGTAACATTTCATTGTATATATATTCATATATACCACATCTTCTTAAGCCAGTGGGAACTTGGGTTGCTTCCAAGTCTTAGCTATTGTAAATAGCACTGCTATGCACATTGGGGTGCATGTATCTTTTTCAATTAGATTTCATCTTTTCTGGATATATACCCAGGAGTGGGAATGCTAGATCATATGGTAGTTCTATTTTTAGCTTTTTAAGGAAACTCCATACTGTTTTCCATAGTGGCTGCACTAATTTATGTTCCCACCAACAGAGAACACATCATTTCTAATGTGATGGTATATCTATATTGGATATTTGTTCAGTTTTTTGTTGTTGTTTGTTTTTTTCTTTGTTTTTTGGCCACATTGTGTGGTTTGCAGGATCTTAGTTCCCTGACTAAGGACTGAACACAAGCCATGGCCGTGAAAGCGCTGAGTCCTAACCACTGGACTGCCAGGGAATTCCCTGTTAAGTGTTTGTCGAGTTAATAAATTTAAGGTATAATTCTGGTAAATTATACTTCATATTTTTAAGACATCAGAATTCAAGGATTCAATAAAATGGCTTTCTTTTTGCCCTTAACCTGGTTTGATTGAATTTTTTTATATACTTCAAGTGCTTAAAGTCTTACCATCTATAACTTAAAGGAAACGCTTCCCGGTGGAATCTCAGTTTTTTCATTTAACCAAATTATTTTTACGTATAGAATATAGTTTTGTTCCTCTGAAGTGTATCTTTATCACTATAGGGATTCTTTTTTTCCTTTATTGGTTATCTGATTGGGAAATATGGCCATTATCTTTTGTCTTGAAGTGATAGATTAAGCCTAAACCTAGAATAAAAAAATAAAACACACAATCTATCTGGGAATAAGTAGAAAAGAGAATCTACAAACTAACACATCTCCTTCTCTTTTTCTGTGAATGATGTAACGAACAGAAATCAAGACAGAACAAGCAGAGTGATTTAATGGATCAAAGTAATTCTCTTGTTTTGTTCAGAATCCAACAAACCATTCATTTTCAATACAGCTATAAATTCTCAATGTGTGCAAAATTAACTGTATACAGGAAGAGATTTGGAAACAAAGGCCCCAACCTCTACAAAGTTCAGCTTGGCTAAGGTTGTACTAGATTTTAACTGTTAAAAACCTCACAAAACTTCATCTAGTTTTATATATGATGCACAAATTTTCAATTGCTTGAAATTTGCCTCACAAAATTCTTGCAACTTGAAACTACAGATGAATAGCATGATCAGGGTATAGGATATGCTCACTGTTTTAATGTTGCAGAGGAAGTCTGGGGCTAAGTCAGAATGAGTCTGAATACTGCTTCAGACTGGGGTGGGAGGGGGGAGGAGGTGTAAGATAAGGCCCCAAAGAAACAAGCTCATTGCAGCAGGGCCAGAGCTGGTAGATGACCAGCTGACAGTAAAGCAAACATTCAGAAGCCCATCAGGGTATTGAAGGCATGAGAGTATCACACTCCTTTTCCCTTTCATACACTATTAATGCACCTATTCACATGTACGGGACCCAGAAGCAGGGAATCCAGGAGTACACGGAGACAGACATTGACAATGATTAGAAATCAGATGAGCTGCGGTCATTGCCGGGTATTATTCCATGTTAAGCAGGACCAGCCAGCATCCTATAAGGAAAGGTGGGAAGGACTGGCCTGGGACAGAGACCCAAAAGATCTAAACAAGTTCCCACCCAATAGATCCAACAGCGATTTACATAGGGCCCTCCCTGCGGAGGAGGCAGGGTCATTACTGAATTGTCTACAATGGTATGTTTATATTAGAGATTCTTTTAAAAGGCCAAGGCTCACTTATGTCAAGAGAGTCTTCCATTCTCACAGATAAGGTTGTGTGCTGCCCAGATCTGACTCAGCACCCTCTCATCCGCCAGCTCCTGGGAGTGTTGATTGCCGAGGGCTTGCAGATGAGTCCCTCTCCAGGAATTGCCCTTGGCCAAAGAAAGCCACTAGCACTATATCATGCTCGCCACCTCAGGGGTAGGCTGCAACCAATGAGTGATGCAGTGATATAAAGACCCAGTCCCTCTGACTCAATTAGCAATTCTCTGAAGGATCACAGTTCTAGGTCTCCCCATAGGAGAGCTGAGATCCCTTTGCAACTGCACCCCAGTTCAACTTCTCCTCCTAATGCTGCTTCCCTCCCACTTCCACAGTGTTTTTGAAAGCACTTCTGTGAGCTATCAAGTCACACTTTGAGGAGGTTTACTATAGCATATTCATGTATTTTTCCCTTCCTTCCTAGCTTCCCTCCTACCTTCCTTTCTTGCTTCTAATTTGACAAATCCACAAGGATTTGAGGCAGCTGCAATTTGTCATATAGGAAAATATCAGTAGTTAGCCTTATCTCTCTTCCTTCCTTACAGTGTTCACTTTAATTAGCTACAGTTTTATTCTGAAGCAAAAAAAAAGAATATAAATTCTATTTAGCTTTGACCATTCAAAAATATTTTATTTGTAATTGATATGCTCTATGGCAGTTGGACTCAGAATTTTAGCTTAAAAAGTTTCTGTTAGCTCAATACTGTCAGCCTAATTTCTAAGGAAAATTTGAATTTTCTATTAGAATGTAACTTCTCCATTTTATATTGAGATAAACTGAAGCTTGTTAAGATTTCAAATTCAGAAAACTTTCTAAAGTGGATTGTAAAGAAGTAAAACTGAATCATTTCAACAAATCAATTATTATTTACAAATAATATATTTATAGAAGAGATGGATGCATAGATGATATATACATATATATTCATGAGGGAAAAAATGGTTAAGATGATAAAAGCAGCTAAGCAAATTCATACTTCCAGATGAAAGATGAATTCTCCATAAAAATAATATGATATAGTCACTTGTGGTTTAAAAAAAAATAGATGCTAGTAGTGTAAAGGAAGGTTTATAAATGAACCAAGCATGGTTAAAATTATTCTGGCACCTTTGACCATAACTCTTTTTATTGTAAAAAAAAAAAATGTAATTGAACACAACTTTGAACTAGAAATTCCAAATCTTGCCATTTATCTTCCAAAATAAATTAGTTAATGGCTGTTTATATGGGGATATGACAGAAGAAAGAAATCTATTATCAATGCAGTTATAATTCATGTTTATTAAAAAGACTGTACAGAAGGAGGAGGAACCAAGATGGCAGACTAGAAGGAGGTGCTCTCACTCCCTCTTGCGAGAACACCAGAATCACAACTAGCTGCTGGGCAATCATCAACAGGAAGACAGTGGAACTCACCATAAAAGACACCCCACAGCCAAAGACAAAGGAGAAGCCACAATGAGATGGTAGGAGGTGCGCAATCACAGTAAAATCAAATCCCATAACTGGTGGGTGGGTGACTCACAGAATGGAGAACACTTATACCACAGAAGTCCACCACTGGAGTGAAGGTTCTGAGCCCCACATCAGGCTTCCCAACCTGGGGGTCCAGCAACAGGAGGAAGAATTCCTAGAGAATCAGACTTTGAAGCCTAGTGGGGATTGATTGCAGGACTTTGACAGGACTGGGAGAAACAGAGACTCTACTCTTGGAGGGCACACACAAAGTAGTGTGTGTGTTGGGACCCAAGGGAAGGAGCAGTGACCCCAGGGGAGACTGAACCAGACCTACGTGCTGGTATTGGAGGGTCTCCTGAGGAGGTGGGGGAGGGGGGGCTGTGGCTCACCAAGGGGACAAGGACACTGGCAGCAGAAGTTCTGGGAAGTACTCCTTGGTGTGAGCCCTCCCAGAGTCTGTCATTAGCCCCACCAAAGAACCCAGGTAGGCTCCAGTGTTGGCTTGCCTCAGGCCAAACAACCAACAGAGAGGGAACCAAGCACCACCCATCAACAGTCAAGCAGATTAAAGTTTTACTGAGCTCTGCCCACCAGAGAAACAGTCAGCTCTACCCACCACTAGTCCCTCCCATCAAGCCTCAGAGATAGCATCATCCACCAGAGGGCAGACAGCTGAAGCAAGCAGAACTACCATCCTGCAGGGTATGGAAAAAAAACACATTCACAGAAAGTAGATAAGATAAAAAGGCAGAAGGCTATGCACCAGATGAAGGAACAAGATAAAACCCCAGAAAAACAACTAAATGAAGTGGAGACAGACAACCTTCCAGAAAAAAGAATTCAGAATAATGATTGTGAAGATGATTCAGGAGCTTGGAAAAAGAATGGAGGTAAAGATCGAGAAGATGCCAGAAATGTTTAATGAAGCCCTAGAAGAATTAAAGAACAAACAAACAGAGATGAACAATACAATAATTGAAATGAAAACTACACTACAAGGAATCAATAGCAGAAGAACAGATAAGTGACCTGGAAGACAGAATGATGGAATTCACTGTGGCAGAATAGATTAAAGAAAAAGAATGAAAAGAAATGAAGACAACATAAGAGACCTCTGAGACAACATTAAACCCAACAACATTTGCATTATAGGGGTCCCAGAAGGAGAAGAGAGAGAGAAAGGACCAGAGAAAATATTTGAAGAGACTATAGTCAAAAATTTCCCTAACATGGGAAAGGAAATAGCCACCCAAGATCAGGAAGCGCAGCGAGTCCCATACAGCACAAACCCAAGGAGAAACACACCGAGACACATAGTAATCAAATTAGTAAAAACTAAAGACAAAGAAAAATTACTGAAAGCAGCAAGGGAAAAATGAAAAATAACATACAAGGGAACTCCCATAAGGTTAACAGCTGATTTCTCAGCAGAAACTCTACAAGCCAGAAGGGAGTGGCATGATATACTTAAAGTGATGAAAGGGAAGAAACTACAAGCAAGATTACTCTACCCAGCAAGGATCTCATTCAGATTCTAAGGAGAAATCAAAAGCTTTACAGGGAAGCAAAAGCTAAGAGAATTCAGCACCACCAAACCAGCTCTACAACAAATGCTAAAGGAACTTCTCTAACTGGGAAACACAAGAGAAGAAAAGGACCTACAAAAACAAACCAAAAACAAATAAGAAAATGGTGATAAGAACAAACATAACGATAATTACCTTAAAACATGAATGGATTAAATGTTCCATCCAAAAGACAGAGGCTTGCTGAATGGAGACAAAAACAAGACCTATATATATATGCTGTCTACAAGAACCCACTTCAGACCTAAGGACACATACAGACTGAAAGTGAGGGGATGGAAAAAGATATTCCATGCAAATGGAAATCAAAAGAAAGCTGGAGTAGCTATACTCATATCACATAAAATAGACTTTAAAATAAAGAATGTTACAACACACAAGGAAGGACACTACATAATGATCAAGGGATCAATCCAAGAAGAAGATATAACAATTATAAATATACATGCACCCAACATAGGAGCACTTCAATATACAAGGCAACTGCTAACAGCTATAAAAGAGGAATTCGACAGTAACACAATAATAGTGGGGGACTGTAACACCTCACTTATACCAATGAACAGATCATCCAAAATGAAAATAAATAAGGACACGGAAACTTTAAATGACATAATAGACCAGATAGATTTAATTGGTATTTATAAGACATTCCATCCGAAAACAGCAGATTACACTTTCTTCTCAGGTGTGCATGGAACATTCTCCAGGATATGTCACATCTTGGGTCACAAATCAAGCCTCAGTAAATTTAAGAAAATTGAAATCATATCAAGTATCTTTTCTGACCACAATGCTGTGAGATTAGAAATGAGTTATAGGGAAAAAAACGTAAAAAACACAAACATATGGAGGTTAAACAATATGTTAGTAAATAACCAAGAGATCACTGAAGAAACCAAAGAGGAAATCAAAAAATACCTAGAGAAATATGACAATGAAAACACAATGATCCAAAACCTATGGGTTGCAGCAAAAGCAGTTCTAAGAGGGAAGTTTATAGCTATACAAGCCCACCTCAAGAAACAAGAAAAATCTCAATTAGACAATGGAACCTTACACCTAAAGGAACTAGAGAAAGAAGAACAAACAAAACCCAAAGTTAGAAGAAGGGAAGAAATCATAAAGATCAGAGCAGAAATAAGTGAAATAGAAACAAAGAAAACAATAGCAAAGATCAATAAAACTAAAAGCTGGTTCTTGGAGAAGATAAACAAAATTGATAAACCATTAGCCAGACTCGTCAAGGAAAAGGGGGAGAGGACTCAAATCAATAAATTTAGAAATGAAAAAGTAGAAGTTACAACAGACACCGCAGAAATACAATGCATCCTAAGAGACTACTACAAGCAACTCTATGCCAATAAAATGGACAACCTGGAAGAAATGGACATATTCTTAGAAAGGCATAACCTTCCACGACTGAACCAGGTAGAAATAGAAAATATGAACTGACCAATCACAAGTAATGAAATTGAAACTGTGATTAAAAATCTCCCAACAAACAAAAGTCCAGGACCAGATGGCTTCATGGGTGAATTCTATCAAACATTTAGAGAAGAGCTAACACCCATCCTTCTCAAACTCTTCCAAAAAAATGCAGAGGAAGGAACACTCCCAAACTCATTCTATGTGGCCACCATCATCCTGATACCAAAGCCAGACAAAGATACTACAAAAAAACAAAATTAAAGACCAATTACACTGATGAACATAGATGAAAAAATCCTCAACAAAACACTAGCAAACAGAATCCAGCAAAACATTAAAAGGATCATACACCATGATCAAGTGGGATTTATCCCAGGGATGCAAAGATTCTTCAATATATGCAAATCAAGCAATGTGATACACCATATTAACAAACTGAAGAATAAAAACCATGTGATCATCTCAATGGATGCACAAAAAGCTTTTGACAAAATTCAACACCTATTTAAGATAAAAACTCTCCAGAAAGTAGGCATAGAGGGAACCTACCTCAACATAATAAAGGCCATATATGACTAACCCACGGCAAACATCATTCTCAATGGTGAAAAACTGAAAGAATTTCCTCTAACATTAGGAACAAGAAAAGGATGTCCACTGTCACCACTATTATTCAACATAGTTTTGGAAGTCCTAGCCACAGCAATCAGAGAAGAAAAATAAAGAAAAGGAATACAATTTGGAAAAGAATAAGTAAAACTGTCACTGTTTGCAGATGACATGATACTATACATAGAAAATCCTTAAAATGCCACCAGAAAACTACTAGAGCTAATGAATGAATTTGGTAAAGTTGCATGACACAAAATTAATGCACAGAAATCTCTTGCATTCCTATACAGTAATGATAAAAATTCTGAAAGAGAAATTAAGCAAACACTCCCATTTACCATTGCAACAAAAAGAATAAAATACCTAGGAATAAACCTACCTAGGGAGACAAAAGACCTGGATGCAGAAAACTATAAGACACTCATGAAAGAAATTAAAGATGATACCAACAGATGATGAGATATACCATGTTCTTGGATTGGAAGAAACAATATTGTGAAAATGACTATACTACCTAAAGCAATCTACAGATTCAATGCATTCCCTATCAAATTACCAATGGCATTTTTTACGGAACTAAAACAAATCATCTTAAAATTTGTATGGAGACACAAAGGGCCCCGAATAGTCAAAGCCATCTTGAGGGAAAAAAAACGGAGCAAGAGGAATCAGACCCCTGACTTTCAACTATACTACAAAGCTACAGTAATCAAGACAATATGGTACTGGCACAAAAACAGAAACATAGATCAATGGAAAAAGGTAGAAAGTCCAGAGATAAACCCATGCACATATGGCCAACTAATCTATGACAAAGGAGGCAAGGATATACAATGGAGAATAGACGGTCTCTTCAATAAGTGGTGCTGGGAAAACTGGACAGCTACATGTAAAAGAATGAAATTAGAACACTCCCTAAAAAATAAACTCAAAATGGATTCGAGACCTAAATGTAAGACCAGACACTATAGAAATCTGTGAGGAAAACACAGAAAGAACACTCTTTGACATAAATCACAGCAAGATCTTTTTTGATCCTCCTCCTAGAGTAATGGAAATAAAAACAAAAATAAACAAATGGGACCTAATGAAACTTCAAAGCTTTTGCACAGCAGAGGAAACCATAAACAAGATGAAAAGAGAACCCTCAGAATGGGAGAAAATATTTGCAAATGAATCAATGGACAAAGGATTAATCTCCAAAATATATAAACAGCTCATGCAGCTCAATATTAAAGAAACAAACAACGCAATCCAAAAATGGGCAGAAGACCTAAGTAGACATTTCTCCAAAGAAGACATAGAGATGGCCAAGAAGCACAAGAAAAACTGCTCAACATCACTAATTATTAGAGAAATGCAAATCAAAACTACAATGAGGTATCACCTCACACCAGTTAGAATGGGCATCAGCAGAAAATCTACAAACAACAAATGCTGGAGAGGGTGTGGAGAAAAGGGGACTCTCTTGCCCTGTTGGTGGGAATGTAAATTGATACAGTCACTATGGAGAACAGTATGGAGGTTCCTTAAAAAACTAAAAATAGAATTACCATATGATCCAGCAATCCTACTACTGGGCATATACCCTGAGAAAACCATAATTCAAAAAGACACATACACCCCAACGTTCATTGCAGCACTACTTACAATAACCAGGTCATGGAAGCAACCTAAATGCCCATCGACAGATGAATGAATAAAGAAGTTGTGGTACATATATACAATGGAATATTACTCAGCCATAAAAAGGAACGAAATTGAGTCATTTGTTGAGATGTGGATGGATCTAGAGACTGTCATACAGAGTGAAGTAAGTCAGAAAGAGAAAAACAAATATCATATATTAACGCATGTATGTGGAACCTAGGAAAATGGTACAGACGAACCAGTTTGCAGGGCAGAAGTTGAGACAACAAAGGTATGGACACCAAAGGGGGAGAACAAAGGTATGGACACCAAATGGGGAGAACTGCGGTGAGGTGGGGATAGTGGTGTGCTGAATTGGGCAATTGGGATTGACATGTATACACTGATGTGTATTAAATTGATGACTAATAAGAACCTGCAGTATAAAGAAACAAACAACAACAAAAAAAACAAGTAATGCTAAACTTTCTTTGGGTTATTTGTATGGAAATATGTTAATATAAATGTTTCAGACATTACATGAATTTTCTTAAAAATCTTATATGTTCTGGTATAATATTATAAGTCATAATTCTAGTTATTACTTTAAAATGTATATCTCAGAAATAACCAAATTTCCTGTCAATTGCATTATTATGAACTTTCATCAAATCTTTAACCGTGGTCATTTTTAAATCTTTTGTCATCTACAGACAATTCTGGGTGTACTCTGATGCTTTTGTAAAAATGTTCCTATAAAAGGGTTTCATCTTCAAGGAATTCATGGAAAAGACTCTGACAAGTACAGGTTTCTGGCAACTGACTATACTGCTGAACTGAATGAATAAGCATTTTCAGAACTCTAATGGAAAACTGATGAATTCATAAAAGTGCTAACAAAATATCCAGATAAAAAAAAAATTAATTACATGGGACTGAGTGAACTGATGAGGATGATTATAATTTTTGTGACTCTCTATTTGAATAATAATAAAAAAAATCCCACAAGGACTCAGAGGCAAAAAATATACAAATCAATTTTCACTGCAAAGTAAAGGAGCTGTTACAGTGGAGGATTACTGGACTGAATGTCAATATTATGACATAGTATGAGTGTGTTTCGTGTTTGGTAATTGCAATCATTGTTGCTTTTGTTGTGGTCATCCATTTACAATGCTTGGTGTCAATTTATTTATCTCTTGTAAAAATAAAATACAGTGTGTTAAAAAAAAAGAAAAAATGTTCCTTGTATTCCTAAAGCTATTCACTCTATAAAAGAATTCCTTAAAATAAAATAGCAACTGATTTACTTAAAAAAAATAAAAAGACTGTACAGACAAAATAATGTGTAGGGTTGAATAACTGCCTGATACGCTACATTAATGTAGGTCAAGGTATTAGGTTCTTCAGATTTCACATAAGCCACATGCCACTCAGTAAAGACAGTTTTACCTGAATTATCTCAATAATCAATTTTTCAATGATTAAACTATGCCAATTCAACATAGTACCAAAATAACAATTTTCTTCAATTAGTAGTAAAAAGAAAAGTTGTCAGTTAAGTGTATTTGGAGATATGATCAATCATTTTCATTGCTTTTGCTAACATTTCTGACCCTTTTTGATCAGTCCAAGTATTTTTTGTCGAGTTATCAATAGTTGACCCAAACACGTGGTAGAAGTACTACTTTGCTCTGAAGATAATCAGCAAAATATCTAACCAATTATGGAGACAAATGCAAGTCTATGTGTGCAAGAATGCATCCTGAATATACCAAAATAGTGCACATATTTGCTTTTTTAAAACTTCTTTTATTAGAAAGAAAATTTAATGTGGTTTATAGCACACAATTGAAGTTAAGAGGCATGGTTCTATTTTTAAGCACAACAGAGTAATAAGGTTTAGGCTCATGTAAAATCCCTGCTGGGTGACTTATTTGCTATATGTTACTAAACAAGCTGTTAAACTGTTGGAAAATCTATTATATCCTCTGTACAATGGAAAAATTAACAACCTTGAAGAGTTGTGAAAATGTGTGAGAATATATAGAAAAGGACTAGGATGATACAGGTGCACAGGATGTGCTCTCCACGTTGACTTCCTCCCCTCCCACGGCCCCAGTCCTGGTACTAGTGTACTAGGAGGTTTTAAGTAAGTCCCTCTTTAGGTCTGTTTTACTCTCTATAAAAATACAGAGCTGGGCTTCCCTGGTGGCGCAGTGGTTGAGAGTCCGCCTGCCGATGCAGGGGACACAGGTTCGTGCTCCAGTCTGGGAAGATCCCACGTGCCGCGGAGCGGCTGGGCCCGTGAGCCATGGCCGCTGAGACTGCACGTCCGGAGCCTGTGCTCCGCAACGGGAGAGGCCACAGCAGTGAGAGGCCCTCATACCGAAAAAAAAAACTACAGAGCTGAACCTGTGCAACAATGTACAACTCCAGCGTCATGACACAATGTTGTGTCATGAGAGCTGGGCAATGCGTCACGAGTAGTTCAACCTATCAGTAGTTAAATTATCAAGATTTACAGATAATTTTCTTCTAAAAATGTACAGCTGTTCCAAGGTTATCGCATTATAACATCAAAATCAGTCACTGGCACTTCCACTTGCTTTTAAGGTGGAGTAAATAAAGTAGAGTTTCAAAGAACAAGGATGGAATTGCTCACAATGCACAGGCTACATTATCTCCGATAAAGCCTTTATGTACCCTTAATACTTCGGTGATTATGAGTTATTACCATCATAAATTATACTATTTTTAACTGAAATTTTCTTAGTGATTTTCATCTGTGCATACGCTTTTAAAAGGAAAAAGATAAAGCTAGTTGGGGTAAGAAAAACACGTCTGTATTTCTATATGCTTTACTTCCCTGCAAAACAATGGCATTTCTCAAATCAGAGTATACCAGAGTGTTCTGTAGTGCAAACATGGTCATCTTTGATATTTGTTCCAGTGGAGAAAATGTTGGGAATCATGGGATTACATCGTCTGTGAAAATCTCTTCAGCCTCAAACCTTTGTGATTGTATATTGTTCCAAGCATTTTTGCAAGTAAACACCCATTGACAAAGAAACACTTTCAGAAACTCTTGGGAAAACTTGTAATAGTAAACATTACAAAGTACTATGTAATCTGTATGTATTATAGGAGAGATTAAACACAATGAAATTATTTTTCAATTCAAATGACAAAACCCACTTTAGAAAAGGACATGTCTAAAACATGTCTGAGGCACAATTGGTGGTTCATAAACAAAGGAAAGGATCACCAAGGCATGACTTAGTTTTGCAGTACCTCTGATTAGCTACCCAATCACAACCCTTTAATATCTTATACTTCTTCTAATATGGAAGGTATAGTACTCCTGGTAAAATAAGGCAATATTTTACTTCCATGTTCAACCTATTTGAAATGTCAACTCAAAAATATAATAGTATATACCTTGGGAGCAAAATGTAAGTATTTTATTTTTTGGAATATACATTGTATTAGTTCCCTAGGGTTGTATAACAAATATCATTACCTGGCTTCAAACAACGGAAATGTATTCTCTCGCAATTTTGGAAGCCAGAAGTCAGAAATCGAGGGGTCATCTGGTTGATTCCTTCTGCAGGCTCTGAGGGAGAATGTGTTTCATGCCCCTCACCCAGCTTCTGGTGGCTGTGGGAGTCCTCGCCGTTCCTTGGCTTGTAGATACATTACTCCAATCTTTGCTCCATCTTCACATGATCTTCCCCTCTGTGTGTTCTCATCTGTGTCTCCACGTGTCTCAAATTTTCCTCTCCTTTCTCTTATTAGGGCACTTGTCATTCAATTCAGGGCTCACTCTAAATACAGAAGACCCTATTTCTAAATAAGGTCATACTCAGATATACCAAGGACATATCTTGGACATATCTTTTCGAAGGACACAGTTCAACCACTACAGTCTGTCCTATGGTCCCCCAAAATTCATGTCAGTCCCATATGCAAAATACATTAACCCCATCCCAGCATGCCCCCAATTCTCACCCACTACAGCATCAACTCTAAATCTAAAATCTCATCTAAATATCACCAGCTCAAAAAAGTCCCAAGTCTCATCTTCTAGATCATCTAAATTAGGTATAGGTGAGACTCTCTATATGATCCATCCTACAACAAAATTCCTCTCCATCCATGGATCTGTAAGACTAGAAGACAATATATCTGCTTCCAAAATACAATAGAGGGGCATACATAAGATAGATATTCTCATTCCAAAAGGGAGAAAGTGAAAAATATAAAGGGATAATTGGTTCACAAGCTAGTTTGAAACCAAACAGGGAAAATGTCATCAGGTTTCAAGGCCTAAGAAAATCCTCTGTATCTCAAAACTCTGCCCTCTGGATCCACAGATGCTCCACTGGCCCCTGCATCTGGGTCTATAGAGGTTCTGTCAGTCCCCGTCTCTGCATTTGCAGCACTGCCCTTGGAGTCATCCTTCCCTTCAGAGCAGTCAACTAGCTCTGTCAGCCTGTTTCCTGATTGTAGAATTCTGGGAATACAACATTCTTTCACTTTGTCCAATCTCAGTCCAAGGTAGTAGCGTCTCAGCTGGTATAAAATTCTAAAAACCTTGTCAGTCTCCTGTGTAACTCATAGGGATCCACACAATTAGACAAGAGGGTTTTCAGCATAACCTTCCTGGATAACCCCATCTCTATGCTTAGCTTCTGCTAAAAAGGTTAAACCATAGCAATAGGCATTGTGCTAGACACTTGCTTCATAATAATCCAGAAAGCAAGAGTTGTTGTTTCATTCTACCTATGAGGAAACTCAAGGCTCAGCTATGTTAAGTTAATTGCTGCTTATAAAAGTCAGGATTCAAATATGTTCTACTTGGAATCTGCTTGATTTCACAGTCCATTCATTCTGTACTGCTCCCAACAGCCTCTCCTAGGAATGCTCACAATGTTTATGGGAATGGATATCCAGTGTACACAGAAAGAAACCTCTTCCTGATGCCCAGCTCAACACACCACCAAATTGACTTTATCATGATCTAGTTGGCTTTTTAAAAAATAACTAAATAACTTCATAGAAAGTACACACACACACCACCACCACTACATCATAAGAAAGGCTTTATACACTAAAAGGTGAGCTTTATTCCCAACCTAGACATATGTTTCACTCCCCATGGATAACTATCGCCAACATTTCCTAGGTATCTTTTCAGAAATTCCCAAGGCCCATAAATTCTTCTACAACTTTTTAGAGACAAAAATGAGAACCATATTTGACACTTTGTTCTGTACACTGTTTTCTTTTTTTTCTTTTCCTCTCTCTTTCTTTCCTAACAAACAGAATATTTTTCCTCAGTACATAAAGATCTACTCATTCATTTTAATGAGTAGTTTCACTTAGTTTATTTCATGTCTGTGCATCAATACATTTAACCAGTTCTCTATCAATTGGCTTTTAGGTTTTTTCACTTTTTAATATTTAAACAAAACTGGCTGCACCTTTTCCACACATGTGAGTTTTGGTTTCTTTTGCTATAATTCTTCTCCAGCCTGGCTACTCACACATGGGTGGTACACAGACCATGGTGTTTGCTGTCTACCACTCCTACACAGATCAGCCACCTCTTCACATAGGAAAAAGTCTCTGGGGAAAGTCTTGCTTGCTCTTCTCAACAGAGCTTTAAGAGCAACGTGAGTAAGCAAGTGTCTTGTGGTTTAGATGTTTCTCTTATTGAAAACAGACTCTTTACACATTAACTTCCAACCCCGACAGCTATACAGTGTTGTAACAAACAGCATGGAAAAGAGACGAGAAGTGCTTACCAAAGTTAAAAGAAAACAATCACCTTTCATTAGACTTCTTAAAATTTCATTTAGCTCCATTTGGAAGCCCCTACCAGCCTGAAGATTCATACATTATTTTCTTAGTGATTTCCTAACCCTTATGCACTTTCTCAGTTATCAGGCAGAAACCTAATTTCATTTTATGGAATGGATATTCAACAATACTCAACAATATCTCTTTTTTATTTGTTTTTTGGAACACTAATTATCTAATAGGATACCACCTGAACTTGTCTTCTAGTAACACCGGGGCACAATTTATCATTATTTGTAACACTATTGTGTAATCTTTGCAACTACCTTTCATGAGGCTTTACTTATAACAGATGGGGGCCAAGTCGTTTCAAAAGTAATGATTCAATTAAACTTCTTCAATAAAAAGGTACGTAAGTGGTAGAATGAACTGGTGAAGTGCTCAATAAGTGTTTGCTAACAGCAGAACAAGAAGAAAGAATTAAAGTGGACTACGGTTTGGGCCAGGATTGCCCAAGTATCCCTGGATGACCATAACTTTACAATTTTCAACAACTGCACTGTTATAGGGCAGATCAGCACCTCATAAATCACTGTTCCACAGAACACTGTTCATAGAATGTTAATAGTTATAACAACAAAAATAAGAGGGGGGAAAGGGGCATTTACTGTGTAAATGTGCATTTTGAAACTCCAAATAGGTACACAGGATGCATCTCTTCATTTTTTTCCTCTTAGCCCACTAGTTAGCATTTCCTGGTATTCCAGGAAAAAAACAGTATTTAAGCATAACTATGAATACCTATGGAACAACAATTCTTTAAAAAAAAATTATTTGGAATAACATAACCTAGAATGAACTATCCCCAGCATTATGAGAAATATTTTTCTAATAATTTTACCAACCTTGATTGACATATACACACTACTATATATAAAATAGATAACTAATAAGGACCTACTGTACAGCACAGGGAACTCTACTCAATACTCTCATGGCCTGTATGGGAAAAGAATCTAAAAAGAGTGGATATGTGTATATGTATAACTGGTTCACTTTGTTGTACCGCAGAAACTAACATGACACTGTAAACCAACTGTACTCCAATAAAAATTTTTTTTTAAATTTTCACCTACCTTAATGGATGTAACAAATGTTTCTAAACATATAAATCTCTTTTTTAAAAAGTCACTATTTGACCTGATTTTCAAAATCTGTTTCCTGCCTACCAAACTACTCCTTCCCACATTCTCAAGTCCATACATTTATTTTTTGAGATTTAAGCAAGAGATTAGCTCTCCTGTTAAGCATTGACTCCTCAACTGTCACCCACCCCCTCGTCTAAGTTCCCAAGCACTCTGGAAACCCACCACTTTAATGCATTAATCACATGTTCCCATAATTAGGCATTTATTTTTCTGCTTGTTTTACTGGATCCAAAGAACCTGAGAGTCAGTGACAAATTCTCAGTACCAGTGTTAGTGTTAGTGTAAGTATTAGTATTTAGAGGCACAGCATTCTAAATAGGCACCTGGAACTCTCCAGCATTCAATAAATGTTTGTTAAATGAGTAAATGAGCAAAAGCATCAATAGAGCCTCCATGTTATTAATGTTTTGTCAATGATTTAAAACAGGGACTAAATCAGGCCTGTACCAATTTTTAAATTGATTTTTGCCAGAGCAACATCTTTAAGTTAAATTTTAATACCTTTAGGCAGAGCATGCACTCCTTTTTCCAAAGTACCAACATCACTGTTTTCTCGTATCTGGCAGCTTCACACACGACTGTTCCCTGACTGACCCTCAGAGTAATTGAGTTTGCTGCTCCTGGACTACACGTTACATGAGAAATGATAGTCATGTTTACAGGTATAAAATAAGTTGTACGTACAGATTGAAACAAGATGTCTTTTAATAGAAATAAAATAAGATTTGTACACTTAGGTGGGTAAAGAAATGAGAAAAATAGATTAGAAAGAATATAACATGATAGTTTTTTAAGGAAGTTCTATAATATGATAGCTACATAGTAGCCATTAGAGTGTATAATCAGCCCCACATCCTTAATATCCATCTAGACCAAAATCAGAGGCTGACATTGAAAATTTGGAGAGGGTTCCCAGGATAGCCGCCAGGATGATGACAGTTAGAGGAAAAAGCCTGAAGGTGGAGCTTATCCCCAGGGAAGGGTAGAGAATCACATCACCTGGCTGTTTCTAAAGGTGGACTAGGTTGAGAAGAAGCAGTGTTACCATTCATTTCAGTCAGCTGGCCAGAGCTCTGGAAACAGGAGAGGAGGAAAAACTTTAAAAGGAAAACAAATTTTGTGGTTTTTTTTTTAAAGAGTTATAAATAGACAAATTCCACTAAAGTAAGAGCAAAGAAAAGGGAAGTTTCAGATATTCTGAGAATACGTGTCTTCTCTGATTAAATAAGCAATCAGGTTCTTTGAGCAAGAATAACTACTGCCAAGAGAGCAGTTCCAATAGTCATCAGCCCAATTTAGAGAACATGTTCAACTAAGGTGTGAGCATTAGAATTCTCCAGGGAAACAGTACCTAGAGGATGTAGAGAGATGCACATAAGAGGAGACACTGTAGGAACTGACTCACATGGTTATGGAAGCCTAGAAGTCCTACGATCTGCCATCTGCAAGCTGGAAAAACAAGAATGTCAGTGGTAAAATTCAGTCCAAGGCCAAAAGCCTTGGAAGAGGGTAGGGGGTGGGGATGCTGGTGTGAGTCCCAGAGTCAGAAGGCCTGAGAACCAAAAGTTCCAGTGCCGGAGGGCAGAAGAAGGTGGGTGTCCCGGCTTAAGAAGAGAAAGAAAGAGAATTCACCCTTCTTCCACCTTTCTACCCTCAGCTGATTGTGCCCTCACGTTGGTGAGGGCAGATCTTTACTCAGTCTGCTGATTCAGATGCTAATTTCTTCCAGAAACACACTCACACACACTCAGAAATAATATTTACTAGTTATTTGGGCATTCCTTAGCCAGTCAAGTTGACACAAAATTAACCATCACACTGTGTAAACACATTCTGACTTCAGGTTTGTTTCCCTAGTACCAAAATAGATCCAAATAACATTAATAAGTAAGTACTTATTGAATATTTCCTCTGTGCTAGGTTCCACTACTGGTGTTGAGAAAAAAAGAATGACAAAGGCAAGCCATAGTTCCTTGTTTTCTTTCATCTTTCAGCCTTTTCTTTCTTAAAACATACATGTACAACAACTGTTCCATCAGCAACATGTCTCTACGCTCAATGATTTCTGTGAGCGTTCCTCTACTCTTCAAGGGTACATATCAGAATCTTTGAGAAATCATAGTGTTTGACGTATTTTGAAAAGTCTCCACTTTGAGGTCTTGACACATGCCCCCAACCAACGACCTGCTATTCCTCAGTTGAAGATAGTAGGGTTAGTGGGGCTTGTGAACTGGAAAATAGAGAAAGTAGTGGAGAGTAACATATCAACTTTAGGCTACATTTATTCATTCTAAAGTTATAGCATAATTCAAAATTGTGTCCTACAAAGTCACCTATAAAAATCCCTAAATTTGGGGCTTCCTGGTGGCACAGTGGTTGAGAGTCCGCTTGCCGATGCAAGGGACACGGGTTTGTGCCCCGGTACGGGAAGATCCCACATGCTGCGGAGCGGCTGGGCCCGTGAGCCATGGCCGCTGAGCCTGCGCATCCGGAGCCTGTGCTCCGCAACGGGAGAGGCCACAACAGTGAGAGGCCCACGTATCGAAAAAAAAAAATAATAATAATAATCCTTAAATTTGCTGTAAAATACAGTGTACAGTTGACCCTTGAACACCACTGGGGTTAGGGGTGCCAAACCTCCACAGGTCAAAAATCCACATATAACTTAGAGCCCAACCTCCATCCTCATGGTTCCTCTATATCCATAGTTCCACTTCCACAGATTCAACCAACCACGGATCGTATAGTACTGTAGCATTTACTACTGGAAAAATCCACATATAAGTGGACGTGCGCAGTTCAAATCTGTGTTGTTCAAGGGTCAACTGTACATAGTTTTATATATACAACTTTATTCTGTAATGTGTATATAAATGTGCTATATATTCAATAATGTAAAACATCTATTTCCTTAGAAAGATCATATTCAGAAATTATACCACATCTTACAACTTGAAAAGCTTTAGCAAAGTTATAATATCAACTTGTTAGCTCTTCCTGTTTCTTATAATCATTTTCATCTTATGGAGACAATTTTTATCTCTTTCTATAACTCTTCTAATCAATGTTTCTGAATTGTTCTTGGTACAATATTCCTACGCCATTCTTAGGAAGCCATCCTCATCCACCTGCTCAACAGCATAAACTACATTTCTCTTCTTTGCCAAAGATGGAAGAGAGAAAATCCTCAATATAATTCACAGCTCTCTTTCTTTAGGTATATACAGCCTGTTTGAGATTTGAGGACATCCATAGCCTGAGGTGTACACTTTTGCCCCACATTTTAATTTATTCCTCTCATTGGCAAATACTGTAGATGTGACTGAATTTGTATAAGTTAAATGTCCATCTGATGTGATTCCACTATTGTTATAAGACGAATTAATGGTGTCTACAGCAAAGGCATGTAGAATATGATGCTACAGATGCACTGAGGAAAAAGCCACTAACTCTCTTAGAGGAAACATTGGGAAAAGCATCACCAAAGAGATAATATCTGGAGTCTTGAAGAATGTATGGGAAACTAACAATGAAAGATGGTGGTGGTAGATTGAGCATTCTGGTAAAAATATAAATGAATAAAAAAGACAAAGGAATCTAATATGTTCAAGAAATTATGAAAAGTCCAAATCATTGAAGAAAAAGACATTGGTAAGCATATAAAGAGAGAACTTTTGGCCAAAGGAAAAATAAAAACAAAAAAAGTACCAGTAGAACCAATAAGGTTATGGTAAGTTCCATATGCCTTGGAAAGGCATATGGCCTTTATCCTATTATTAAATGGTAACTAACAAGAGGATTTAAGCAAAGAGTAACATGATTAGTCTTTTGCTTGCTCTTTTTGAAATGTAACTCAAATAGCAATAAGGAATATGGATTAGGGACAGAAAAGAAGAAATATGTACATCCATTAGGAGGATTTTGCTTAAGCCCAAACTGTAATTTTAAAAAGGTGACAGAATCAACATACGGACTCAGCCAATGTGGCCAGCTCTACCCTATGCCAGCTCTACCCTATGCCTGAACATGACTGCCAGAGACATGCAGTACAAAGGCAAGAAGAGGCTGCCCTGGATTCTGGCTAAGAGCTTCATGGCTGCCTGTCCTGTCAGCATGTTCACGTCCAAAGAGAAAATCCCTAGTCCTCACAGCCTGAAGCTTAGGCTCAAGGTCAATGGTGAGGGTGAGACTCAGGTTGCAGGGTGAGACATTGTCCATGATTCTTTTCTATCCCCTACATCATCAATTCCGTTTCTAAAAATGAAGAAGATATTATCCTTCTCCTAGTAGAAGGAGATATTACCTTAACCAGGATGCCAAAGAGAATAGGACACATTAAAGAAAACTATGAGATACAAGTTGGCATATATGGGGTCATCAGTATGAGATTTAATGTAGAAACGTCAGAATATCGAGTCTACACAAAGCACCCTAACTTCCTAACAAGTTTCTGGAGAGAAAGGACCAAGAGAGAGCAAGCAAAGGTTATCTAATATAACAGTCCTTTAATACAGAACAAATTTTTTTTAATGATTTGATTGGCTTGCTATGCCTCCACTTAAGGAAGATGGACCCTTCAAGGAAAGTGTGATCTAGAAGAGCTGGGCCAGAAATGGAAAAAAAAACAGTGTCTTCTAGGAAACAACCAGAATAAAGTATTTATTTTTCAAACCAAATGTTCAGAAAACTTACTTTCCTTTCCTAAAACTGGACTGTATAAGACTTCTCAGTGGGTCATTCTGGGATCAGTAATTTAAGACTGAGTATATGCAAATGAAGCTGAAAATCATGTTTCAAATTTCCTTGATCAGGATAATCATCTGTAGGTATTTGTAAAAATAAAAATTTCCAAATTACTGGCCCATAACAGGCCCACTCTGTAAATTAGCAGAATTAACTAATCTCCAGACTCCCAGTGATTCTTATCATGGAATTTGGGGAAAATGTTACTCCACATAATCAGTTAATTAAAAATTTTATTTAATAAGTAAACAGTTAATGAATACCTCCAGTCATTTACTTAGGGTATGTACTCTGGCCCATAGATTCTGGGTTTGAAAGATAATTTTGAAATTATTGTTTCCTATGAAAAACTGGTGGTCCAGTGGTTAGAGGACTCAGCACTTTCAATGCCCTGGGCCTGGATTCAATCCTTGGTCAGGGAACTAGGATCTCACAGGCCGTGTGGTGTGGCCAAAAAAAAAAAAAAAAACAGAAAGAAAGAAATTACTGTTTTCTAAACAAATATTCTGTCTTTTGGGGAAAAATATGAGATCTCACAGACCACAAACTTATATTTCTGCTTCCCAGTTTGCGGCTATTCAAATTGAACTTCACTATGTACATAGTAATTCAATATGGGGTAGAATGTGAGAAGCCTGTGGGACATCCTTGTGAAGATGGCTTACTATGTCTAAAGACAGATTTGAAAGTCATTGGTGTAGAGATCATGTCGAAGTTATGAAAGTGGATTAAGGAGCAAAAGCAGAAAGTGAACAGTTACATAAGAGAAGGCAGAACCATAGGTAACACCAATATTTTAAAAATAGAGGGGGAGAAATTACTTGAAGAAATAAAGAAAGAATAAATGGAGAGATTGGAAAGTAATCCAGAGACCAGGGTTGCAGAAAAACTAGGAGAGGAGGAAATAATTCTAAAGAGAAAAACAATCAACACTGCCAAATTCTTCAGAGGTAAGAAAGATAGAATAAGGGCAGAAAAGAGGGTGCTAAGGTGTGCTCCCTAAAGGCAGAAGAAAGGGAGAAAGAAAGAAAGAAAGAAAGAAAGAAAGAAAGAAAGAAAGAAAGAAAGAAAGAAAGAAAGAAAGAAAGAAAGAAGGAAGGAAGGAAGGAAGGAAGGAAAGAAAGAAAGAAGAGGAGGGAGGGAGGAGAGGAAAGAAAAGAAAAGAAAAGAAAAATCCTAAGTCTGCAAGTCTGTTGTGCTGTCAATGATTAGAGACCTTGCCTAATACTAGCTAATGAAGATATGTCTAAGCATCTGATGGAAGAAATTTTCACATACTGAGGTATGGGAATGTCATTCTGGCTTACACATAATTTGGCTTGAATTTCATGCTAACTAGAACAGCCTGTTTTGTGGCCTATCAAATATGCATTGTACACCCACTTTAACCATATTTTTAAAACACATTTAAAAAATCAAAATGGAGTAACTGTGGTTCAGGTATTCAAAAAGAAGGAGAGTGGCCATTGTGAATGTGGTTTCAGACACATTCCTGCATTACTGAGAACTTAGATTTTCTAACTGTATCAGACTCAAGGACACCAGCAGCCATTATCAAAACAATATCTGCTAGCAGCTGCAACCTTACGGTCTCAAGGTCTCCCCTTTTAACTATGCAACCATTTTGGACCCTACCAATCCTTGCTTAACAAGTAGCCCTCTTAAAAGAGCCAATCTAATTCTTGACAAACAACTTATGTAATTTTGTGGTATTTGCCTTTATAAACCATTTTGCAGTCCAACAGAGCACAATTCATGTGCCTCTTGAATCTGTCCTCAGTTTGGCTCAAATAAAACTCTTTTCTATTCCTATTATAGATTGTTTATTGATTATTTCTGTTGACACACCATAGGAACTTAAAATAGAGATTATTTCTTCTATGTTATACATATTTAAATAACATCAAATATATTCGTGAGCTATTAAAAAGGATGGGACAGCTATATAGTAAATTAACATTAGCATTTTATAAACAGAAATCTCTCTACCTGGTTTTAAATACATGACTCTTTGGTGTTCATTTCTTCACTCTAATCAGAAAGTTACAAATAGGACAATTCCCATTTGTGTTACAGTTAATTGTACACTTGTCCAGGCTTTCTACAAGCTATTTGCACTCAATAAATGAGGCAGGAATAAAAGACAGAAGAAACTTATGAGAAAAAAATTGAATACTTTGGTACCAAGATTTTTATATCAAATAATTACTTGTTTGCAACATTGAAATTTCTCAGTCAGCAAATCTTCATCAGAAATTTCAGAATTTGATGGCTGATGTGGCTCAGTGACCAAAAGAAATTGTGATTAAGTAATATAAACGACTAAAGTCTGTGACAGAAGGTTGCACCTAAATATACCACAAAATGAGTTAGCAATATTAATCACATAATAAATGGAAATATTTGGTTTCATATTTGACACACTGGTTCATGATCTAATTTTTCTTTGAACTTAAAGAGTCAAAAGTATTTGTCCAGAGAGATATTATGTTTGCAGGGATAGTCTAATGGGGATGCAATGTATCTGTCTCTGTAAATACACTATATTATGTACAATTATTATACTGAGTGGGGTGCCGGGTGTGGAAGACTTCTCTTTTCTGGGTGATGTTCCCACCATAAATTTTGTACATATGTTGAATATTTAGTCTCCACTGAGATATTTTCATCAGTTACTGACAGAAATATATCTATGATTGCCCACCTGCTCAGCAAGAACTATGCCAGCCTTCAAACGTTGTAAGTGAGAAGGCCTTCAGTTAATGAAAGTGTGAATTTGCAGAAATATAACTTGCCCTGTGATTTGAAGAGAATACTATTAATTGTTAGGGAATTTCACCCTTAACATCCAGATTGGGGAAGGGGGTGAAGACAAAAAGTCTGGGACTTAAATTTCCAGATGTTGCTTCCAGGAGTTTCTTCCCCTTACCTTGAGAACAAGGGCTGAAAGTGTTGTTCTGTGCACTGTAATGTCTTACATATAAATGTTTTACATAGAAGCTGATCATTCTATGCCTGGGATCTAATGGTGTGAACCAGGGGCATGCCACCCACACGCACCCTTCTGAACCAAGGCACTCACACCCCAGCTTCTGGGAATAGAGGCTGCTGATAGCTCAGGCCTCTGTTTCCCTCCTGGAATCTGAGAGCCACCTAACCCTAGGTTATGCCCCTCCCCTAAGGGCAGTCCACATTCAACGACTGGTTACCTGATGGGGGAAGGACAGTCCCCATGCCTTAATTAAGGACAATTCTAAAGAGCCGTATATACTCCAGAGCCTCTTTATTGCAACTGCGAGTTTCAATCTCTCCCTCTGCTTAATCCTACTTCTTTCAATGCCTTCAAATCCAATTCCTGAGAGTATTCACTAATAAAATTTGCACATGCAAATCTCCATCTCAAAGCCCATTTCCAGGAACACTCACCTAAAGCAGTAGAAGTCAGGAGGGATCTAAAGTGGAATTTTGGAGCTGAATCATCTATTGAAGGCTAGCAGTGAAGACCCGCATCACCGATGATGGGTGGAGTGCTAATAGCCCCTGGCATACTATAGCAATGCAATTTTTAACACTTTCACCTGGAGTGAACCGGATAGGTAGGGAAAGCACTGGCTGCAGGCAACATCTCAAGCATCTGAGGGATCTGGGTGAAGCAGTAATTATAGGGACTATGGAAGGAATGGCTGTTGCTGAGGGCTATCAATTCATTGGAGAAAAACAATGAAAAGCTGGAGGTAATTAATCACCAATTTAAGGTAAATTGTGAAAGCCAGAGGGATTCCTTGGCAGAACATAAAGAATCTCTGCCCTACTGTAACTAAAAGGCAAAGAAAACTGAGGTTCATTTCCAGAACTGAATTATAAAGTTAACCTTCCAGAGAAGGTTAAATTCTAAAACAGGCAATTCTGCAGTGTCAAGACCAGCACCTGGATTACTAAACCTGAAAAGGGAATGTCTAGGTCTTTATGCACAAAAATCTCAAGTATCCATATCCTCTTGGCCTTTCTGGGCCCATCAGAAGTGGTCTATTCCTCTTTTTAAAAACCAGCCCCTTATTGAAGACAATGCAGAAACTCCTGCCTTTCAATACAACATATGTTCCTCTCAAGATCTACCCCAGTCTCTTGTATGGGCCTCCAGTAACTAAAGAAAAGGTCAAGAATCCATGAGGAATCACCATGCACTATGAACACAATATTATACAGTAATGTTTCAACCAGTCCTTCACAGAAACCTATGACCATTCACTCAGGTAATCATACACTAAAGAAGGAAAATACCCAGAAATTTCGAGGTCACATTTATTATTCAAGAACTCAAAGTTATCCAGTTAGCCACGTCAAAGTGGGAACACATGGTAATAAATAGTTTCACTAGGTGCAGTTTACAAAGCAGGCATGGGACATGGAACAACCCAGTAATCCTGTCCTCTATCCTTCTGTTTTATTGGAACAAACATACTTGATAGTTAACAGACTCCATCCCCTACCCCCAGGTTGCTGGCTTGGCCTTTGGAGACAAGTGCCATCAGTGGGAAAGACCAATTAGATGCCTCTGTTCAGATTTGACATTAAGTAGTTAGGCTGCTGCATGGCCTGAGGATCACCTCAGGATCACCCACTAGATAAGCTACTTAGACTAGCAAAAGTGTTAACCCAGGGTGAAGAGAATCTAGGATGAGTAGAAGAGGAATAGGGCAATAAGTATCAGTTGTACCCTCAAAACCAGCTGCCACACTGGGGTTGTTTTCATTACATATTTAAATGATAATACTTTGGAAGTACTGCATTAAAGAAAATATATCATTAAATTAAGTTTTTTAAAAATGTAGCCACTTGAAAATTGAAAATAATGTTTGTGGCTTATATTTGTGGCTTGCGGTATATTTCTATTGGACAGGTTTGCTTTATAATATCTGCGTGCAACAAAAATTTCACCTAAAACCTCTAACCAATAGGAAGCTATCAGTAGCTAAATGCATGTGATTTGGCCAGTTGAGTAAGAGCCATTTGGGTGACTACGGTCTGCAGTGGGGGAAGTTCATAATACAATCTAATGAGAAACTGTAAAGGGCAAACAGGAGAGACCTTCAAGATGGCAGAGGAGTAAGATGTGGACATCACCTTCCTCCCCACAAATACATCAGAAATACAACTACATGTGGAACAACTCCTACAGAACACCTACTGAATGCTGACAGAAGAACTCAGACTTCCCAAAAGCCGTGTGACTGACAGGGTCTTGGTACTCCAGCCGGGTGTCAGGCCTGTGCCTCTGAGGTGGGAGAGCCGAGTTCAGGACTTCAGTCCACCAGAGACTTCCCGGCTCCACATAATATCAAGCAGCGAAAGCTCTCCCAGAGATCTCCATCTCAATGCTAAGACCCAGCCCAACTCAATGACCAGCAAGCTACAGTGCTGGACACCCCATGCCAAACAACAAGCAACACAGGAACACAACCCCACCCATTAGCAGAGAGGGTGCCTAAAATAATAATAAGGTCACAGACACACCAAAACACACCACCAGACATGGTCCTGCCCACCAGAAAGACAAGATCCAGCCTCATCCACCAGAACACAGGCATTAGTCCCCTCCACCAGGAAGCCTACAAAAACCATTGAAGCAATCTTAGCCACTGGGGGCAGACACCAAAAACAACAGAACTATGAATGTGCAGCCTGTGAAAAGGAGAACCCAAACATAGTAAGTTACGCTAAATGAGAAGACAGAGAAACACACAGCAGATGAAGGATCAAGGTAAAAACTGACCAAACCAGACAAATGAAGAGGAAATATGCAGTCTACCTGCAAAAGAACTCATAGTAATGATAGTAAAGATGATCCAAAATCTTGGAAATACAATGGAGAAAACAAAAGAAACGTTTAACAAGGACTTAGAAGAGCTAAAGAGCAAAGAAACAATGATGAACAACACAATAAATGAAATTAAAAATTCTCTAGAAGGAATCAATAGCAGAATAACTGAGGCAGAAGATAGGATAAGTGACCTGGAAGATAGAATAGTGGAAATAACTACTGCAGAGCAGAATAAAGAAAAAAAGAATGAAAAGAATTGAGGACAGTCTCAGAGACCTCTGTGACAATATTAAATGCACCAACATTCAAATTATAGGGGTCCCGGAAGAAGAAGAGAAAAAGAAATGGACTGAGAAAACATTTGGAGAGATTATGGTTGAAAACTTCCCTAATATGGGAAAGGAAATGGTCAATCAAGTCCAGTAAGCACAGAGAGTACCATACAGGATAAATCCAAGGAGAAACACGTCAAGACACATATTAATCAAACCATCACAAATTAAACACAAAGAAAAAAATATTAAAAGCAGCAAGGGAAAAACAACAAATAACATACAAGGGAATCCCCATAAGTTAACAGCTGATCTTTCAGTAGAAACTCTGCAGACCAGAAGGGAGTGGCAGGACATATGTAAACTGATGAAAGGGAAAAACTACAACCAAGATTACTCTAACCAGCAAGGATCTCATTCAGATTTGACAGAGAAATTAAAACGTTTACAGACAAGAAAAGCTAAGAGAACTCAGCACCACCAAAGCAGCTTTACAACAAATGCTAAAGGACCTTCTCTAGGCAAGAAACACAAGAGAAGGAAAAGACCTAGAATAACAAACCCAAAACAATTAAGAAATTGGTAATTGGAACATACATATCGATAATAAGCAGACATGTAAATAGATTAAATCCTCCACCAAAAGACATAGACTGGGTGAATGGATACAAAAACAAGACTCATATATATGCTGTCTACAAGGGTCCCATTCCAGACCTAGAGACACATACAGACTGAAAATGAGGGGATGGAAAAAGATATTCCATCCAAAAGGATATCAAAAGAAAGCTGGAGTAGCAATTTTAATATCAGACAAAATAGATTCTAAAGTAAAGACTATTACAGGAGACAAAGAAGGACACTACATAACGATCAAGAGATCAATCCAAGAAGAAGATATAACAACTGTAAATACTTATGCATACAACACAGGAACACCTTAATACATAAGGCAAATGCTAACAGCCATAAAAAGGGAAATCAAAAGTAACAAAATCAGAGTAGGGGACTTTAGTTCCTCATTTTCACCAATGGAGAGATCATCCAAAATGAAAATAAATAAGGAAACACAAGCTTTAAATGATACATTAAACAAGATGGACTTCATTGATATTTGTAGGACATTCCATCCAAAAACAACAGGATACACTTTCTTCTCAAGTGTTCATGGAACATTCTTCAGATAGATCATATCTTGGGTCACAAATCAAGCCTTGCTAAATTTAGGAAAATTGAAATAGTATCAAGTATTGTTTCCAACCACAAAGCTATGAGACTAGATATCATTTACAGGAAAAAATCTGTAAAAAATACAAACGTTGAGGCTAAACAATACACTACTTAATAACCAAGAGATCACGAAGAAATAAAAGAGGAAATCAAAAACAAACCTACAAACAAATGACAATGAAAACATGATGACCCAAAACCTATGGGATGCAGCAAAAGCAGTTCTGAGGGAAGCTTATGGCAATACAATCCTACCTCAAAAAACATCTCAAATAAACAACCTAAACTTACACCAAAAGCAATTAGAGAAAGAAGAACAAAAAACCCCAAAGTCCTCAACAAAATGCTAGCAAACAGCATCCAACAATACATTAAAAGGATCATACACCATGATCAATTGAGGTTTATCTCAGATGCAAGGATTCTTCAATATACTCAAATCAATCAATGTCATAAACCATATCAACAAACTAAAGGAGAAAAACCATATGATCATCTCAATAGATGCAGAAAAAGCTTTCGACAAAATTCAACACCCATTTGTGGTAAAAACCCTCCAGAAAGTAGGCATAGAGGGAACTTATCTCAACATAATAAAGGCCATATATGAATAACCCACAGCCAATATCGTTCTCGATGGTGAAAAACTGAAACCATTTCCACTAGGATAAGGAACAAGACAAGACTGTCCCCTCTCACCATTATTATTCAACATAGTTTTGCAAGTTTTAGCCACAGCAATCAGAGAAGGAAAAGAAATGAAAGGAATCCAAATCAGAAAAGAACAAGTAAAGCTGTCACTGTTAGCAGATGATATGATGCTATACATAGAGAATCCTAAAGATGCTACCAGAAAACTACTACAGCTAATCAATGAACTTGGTAAAGTTGCAGGATACAAAATTAATGCACAGAAATCTCTTGCATTCCTATACACCAATGATGAAAAATCTGAAAGAGAAATTAAGGAAACACTCCCATTTACCATTGCAACAAAAACAATAAAGTATCTAGAAATAAACCTCCCTAAGGAGACAAAAGACCTGTATACAGAACACTATAAGACAATGGTGAAAGAAATTAAAGATGATACAAACAGATGGAGAGATATACCATGTTCTTGGATAGGAAGAATCAACATTGTGAAAATGACTATACTACCCAAAGCAATCTATAGATTTAATGCAATCCCTATCAAACTACCAATGACATTTTTCACAGAACTAGAACAAAAATTTCACAATTTGTATGGAAACACAAAAGACCCCAAATAGCCAAAGCAATCTTGAGAAAGAAAAACGGAGCAGGAAGAATCAGGCTCCCTGACTTCAGACTATACTACAAAGCTACAGTAATCAAGACAATATGGTACTGGCACAAAAACAGAAATATAGATCAATGGAACAAGATAGAAAGCCCAAAGATAAACCCACGCACATATGGTCACCTTATCTTTGATAAAGGAGGCAAGAATATACAATGGAGAAAAGACAGCCTCTTCAATAAGTGGTGCTAGGAAAACTGGACAGCTACATGTAAAAGAATGAAATTAGAACAGTCCCTAACACCATACACAAAAATAAACTCAAAATGGATTAAAGACCTAACTGTAAGGCCAGACACTGTAAAACTCTTAGAGGAAAACATAGGCAGAACACTGTATGACATAAATCACAGCAAGATCCTTTTGTACCCACCTCCTAGAGAAATGGAAATAAAAACAAAAATAAACATGGGACCTAATAAAACTTAAAAGCTTTTGTACAGCCAAGGAAACCATAAATAGGATGAAAAGACAACCCTCAGAATGGGAGAAAATATTTGCAAATGAAGCAACTGACAAAGGATTAATCTCCAAAATTTATAAGCAGCTCATGCAACTCAGTATCAAAAAAACAAAAACCCAATCCAAAAATGGGCAGAAGACCTAAATAGACATTTCTCCAAAAAAGATATACAGATTGCCAACAAACACATGAAAGAATGCTCAACATCACTAATCATTGGAGAAATGTAAATCAAAACTGCAATGAGGTATCACCTCACACCAGTCAGAATGGCCATCATCAAAAACCTACAAACAATAAATGCTGCAGAGAGTGTGGAGAAAAGGGAACCCTCTTGCACTGCTGGTGGGAATGCAAAGTGATACAGCCACTATGGAGAACAGTATGGAGGTTCCTTAAAAAACTAAAAATAGAACTACCTTATGGCCCAGCAACCCCAGTACTGGGCATATACCCTGAGAAAACCATAATTCAAAAATGTCATGTACCACAACATTCATTGAAGCTCTATTTACAGTAGCCAGGACATGGAAGCAACCTAAGTGTCCACCGACAGATCAATGGATAAAGAAGATGTTGCACATATATACAATGGAATATTACTCAGCCATAAAAAGAAATGAAATTGAATTATTTGTAGTGAGGTGGATGAACCTAGAGTCTGTCATACAGAGTGAGGTAAGTCAGAAAGAGAGAAACAATACTGTATGCTAACACATATAAATGGAATTTAAAAATAAAATAATGTTTCTGAAGAACGTAGGGGCAAGACAGGAATAAAGACGCAGATGTAGAGAATGGACTTGAGGACACGGGGAGGGGGAAGGGTAAGCTGGGATGAAGTGAGAGAGTTGCCTGGACATATATACACTACCAAATGTAAAATAGATAGATAGTGGGAAGCAACCACATAGCACAGAGAGATCAGCTCTGTGCTTTGTGTCCACCTAGAAGGGTGGGATAGGGAGGGTGGGAGTGAGACGCAAGAGAGAGGGGATAGATATGGGGATATATTTATATGTATAGCTGATTCACTTTGTTATAAAGCAGAAACTAACACACCATTATAAAGCAATTATACTCCAATATAGATGTTAAAAAATAAAAGGCAAACTTCCTTCCAGCTGACTCCCTTCTCCCTCTCTATAGGTAAAACATAAACACCACCGAAGAAGCAAGATAGGATGCTGCAGAGATCAGAATATTTCATAATTTAAAAACATCACTGGAATCTTCCCTAAATGTTTTGTCTGAACTCAAAATCTGTATCCATATCATTGCATCAAACAAATACCTCTGCAGCAGTTTGACCTGTCTAGATTGTAGAAGGTCCTACAGATCCGCATGTATGGAAAAAATGCATCTTAAAAATGAAAGTTCTAAATAAATATAGTCATTGCATTTTAGAAACAAAGTTTTAAATAAGCGGTAACTGTAATACTCAGTCATCCACCATAAAATTTTCTGTTGTAATCTCCACTTCCAGACATGAATAGCTAAATAGCAATATATAAACAGACAATAGCAAAGTACCTTTTTTGGCTAACTACCACCCTGCCACTTCTGAACTGAAGCCAATTATAGTGACATCACTCTAGCTTCATGTCCCTTACTGACCTTCCTACTTATGTTGCCAAAATATATTAAATTTCTCCTCTACAATTTGTCTTTTCCATTTGTCTTTGTTTCTTTAAATAATAACTTGACATACTTGACCTCAACCTACAATTTTGGCTGATAATATCACTGAGCAATTCACTTACATAAATGGCCTTGCATAATCATCTGTTGTGTCACAGAAAAATTCATGCAAAAAACCAACAATGAATTTTTATGATTTGGAATGGAAGAAAATTCTTTTAAATACTCTAAATACTATACCGCCATTAGGCAGTTAAGACGAAATGTTCTATCAAGTTGTAGACATCTAGTTTCCATAGTACTATAATTATAAAAACATATACTTAGTAAACCCACCTGCACATGTTTACTTTAGAATTCTTTAAGTAAAAGTCACTCTGACCACTAAATTGAAGTTGAAAGTGGTATCCCATTAGCTGAGGTCTTCAAACATGATTGAAGTCTTGAATATGTTTGAAAACCTACAAACACTAAGAAGGAAAATTAAAATAACTTTATTTGAAAGAAAATTAACATCTTCAGAATGTTAAAACAGAAAGTTATTTTTCTGGAAAAAATATGGCTCATTTAAGAATATTTACTGATAAGATGATATGTTATAAAATGTATGCTAGTCTATATTATGATATTGACTCATTATCTGTGAATTTGCACATGCTAATTAAATGAAGGTCATTGCAGTTGTTCAGCATGAGGTTTTTAATTTGATAAAAGAAAAAAAATTCTTCACCTGCACAGATGTTTAAAAGGCTGTGAATAACCCTGCCTTTTCTTTATTGTACCCTCGGTATTTAGCACAGTGCCTGGCATGTATTTTGTATTAATACATGTGCTCTGAATAATTTAGTAGTGTCAACTTTAAAGACTACTAACAGCTCATAGTCATTAAGGGCAGGGGCTATACTGTCCAATTACCTGGGTTCAAGTCCTATCCTTTACCGAGAGTGTGACTTTTGACAAGTTGTTTTATCTCTCTTCTATCTGCTCATCTGTAAAACGGGTATAGTAATAGCCTTGGCCTCAAAAGAAAGTCATGAGGAATAATGAGTTAGTATATGTGAAACTTTTAGAACAGTATATGCAGCATAGTTAAGAGCACAATCAACTATATATTTTATTAAATAGAAGCACTTCTTTGCACTTTAGAATGTACAAGTTCTTTTTACATATAACTTTCAAAATCTTACAAACTCTTGTGACCTACATAAGACTCCCTATTATTAGCCTGGTTTGCAGTTGAAGTGAAGGCCCAAGGTCACACTATCAGCAAGGAGCAAAGCCAAAACTTGAATCCAAATTCTCTGAATATGAATTCTAAATCTTTTCCATTACACACAGCTAAAAGGGATTCTTTCGATTTTTTTCCCTGATAATATCTGAAATATGAGTATAGATGTTAAATAATCTTGGTAAAACTGTTGAGATTCATTACTCTCAGTAACCAAGTTATAGTAGAAGAATTAACATAATGAAAGATCAGTTTCTTTTAAATAAATAAATAAATTTATTTATTTATTTATTGGCTGCATTGGGTCTTTGTTGCTGCGCACGGGGTTTTTCTCTACTTGCAGCGAGCAGGGGCTACTCTTTGCTGTGGTGCTCGGACTTCTCATTGTGGTGGCTTCTCTTCTTTCAGAGCATAGGTTCTAGAGTGCAGGCTCAGTAGTTGTGGTGCATGGGCTTAGTTGCTCCACAGCATGTGGTATCTTCCTGGACCAGGGCTCAAACCCATGTCCCCTGAATTGACAAGTGGATTCTTAACCACTGTGCCACCAGTGAAGTCCAAGATTAGTTTCTCTTTTCAGTGATTTGCTCTTGTGATCATGGGTGATGTTTTTTGTTTTTTTAACATCTTTATTGGAGTATAGTTGCTGTACAATGTTCTGTTAGTTTCTGCTATATAACAAAGTGAATCAGCTATATGTATACATATATCCCCATATCTCCTCCCTCTTGTGTCTCCCTGCCACCCTCCCTGTCCCACCCCCTAGGTGGTCACAAAGAACTGAGCTGATCTCCCCATGCGATGCGGCTGCTTCCCACTAACTATCTGTTTTACATTTGGTAGTGTATATATGTCAATACTACTCTGTCACTTCATCCCAGCTTACCCTTCCCCCTCCCCGTGTCCTCAAGTCCATTCTCTACATCTGTGTCTTTATTCCTGTCATGGGTAATTCTTAAGCACCAGCCTTACTGAGCACTATAACATAGGTTGACAGGTTCTGCCTGCCCTCAAAGTTCAAAATCTAAAAGAAGAGATAGAGGAGAGGTGGCCAAATGGCAGAGTAGGAAGACCCTGAACTCACTTCCTCCCACTGACACACCAAAATTGTAACTACTTACAGAGCAACTATCTATGAGAACAACCTGAAGATGAGCAGAAAATTTTTTCCACAACACATGAAGGAGGAGCCAGCACAAGACAGGTAGGAAAGGCAAAGACTCAATATAGTCTGGATCCACCACCTGGGTTGGTGACCCACAAACAGGAAGACTATCTCAAGTGTAGAGGTGTTCCCCAAAGAGTGAGGGGTCCAAGCCCCACATCAGGCTCTGCAGCCCAAGGGTCCTAAACTGGGAAGATGAACTCCCAGAACATCTGGCTTTGAAAACCAGCAGGGCTTATGTTCAGGAGGGCCAGAGGACTATAAGAAACTGACTTCCCTCTTGTAGGACATGCACAAAATCTCACATCCTCCAAGTCCCAGCACAGAGGAAGTAGTTTGAATGAAGCCTGGGTCAGACCCACTTGCTGATCTTTGAAAGCCTCCAGGAGATGCAGGAAATCACTGGGACTTCCCCTGAGGATGAAGATGCTGGCAGCAGATATTTTTGAAAGCTTTTATTTTTACCACAATAATACCACACTGGCAAGGGCCTTTTGGGAATCCTCCCTCTAGCATATTAGTGCTGGGGACACAGCCTGACCACCATTAGGCCAGCACCAACCCTGAGCCCACCAAGGCCAAGCAGACATCCATGCAGGGACCCTGCCACAAGTACCCCCAGCTACAAAGAAAGCCACACATGGACACAGCCCCACCCACCAGTGTGCCAGCACCAGCCCTGAGCCCCCTGGGCCATACAGCCAACCACACAGGATGCCCACCCCACCCTCTAGAGGACCACAGTCACCACACAAGTCACGGCCTCACAGCCAACCAAGACACACACATACAGAAAGTTAGAAAAGGAAAAACGTTTTCCATGCAAATGGAAATGTAAAGAAAGCTGAGGTAGCATACTTTTATCAAACAAAATAGACTTTAAAACAAATAATGTAACAAGAGCTAAAGAAGGATATTACATAATGATAGATCAACAAGAAGATATAGTAATTATAAATACATATGTACCCAACATAGGAGCACCTAAATACATAAAGCAAATATTGACAAACATAAAGGAAGAGATTGACAGTAATACAATAATAATAGGGAAGTTTAACACCCACTTTACATCAATGGACAGATCTTGCAGAAAGAAAATCAGTAAGCAAACATTGACCTTAAATGACACACTGGATCAGTAGAGTTAATAGATACATAAAGAACATATCATCCAAAACTAGCAGAATACACATTCTTTTCAAATGCACATGGAACATTCTACAGAATAGATCACAGGCTGGACCACAAAACAAGTCTCAATACATTTAAGAAGACTGAAATCATATCAAGTAACTTTTCAACTGCAATGACATGAGACTAGAAATCAGCTACAAGAAAAAAACTGCAAAAACACAAGCACATTGAATCTAAACAACATACTACTAAAAAACCCACAGGTCACTGAAGAAACCAAAGAGGAAATCAAAAAAATACCTGGAGACAAAAATGGAAACACAACAATCCAAAATCTATGGGAGGCAGCAAAAGCAGTTCCAAGAGGGAAGTTTAGTGTGATATAAACCTACCTCAAGAAGCAAGCAAACAAAAAATCTCCACTAATTTGACCTTAAGCCTAGAGGAACTAGAAAAAGAACCAAAAGAAAAAAAAAAGTTAGTAGAAGGAAAAAATAATATGGGTCAGAGTGGAACTAAATGAAATAAATACTAAAAAGACAATAGAAAAGATCAATAAAGCTAAGAGGTAGTTCTCTGAAAAGATAAACAAAATTGACAGATCTTTAGCCAGGCTCATTAAAGAAAAGAAGAGAAAGGGCCCAGATCAATAAAATTAGAAATGAAAAAGAAGTTACAATCAACACCATGAAAATACAAACAATCATAAGAGAGTACTGTGAACAATTATACACCAATAAAATGAACAACCTAGAAGAAATGGATAAATTCCTAGAAATGTACAATCTCTCAAGACTGAATCAGGAAGAAACAGAAAATATGAACAGACTGATTACCAGTAATAAAATTGAATCAGTAATCAAAAATCTCCCAGCAAACAAAAGCCCAGGACCAGATGTTTTCACAGGTGAATTCTACAAAATGTTTAAAGAAGAATTAACATCTATTATTCTCAAACTATTCCACAAGATTGAAGGAACACTTCTAAACTCATTCTCCTCAAAGACATCACCCTGATACCAAAACCAGACAAAGATATAACACACACACACACACACACACACACACACACACACACACACACACACACAAAATTACAAGCTGATATCACTGGTAAACATCGATGCAAGAATCCTCAACGAAATATTAGCAAACTGAATTCAACACTACATTAAAAGAATCATACCCCATGATCAAGTGGGATTTATCCCAGTAATGCACAGATGATTTAATATCCACAAAACAATCAATGTGATATACTACATTAACAAATTGAAGAATAAAAATCATATGATCACCTCAACAGATGCAGAATAGGTTTTTGACAAAATTTAACATACATTTATGATAAAAACTCTCAACATAGTGCATATAGAGGGAATATACCTCAACATAATAAAGGTCATATATGGCAAACCCATAGCCAACATCATACTCAACAGTGAAAAGCTGAAAGCATTTCCTCTACGATGAGAAACAAGATAAGGATGCCTACTCTCTCCACTTTTATTCAACATGATACTGGAAGTCCTAGACACAGAAATCAGAAAAAAAAAAAAAAAAACAAATTGGAGAGGAAGAAGTAAAATTGTCACTGTTTGCAAGTGACATGATACCATATGTAGAAAATCCTAAAGACACTACTAAAAAACTATTAGAACTAATAAATGAATTCAGTGAAGTTGCAGGATACAAGATTAATATATAGAAATCTGCTTCATTTCTATACACTAACTAAGAACTATCAGAAAGAGAAATTAAGAAAAAAATCCCTTTTACAATTACATCCAAAAGGATAAAATACCTAGAAACAAATCTAACCAAAGAGGTAAAAGACTTGTACTCAGAAAACTACAGGACATTGATTAAAGAAATTGAAGGTGACACAAACAAATGGAAAGATGCACCATGCTCATAAATTGAAAGAATTAAAATTGTTAAAATGACCATGCTACCCAAGATAATCTACAGATTCAATGCAATCCCTATCAAAATGCCAAAGGTATTTTTCATAAAACTAGAACAAGTAATTCTAAAATTTGTAGGGAAACACTAAAGATCCCAAATAGCCAAAGCAATCTTGAGAAAGAAGAACAAAACTGGAGGCATCAAGTTCCCTGATTTCAAATGATACTGCAAGGTTACAGTAATCAAAACAGTATGGTACTGACATAAGGATAGACACATTGATCAATGGAATAGAATAGAGAGCCCAGAAATAAACCCACACTTAAATGGTCAATTAATCTTCAACAAAAGAGGCAATAATAAAAACTGGCAGAAAACCCACCTTTTCAATAAATGGTATGGAAAAAACTAGATAGTTATGCGCAAAAAAACTCAAACTGGGCTACTTTCTCATACCATGTACAAAAATAGACACAAAGTGGATTAAAGACCTAAATATAATACCTGAAACCATAAAATACCTAGAAGAGAACATAGGCAGTACACTCTCTGACATCAGTCTTAGCAATAATTTTTTGGATCTGTCTCCTCAGGAAAGGGAAACAAAAGCAACAATAAACAAACAGGACTACATCACACTAAAAAAACTGTTGCACAGCAAAGGAAAATATCAACAAAATGAAAAGGCAGCCTACTGAATGGGAGAAGATATTGGCAAGCAATATATCTGACAAGGGGTAAATTTCCAAAATACACAAAGAACTCATACAACTCAACATCAAACAAACAACCCAATTGAAAAACAGAGGATTCACACTGGTCAGAATGGTCATCATCAAAAAATCTACAAACAATAAATGCTGGAGAGGGTGTGGAGAAAAGGGAACACTCTTGCACTGTTGGTGGGAATGTAAATTGATACAGCCAGTACGGAGAACAGTATGGAGGTTCCTTAAAAAACTAAAAATAGAACTACCATATGACCCAGCAATCCCACTACTGGGCATATACCCTGAGAAAACCATAATTCAAAAAGAGTCATGTACCAAAATGTTCACTGCAGCTCTATTTACAATAGCCAGGACATGAAGCAACCTAAGTGTCCATCAACAGATGAATGGATAAAGAAGATGTGGCACATATATACAATGGAATATTACTCAGCCATAAAAAGAAATGAAATTGAGTTATTTGTAGTGAGATGGATGGACCTAGAGTCTGTCATACAGAGTGAGGTAAGTCAGAAAGAGAAAAACAAATACCATAAGCTAACACATATATATGGAATCTAAAAAAAAAAAAAAATGGTTCTCATGAACCCAGGGGCAGGACAGGAGTAAAGACACAGATGTAGAGAATGGACTTGAGGACACAGGGAGGGGGAAGTGTAAGCTGGGACAAAGTGAGAGAGTAACATTGACATATATACACTACCAAATGTAAAATAGATAGCTAGTGGGAAGCAGCCACATAGCACAGGGAGATCAGCTCGGTGCTTTGGGACCACCTAGAGAGGTGGGATAAGGAGGGTAGGAGGGAGACACAAGAGGGAGGGGATATGGGGATATACATATGCATATAGATGATTCACTTTCTCATACAGCAGAAACTAACACAACATTATAAAGCAGTTTATATTCCAATAAAGATGTTAAAAAGAAAAGAAAAAGAAAAACAGAGGATCTAAATAGACATTTTTCCAAAGAAGACATACAGATGGCCAACAGACACATGAAAAGATGTTTGTCATTAATCATCAGGGAAATGCAAATCAAAACTACAATGAGACATCAGCTTACACCTGTCAGATTGACTGCCATCAAATAAAACAAGAAATAACAAGTGTTGGTGAGGATATTGAGAAAAGGGAACCCTCATGCACTATTAGTGGGAATGCAAGTTGGTATAGCCACTATGGAAAACAGTATGGATATTCCTCAAAAAATTTTAAAAAGAACTACCATACAATCCAGCAATTCCACTTCTGGGCATTTTTCTAAGAAAAAAAACCACTAATTCAAAATTATATATGCACCCCTATGTTCATTGCAGCATTATTTACAATAGCCAAGATATGGAAGCAACCTAAGTGTTCATCAATGGATGAATGGATAAAAAAGAAATGCACACTGGAATATTACTCAGTCATAAAAAATGAAATCTTGCCATTTGCGACCGCATGGATAGACCTAGAGGGTATTATGCTACATGAAATAAATCAGACAGAGAAAGACAAATACCATATGATCTCACTTATATGTGGAATCTAAAAAACAAAACAGAATGAAAACAGACTCATAGATACAGAGATCAAACAAGTATTTGCCATAAGGGAGGGAAGTGGCACCAGGGGGCAGAATAGGTGAAGGGGATTGAGAGGTACAAACCTCTAGTTATAAAGTAAATAAGCTGTGGAGATATAATATACAGCATAAGGAATATGGTTCCTAATATTGTAATAATTTTGTAGGAGGACAGATGGTTACTAGACATATAGTGTCATCATTTCATAATGTATGCAATGTCAAATCACTATGTAGTAAACCTAAAACTAACATAATACTGTACATCAACTATATTTCAATAAGAAAATAAATAATAGATAAATAGCTAGATAGATAGATAAATAGGTAGTTTAAAGAAGAAAGAGAATATATACACATGCATATATAACATGGAGAGTTGCTGCAAAGCCATGTCAAACAAAAGAGCATAGAAAAATGCTGCGACATTGTGGTGTACAATAAATTGCCAGGACTTGAGACACCTGGGGCTCATTCTTAAAAAAGGAACTTAGCTTGAATTAATATATGTAAGATCATATTTTCATCTTATGTAAAACTGAAGTGTGGACAATTTTCACTTTACATTATTATTATATACTCTCATAAACCAATAGAGGAGTACAAATTAGTAAAATCTTTTTTGGGAACAACTTGCAACAATTGAAAAACCACTATCACATTGACTCAGTAATTTCACTGGATCCACTTGTTTTCATTACTACTAGCACTGATCGAAGCCACCATCATATCTTGCCTGGACTTCCACAATGGCCTTCTTGCTGATCCCACTGCTTCCATTCTAGCTCCAATACAATCCTTGCTTCATACAGCGGCTGGAGAATTCATCCTAAAATGCAAAGCAACTTGCCCCTCTATGCTCCTTAAAATTCCCCAATGGCTGCTCACCATCCTTGGAAGGAAATCCAAATTCCTTCCATGGCTTATAAAGCCCTAGGGATTTGCCTAGGTTTCTGATCTCAATCATACCACTTTCTCACACACCAGACTTTGACCCTTGTGGCCTTCCTTCTGTTCCTGTCTTAGGGCTTTGCATACACTCTTCCATCTGCCTCAAATACTCTTTCTCTGTTCGCCCATTCAGATTTCAACTTAAATGTCACGTATTCAAATAGACTGGACCTGACAACCCAATTGAAAGTGACTTCCTAACCAATCTCCAGTACATTACTGCTATTTTAATTCTCTGTACAGCACTATCATGACATGGTGCCTTCTCGCTTACTTATTCAATCTTTTTTGCATGCACATATTTTTGAACGTATATATGCACGTTGGTACACATTTAGTATTTATTTATTTTTTCCCTCCCTCTACCCACTGCACACAATTTAAGTTTCTAAGAATAGGGACCTTGCTTGTTCTGTTCATCAGTGTATCTCCAGCTCCAATAACAATGGCTAGCACATAATGGGCATTTAACCAATGAATATTTAATTCAAGTAGTATAACCAATGAGCATTTTGCATGTATTAATACTATGGTTCCAAGTACACACACAGAGTAAATTTCCCATTTGCCTTACTCATTCCTTAAGTTTCTACTATCTGCTAGTTAAGGAATGGAGAATAAAATGTGAGTGAGATGAATATCAGATGATCTAGAAGAAAATTTGAGTTCACATCCCAGAACATAAAAGGTAAAAAGGTAAGGAAAAGACATTTAATAAAAAAGAAAATATAAATGTTACATAGGATCAATCATGGACGTCTAACATCCACCTAATAGGATGACAGAAAACAGAGAAGACAAAAATGGAAGAAAAACGTCAAAGAAACACAGAAAAGCAATTCTCAACGCTGAAGAAAGACAAGAGTCTCCAGACTAAAAGGGGCCTACTACATGCTAAGTGGGCAGAATTAAAGAAAAGCAAACAAACAGACAAAAAGCCCTTATACTACATATCTTCACTAAGATTCAGAATACCAAGCATAAATAGAAGATCCCAAACTTAACTTCTTCCACACTTCTGAAAACTGCTTGAAGATCCACTCTGTGAGGGTGTTTCTGGATGAGATTAGCATTTGAATCGGTGAACTCAGTAAGTAGATTGCCCTCCCTAATATGGGTGGACATCACCCAATCCATTGAGGGCCTGAATAGAAAAAAAGCAAGGAAAAGAAGGACTTGTTCCTTTCATGCCTTCCTACTTGAGCTGGCATATTGGTCTTCTCCTGCCTTGAACTGGGATTTGTAACATCAGCTACCCTGGGTCTCAGGCTTTCAGACTCTAAGTGAAATTACACCACCAGCAGCTTTCCTGGATCTCCAGCTTGAAGATGGCAGATCATAGGACTTCTTTGCCTCCATAATCACATGATCCAATTCCTCATAATAAATCTCATTTTTTTATTTCTACATATATTCTGTTTCTCTGAACCCTGACCAATACAAAAATCTAGAAAGAATATGATTAGAAACCAAGAGGTAAAGAACTGGACCTTAGCTAGAAAGAAGGACAGTCCATCCTTTGTAGAGGAGGACTGAAGAGAGGATGAATGTCAATGTATCCATGTATGGGTAAATGCATAGATTTGGTGCTGAAAAGCTGAGAAAATTCATCTAGTCGTTTCTATATACTATGTCAAGAAATGTAAAAAACTTGCATCCAGAAGTTTCAGGAGAGTAGAAAATTTTTGAAATTGTTTCTGCACCGAGTGGGAGAGAGTTGGCCAGTAAAGTGTAGCAGGCTTGCTGAGCAGTGTTTAGAGTTCAAGTAAGGAACTAATGAATTTGTGTTAGAAGCAATCTGCTGGGCCAATGATTTTCTCTCATAGTGGTCATTTGCTCATGCACATGATTAGAGAAAGCAAATATTTGGGTTGGTTCAGGGTTGGTGTTTTGCCAGAAGGGTGCGGTAACAGACAAGAGCAAGGAAATTTTGCAGTTTTTAGAGAGGTATTAAGATTTTCATATATATGTTATTTGTGAAAAATAATATAACATTCTATTTTTCTCTAACTGAACTTGATTTCACTCTAGATCTCCATTTAACCCAGAAGCAGAAAAAATTATTTTGAAAAATTATTAATACATAGAATCTAAGCTGGATAGGAAGAAAAGTAGAGACTGGAGAGGGGTAATGATTAGGAAGATGACACAAGACAGACTGGGCCTAAGTAATTCCCATTTATGTATGATTAGAATTGGCTCCAAAACTGGATCATGCTAGACCTGAAGGTTTGGAACTCTCTTATTCCACATGATCAATACTGGGGAAAGTAGGGTCTGAGAGTAAGTTACTGCAGCTGCAAAAGCTGACCAGAATATTAAGAAGCTCATGTCTTGGCAACTGTAATACCCAAGGGCTTTCCCATCCACTTTTATTTCATCCCAGTTTTGTCATATGACTTGTATTTAGATCGAGGATAAAGATACTTGATTGTTGTACTAGCTTTGTTGGCTGCTTTAAAGCTAATGTCATTTTCAATTCTTGTTTTGAAATAAAGTGAAATTACTTCCGACTTCATAAGCAAGGTGCTATTTAGTAATCTAAATCCCTCTCCTATGCTTAAAATGAGTCTCTGTCCCTAGCATTAGTTATACAACTGTCTACCCTTTGCATTTTAAGTGAATCGTAGCCACAAGAGCTTACTCAGCTGAGTTGTTTCTTAATCCTATCAATTCAAGTCAGAATCATCCTTTTCCACCCACATACACTTAGCTTTCAAGTCTAAAATCCACAGAAACATTTAAATTATTGAAGTCAATCTTGTGAGACAGGATTTGTCACACTGAGGGCAAGTAATTTAAAGAAATTCCAATGTAAATTTGAACTTACATTGGCTAGCCAAGGCTCCTTCCCAAATCAAACCAGTAAAATAATACTTGTTATGTTTTCATGCTTTGTTTAAATGACAAATTTTGAGCATTTTTTATGTCAGTATTTTTATTGTTCCTATAATATGGAGTTCATAATAATAAAACAATTAGTTAAACAAATATCTATTGAGTATCTGCTATGCTTAAGACACTACGCTTCGTGCCCCAGGCTTAAAAAGTAGGAAGTAACAATTTTTGCTATAAGGTTCTAAATCCCCTGATGCAGGAAAATCAAGTGCACAAGTAGATCTTACAGTAGCACTTGAACTAAGAAGGGGAAGCAGTATTAAGCTGTGAACTAAAGCAGTGATAGGCAGAATTTTAAATGGTAAGGAAGAAGGAGATAACTGATTAAGCAGAGATGAAGGACTCCACATTTTTCAGGCTGAGTCAGAGAGAAAAGTATTATATTTGGCAGAGCTTGGAAATTTAGGAATAATGAGTTGTTTTGTGGAGGAAAGTGATAAATCTGGTATGAGAAATTTTTAGCGTAAGGAAACCACAGAACATGCAAATAATGATGTCTAGCAGACAGTTGGAAATGTGTAGCTAGAGCTTTGTAGCAAAGTCAGGGAGAAGAGCTGTCAAACTGGGAGTCATTTTCAAGAAGCAATAAAAAGCTGTTACAATCTAGGATGGTAAGAATTAGATAAAAACAAACTGTGTCTGTTGGTAGGGTGGTGGGGGGAAAAGAAAGAAATTTGTAGCATTGTGGGAAGAATAAAAAGACACAGCAAAAAGAGACAGCAAAGGGAAAAACATAAAATTAGTATTCAGAGATAGCCAAAGAGCCAAGATAACATCAAAGAAATCAGAAGAGAAAAAATTCTCGTTATGAATATAATGTGACCAATCCTGTCAAATGCCACAGAGATTTTGGAAATAAATCATTTCCAAAATCACTCAGTATTGTTCATCTTGGGAATACAGAGCATGTTACTCCTAATAAGAGCTACCAGCATTAATTAACTTTCAAACTAATAATTATACTGTAATTGTCTTTTCTAGTTTGAGACAGGAACATACCCATAAGAATGATGTACCTGAGCTTGTCTGCGTTGAGTCTCTCCTTTACTAAGCAAGCATTTGCAGACATCCCCAGAAGTGATGCCTCCTTTTGCCATGGGAATTACACAGGCTTTTGTAACCACTGTTCCCAAATAGATATCACTGGTCTCGGAGCAGGAAGGCTCCTTCTCTCAATTCAGTGTCCACTAGAACTCTGCTCTGTTCTTCATCTTCAGTCACTAAATGCCCCATAACAGCTGGAGAAAGAGTTGCGGGCCAGTGCTAATGTTCTGAGGAGCATTTGCACTGAACATTAAATCACCAGAAAAGAAAATTAAAATTCATAGGAATGAGTTTCTAAAGATCACAGCATTTGGTTGAGGAGATATTTAGGGAGAAGCACCCTTTAAAATAACCTCATGTAGGCAACCTCTAAACTTATCCTAAAACTGGCATTGTAAGTGAACAAGTTTGATTAAGATTATTCTGTGAATTTTTTAAAGCCATACGATGATGCTGTTATTTCAGTCCCAGAATCACCTTTCCTAAGAGGGCATCAAAGATTTGCAAAGTAAAGGAGTAGCCTCTCCTGGTCTTGTCCTTTTGCATTTGAAAATGCTTTTCATTTGAGATTGGCAAGGAAATTTCTGTTGCCAGTTTTTTCTAGTATCCACTTTCACTGATCGTAGCAGTCAAAGAGAAATCTTACTACCATGGACACAGCTGGTTGACTTATTTGCCTTTATATATGCATTATATTTTCTTCTTTGGAAGTGCTTGACCATCTTTTCCCTTCTCAAATGCTGTTTTCTTTTTTCTAGAATATGAAGATAGATGTTATTTAAATTGAGCTTTTCGAACATAATATTTTAAAATACTAGTTAAATAACTAGGGCCTGGAAGAGAAGCCAAGTCAGCCAGAGATATGAGAAGGCTCTTGGGGGAGGTGGGGAGTGGTTGGAGGAGGCCTCAAAAGATGGCCATTTAATAATAGAGAAAAGACAGGTATATCAGTATTTTTTAAATAACTGGTATGGTCATATGAGTTCCTACTAGCTGAATTTCCACCCAGAGCAAATTTTTCCTTTAAAAATTATTTCTTGGAGGGCTTCCCTGGTGGCACAGTGGTTGAAAGTCCGCCTGCCGATGCAGGGGACACAGGTTCATGCCCCAGTCCGGGAAGATCCCACATGCCACGGAGCGGCTGGGCCCGTGAGCCATGGCCGCTGAGCCTGCGCGTCCGGAGCCTGTGCTCTGCAATGGGAGAGGCCACAACAGTGAGAGGCCCGCGTACACCAAAAAAAAAAAAAAAAATTTCTTGGGGACTTCCCTGGTGTCGCAGTGGTTAAGAATCCGCCTGCCAACGCAGGGGACACGGGTTTGAGCCCTGGTCCGGGAAGATCCCACGTGCTGCGGAGCAACTAAGCCCATGAACCACAACTACTGAGCCTGCTTGCCCTAGAGCTCGTGCTCCGCAACAAGAAGCCACCGCAATGAGAAGGCCGCGCACCTCAATGAAGAGTAGCCCCTGCTGGCCACAACTAGAGAAAGCCCGCGTGCAGCAACGAAGACCCAACACAGCCAAAAATAAATTTAAAAATAAAGAAATTAAATAATTTTTTAAAAACTGATTTCTCTTATATCCCAATTCTTATCTGTTAAAACATAAGGGAAGCTTTCCATATGCTCTTCTCTACTTGCCAGGTTAAACCTACCAACGGTGACGTGTCCATAATCCATGACTCAGCTCTGGCCTGTTAGAAAAAGAAGACTGAAGCAAGCATGTAGTGTAACTTTCCATTACTGATTACTTTGTCATCCCTAAAACTTTTCCCTCCCTCACTGTTCACCTTGAAAATGTACCCACTCAAAAAAAGTCAGCCAAAAAATGTGTCCTCAGAAACACTTGAGTTAAATAACTCAGAAATTTCTTGTGAACATAAGTTGAAGGTACAGAGGTACAGAGTTGGTATGGAAAGGAAGAACAGTTTATTTTTAATTATGCACAAACATACATTCTAGATATTATAATTTCAAATAGTGTGTCATTTTTTTAACCACGTTCACCACTGTTTCATTTAGTCACTATAGTCCATAATATAGTGCATATAACAAATCTTATGTAAAGCATTACAATACTCGTGCTCTGAGAAAATAAGAAAATCAAATATAAGAATAAATACATGGTGAAGGGTAGAGAGGTGTGGTATCAAATGGGTTAAGATACTTCCTTTGTAAGTTAATCAGGAAAGATTAATTGAAATAAAGGGCTTGGAGACCACCCTTTAGCTTTACACAACCAGTCCTTCAAGTAGACCATGCAAGAGAACATATATTTTTCCGGAGATAAGTCAGTTCAGACAAAGTCAATATATGTGTGACCACTCCTCAGTTGGGTACAGAGTTGCTGAGAAGTTGTCGTCACTTGAAAATACAAAATTTTAATACATTCCCACCTAAATTGCTTCTCTTCACTTGCTGTCTGCAAGCTCGACTTAGTGTTTTTTAAACCCAAATATAATTTGTTGCTTTTTATTAATAATATTTAGACTTACGTTTTATTTTTTTTTTCAAGGAAAGCACCCACCCCTTGATTTATAAAATCACAAAATATAAGGCTGGAAGTAAGTCTTTTATTCATACAAGTATGTTTGCAGGCTCAGCTTTTTATTCCACACTTTCATTTCACAGATGAGAAAATTAAAACCCAGAGATTTAAAATGTCTTAACCAAGTTCAGCAATCGGAACAAATTTGTTTAAAAGACAGAAGTAGGATGAGTCTATAAAAACTAATTCAGTTTAAATCCAGTTGTTAATATAGTTGGTTTCCTTCTGAGCCTTTCAGGAAATATTAATGTAGAAAAAAAATTCTATTACAGTCAGGCAATGTGTATCTTGATGCAAAAAAAAAAGAGCTTTTAAAAAGATCACCCCAAGAATAACTGCACTTAGACAGATGTTTTAGATCCCTGTAATTAAAAGTAGGGCCCTTAGATCAGCAGCACCTGGGGGCATGTTAGAAATGCAGGATCTGAGGCCCCATCCCATAGTATTTACGCATTTTAACAATATCCCCAGGTGATGAGTATACGCATTAAACTTTGAAAAGCACCATTTTAAATAATCTTGGAAATGACTTCTAGTCTTAAAAATGTATGAGTTAAAATGTGTGTGTTTAAATGATATCAAGAGTATCTTCTTATTCACAGTAATTCTGGTGTGAATATTTTCATAAAGTGAAGACTCCCTTCTAACACAAAATATCTCCAATTTATCTTAGGTACGAATAGGAAATTTTTGTATATGGACTTCATACTGCATAAGATGAAGTCAGTCTAAGATTCACAGAAGTAGAAGTATGAAGAAATAAAATGTTCTCAGAAGAAAATATCAAACAAGCAACATATAAGTTGCTCTTATTTGAAATGCAGTGGTTCTACAGTTCAGTAGTTCAAAGTTGATTTATATAGAATTTATTTTAATTCAATCAGAAGTTGGATGAACTTACTTTTTCACTGCTTAACAGACAAGAAGTTAAGTTAATTCCAAAGAAAAAAATGTTTTCTTCCTAAAGAAAAACATTACTTTAAAAATTTACAAGTCTCTATTTTCATGCAAGTAATCGCTATATAAGCAAGGGCATATATGGTTATGTTGGTACACCAGACTAATTACAAATGATTCTTAGCTGGTAATTAAAGTAACTTTAAAAAGGCAAAATTTGGTTTACTTGGTTTGCCTGCCTGCGCACATAAAAATTTTAAAAAACTGTTTTTAAAGACCGTAGACTATTTATGAATTTAGACAAATCCAAATTAGTCTCCGTTACTAAATTTTAATCAATTTCCCTCTTAATATCTGAATCTTTTCTTCCCCTAAGATCCTTTGACAGTGCTTAAGGACAATGTTATCTTTTCTATTTTATGAACTTCTAAATATCTAAACTAAATAGATAGTATGACATATCTATCAAAACTAATCAATCTCCTGCATGTAAATAAGACCAATGTCTTAATCTATAGGTTCAACATTTTGTTTTGTAAAGCAAAAATCTTTATAGGCTTAAACATACGATTTTATTACTTTTAGATACATGTTGTCTTATAAGTGCCTTTCAACAATGATCCCATTTTTAGCAGCTGTTTGCTGTCTGCTTTGGTGACTATTTTGAGAACTTTGCATAAAATAAAGAAGTTGCACTTAAAATAAAAACTAGTTGTAATAGTAAGATGCAGATCTTTTTTGAGCGTAAAAACAAAAGGGTTGTATTACATGCCTGAAACTTCCACAGCTATTTATTTTTACTACACTCCTTTTAAAAAAACATTAATTTAGAAAATGCATGTATACCCTAGCAAATATAATTTTTCCTGACTCTTTAGGCTGTCTCTGAACTTTAAGCTTTTCAAACAGTATGACATACAACTTAGTGGTACATACAGCACATGCTCTTATTGCATTTAAGTCTAAACTTTTATACTTCTTTCATGTGTTTAAAAATCTTTCACTAAATAGAGAATCCTAAGCTCATTAACAACAAACATCTGCTGACCATTTTCTTCTGTCTGTGACATAGCTAATAGAGTATATAGTATCATTCATTTAGTGGTGTTATGTAACATCATGTTTCTAAATTCCTAAAAGAAAGTTATGTCCAGAATTACATACTAAAAAGTGTTAAAGAATATATTACTTGCTTCTATGAATACGTTGTTTATAATAATCTAAATGAAAATGAGAGCAAAATATTTTCTGACCTTCTCTGAAGTGGTAAGCAATGTTGAGGGGTTGGTTAATAAGGAAGAGAGTTGAAAGTAAACAGCGCTTATACGTAATTGTCTCCTAGGACACTATTTTATGAAGATCCTACGGAAAAGAAGTTTGCTTCTGACTGCTTGTGCTGTGTAAACATTACCTCAGATAAATGCCGTATTTTGACTAAATAAGTCTGCATAAACATAAGACTGTTTTATGTTGGTTTCCTTACTTTTCTGCATTAATTCAAAATTCAAGCCATGAATAAAACACTCTTTAAAATAGTATTCATGACTTCATACAGTGAGGATGATATTTTCCTTTATAAATGCCACGTCAAGTCTGTGGTAAATTTTTAAATAGAAAAATTGTGAAAATCCAAACATAACCACAGATTGCCCTCCATCGCCTGGCCAATAAATTCAAACTTTAGGTTTTTACTATCTGACAGAAATCCTTTACAGTCTTGAGGAAAAAAAAGTAGCCTTTTGTTTCTTATACATTTGTCTGTGTGACTTTCTCTTTTTCAGTTGAGAATGCATTGAGCATAAACATTATAATTCATATCTGCATAGAAAAAGTTTGAAGAGTATGTTTTCTTCATATATAATACTGAGAAAACCTAAAAGAGAATTTTACCATTCAGGAAGAAAATAAACAAATGAAGATTATTTTTTTAATGTACATGTAGTTATCAAAAATATACTGGAGCCTAATCTATAAAAAAAGAAATAACAATAATGAATAAAAAATAATATCTACTTTAAATTAATGTTGATTATTATAGTCATAAATGAGAATTTGTTTATTAAACCTAGAAGGTCAAAGCTCAACATGCCTTATATTAGAATATAAGTTTTTCGATTACCAAAATTAGCAGCTGCTATAAAAATGTAAGAATTCATTTAAATTAGCTACAAAAATATTGCATACAACTTCATATTAAAGTAGTAGAAACAGTAAATATTCATCCTTGGAACTTTTTAAGACGAGGAAAACCCTGTGGTTGTCATATATTACATAACTGACAAAAAAATATCAGTGGAAAATTTTCTGCCTAAAAAAAGATGAGGGGAACAGATAGCTAATATTATAACTTATCTATTCTGAGTATATACAGGCAGTAGCTCCTTTAACTGAGTAACATACTGGAATACACTCATCTAAGAAAGACCAGCCCCTCTGTTGTATGTAACATGAAATGTTAGTTTCTTCTTTATTAGGTGAAGTGAATTATCACATCTGCATTTCACGATATCATTGCTCCTCACACAGCAGGCTTCTAGATCATTCACATTCTACATACTCAGTACTATCTCTCCTTTTTTCTTATTTTTGCAGTTATTTTGGATAAAGATTTTGAGAGGAAGAAATATTTCGTGTACCTGAAATATTTCCGATCCATGTTTGAGAGACTGAATCTATGGTTTTCCAGTTCCCAATAAGATAGCTAGAAAAATTAATACAAAGTAATGTGTTAACAAATTAATGCTAGGAAACTCCTTCTTACTGCTGTGTCCTAGATAAAACATCTCATTTCCAGACAGTGAGGACAGGAAACACAAGAAAGCAAAATACTGTGTTCAATACTGAAAGAGAAAAGATTTTTCACACGGCAGGTATTTCCCCATTGACCAATTAAAATGAGAAACCCCATCTTCCCTTCTTTAACTGGAGGATAGTCACAACAAAGGATTTTTGAGCAGGAGATAAAATAGAAGCAAACTGATGAGCATCTTCAAGGCTTCTCAGGGACATTAAACGACCCCTAACAAAGACCAAACAGAAGAAACACAGGGATATGCTTCATGGTTTTTGGACTATGTAGATATCTTAGGGAGGAACTAGCAATTTTGTCCTTTGAGACCACAGTAAAAAACCATATATCCAACCATGTCAAACCCACTTCAGGAAAGAAAAAAAAAAGTATACAAAATGCATACCTCATTAAAGCTGTCATTTCCTTTCTTTTATATATCTCACATGACCCCACTGTTAAAAATTAATTATAGAAGTAATATTTACAGCTAAAAAGGAATATTGATTATATTTTGACTCATGGTTCTGATGTTGTCAGAGCTCATTCTCTCTCAGTCTCACCCTTTAACTTGCTATTGAGTTGTGCAGTTTGGCTTTTTAAATGCAATTTATTTTTTCTTTATTTGCACATTATTAAAAACAGAAAGAATATTAAAGACTACCAAAACATAAAGAGAGATACTCTGAGATAGAATGCTTTCTCTGGCTCCAATGATTAAAATGTTAAGAAAGTGGACAAGCATCAATTTCAAGAATATGAGGCAATAAACATGAAGGAAAGAAGAAGTTAAAAAAAAAAAAAAAAAAGAGTGCTGTGAGCTGTCAATGTCACATACTGAATTCTCATTACCACTACTAAAGATTATTCACTGCAAGTGTATTATAGCCCACACCTTAAATAAACACATTACTCCTGAATCAGCCACAGGACAAACTGGAAGCAACTCTGTGTATACCTATTCTCTTAAAAAATCAGCTAATATTGAATATGGTCTATTTAGAAAGTATGTTCTCAAAAAATATCCACAGTCTTTGCTTGTTAAAATGTGAGGGTCTATTGACAACATGGATGATATAGATTAAGCCAGCAACCATGAATATGTTCCAGTGTGCCTAATGTCTAAAATTGTAATTTAGGTATCATTTAGTAGCTTCATTAAATAATTTTCTATACAGGTAATCATGTATTCTTTTTCTTTCCCAATGTGGTAACCTTGAACTCACAGAATTGGAACTAATAAAATCTGGGGAAGGGGGCTTCCCTGGTGGCGCAGTGATTGAGAATCTGCCTGCCAATGCAGGGAACACGGGTTCGAGCCCTGGTCTGGGAAGATCCCACACGCCGCGGAGCAACTGGGCCCGTGAGCCACAATTACTGAGCCTGTACGTCTGGAGCCTGTGCTCCGCAACAAGAGAGACCGTGATAGTGAGAGGCCCGCGCACCGCGATGAAGAGTGGCCCCTGCTTGCCACAACTAGAGAAAGCCCTCACACAGAAATGAAGACCCAACACAGCCATAAATAAATAAATATTTTTTTAAAAAAAAAGAAACAAGAAAAATCTCAAATAAACAACCTAACTTTTAAAAAAAAAAAAAATCTGCGGAAGGGAAATCTAAATTATAAACCATTCTTTTACTGATTCTGTGACTTACCCTTGGCAAAATTAAGCCCATCCTCCCACCATAGGTCACAAAAAAATTATTTATAATTTGTAGGTATTAGTGACTTAATATAGCACATATTCTCCTTGGGTGTCTACATTTTAAAAGAAAAGTTAAAGACAAAAAGCTTAATGCAGAGTAATAAACGTTAATAAAATTATTTTAGAACACAGTGAAAGGAAATTGTTTCTCCTAAGAAACTAAACAACTTGTATAATTTCTCTTTATGGATGATAAAAAATAATTTGCTTTGTTGTAAGCTTTTATATATAGAATGGATAAACAACAAGGTCCTATTGTATAGCCCAGAGAACTATATTCAATATCCTATGATAAACCATAATGGAAAAGAATATTTTTTTAAAAAGGGAATGTATATATGTATAACTGAATCACTTTGCTGTATAGCAGTGATTAACACAACATTGTAAATCAACTGCACTTCAATAAAAAAAATTTTTAATAATAATAATAATTTGCTTTGAGTATCAAGAAAGAACAGCTATATAAAGGTAAAGGTGCAGACCACCTTTATCAATTGATAAAGGTTGCAGACCACCTTTATCAATTTTTTTCAGGTCCTATCCTATATTTTTCCCATTCCTGACCTCCTATTGTAATTTGTATTTTCTCTGGTCCTGAATGTTTATAAGTTGCCCCACTCCCTGAGGATTAAAGCTGCGTGCATAATATCAGCATCACTTGTCTCTTCCAATATTTGGTCCCTACCATCACCACCACCCAATCTCACCAGTCCACAGTCTGGCAGTTTTCTCTTTTCAGCTTTCCTCTTTCCGTGCTTAAGCTGCCCTATGTAAAACATAGGTTCTCCTTCTACGTGAAGAAAAATTAACTCAGAGTGACTCTTATAAAATTGTGAAATAAGATCAATCTGTGGTCTTTCCCTCTGTCCTCCCTAGATTCCTGATGTCAGGCTTCTAGGACCCCCTTATAGGGGCCTCAGCCCCAGCTTCCCCTTAGCTCCACTGCCTCCATTCAACAAACTTCTGCATTCCTGCCCCAAAATTTGTTTAGATTGCTCCTTTCAATAATAAAATAGCTTTGTAGCAAAGCTTGAAGTGACTTTACCTAGTTTGTTTTCTTAGTGTGAACTTGATACTGAACCAAGCCAAACTTCTCTTCAAATGCAAATGGGTAGTGTTTTCTAATTTACACAGGGCTTGCACCTTATCCCATTTACTCAAGGAAAAATAATAATGATAATAAAATTTACTGTAAGACATACACAAGTTTCTCAAAAAACATTGTGTATAGAATTCACAGTAGTTGTATTTATTTTAAATATTTCTAGGAAAGTATTCCAAAGGAACACTCTAGTCTCTCTTCTTATTAAATAGGAATGGGGTGGGTTTTCTGTAACTTTTTTTCATACTAAATAAGAGCATTAATTGGTCTAAATATCCCTTGCGGAGTTTCCACATTTCTAATTAAATTTCAAACAGGCCCAACTTCTTAGAAAACACACATATTAATGCCCTAAATCTAAACTAAAACAGATGAAATGCTGCATCTTAATGAAAGTCAAACATTATTGACAAGGCTTCCTAAATTTCAAGTCAGTCCACCTTCAGGTAACAGTGGTTTCCATTCTGCGGAAGTTGCTGGTGTTCTAAATATTGAAATTTTTCATTTAGCCCTTTGTATCATTTTAACAAGTAAGTAGTATGCTTAGACACCTTTCTGCATGATCCTAATTTTCTCTCATTAGCTTTTAGCTCTGTGGTATTCAAAATTCATTCCTCTTTGTTTTTAGAAAATATTTTTAAACGACTTGAAGTTAATATCAGACATAAGCGGTTCTACTCGTTTTATATTTGTGTTACGTTGAAGAATAATTTCTCTAAAGTTCTATGTAGGGAAACATACTACTCCTTTCTACCTCTAGCTATATTCAAAATGGGTTTAATGAATCTCATTCCCTTATTTAAAGTTTTAGGAAATAGTAATTAATCACCATTATTTAGCAAGCAACAATTATGGAGACAATTGTTTCAACAAATCAACTCAAAGGATCTCACAAATGAAAGGGTTTTCTGGGTTAACACTATAAAAACTTTACAGTCCTGAACTGCTTCCTGATTGTTCTACTATATTAATTATTTAAACAACAAATCTCAGCAAAAGTACAGATGACGTTTTACATTTGTCCAAGTCATTAACTTAATAACCAGATAAGAAGGCAGTAGAATGACAAAACATGTCATTTTCCTCAACACTGAAATGAAATCTTTCAGAAACTCATTTGTACACATGAAAATGCACTTACTTGATTATGCACTCTACCATTATTTTGAAAATTCACCAAAACAATAGGACTCTTATCACAGCAAAAATATTTTTTAAATATTGTGAAATTTGGTCTGGGTATAGAAGACAATGTTATATGATGATATAAACTATGGAACTATAATCATAGTTTCTATCTATGAAGAAATTTTATTTTGGTGGAAAGCTTGTAGTTCGGTCCACCAAAAAATGTTATTTTTAGAGCAATCTGTAGCTAAGCAGTTACTTATCAATTGATTCCCAGTTGTTTAACGGAATATGAAGTAATTTTTGCCCACACAAATAAACCATGCCAATAATTTAAGATTAATTGCTATAGTATTTGAGATTTCCTTTAAGACTAATTTAAGTTTAGAGCTGACACTTTAAATTATTATTAAAATAGTCATTGATCACAATGATCAGCCAATATTCAAAATTATGAAACCAAACGACATAAGTAGACAAGCTGCAGAAGCTGACAATAACATTGGAGGCAAGTGCAAATTACCTTTTTAATTGAAATCACCGTAATATAAAGAAAAGAAAAAAGCTCCAAAGCATATTCCAAATAGAAATTGTATGACCAAAAGAAGTTCTTTGCATATATAAAAGTGCTTCCAAACTAAGGTGTATATGTAGAATTGTTACCCGTAGAACTTATATTTGGCTTATGGGAGAAGTTGGCATATTCTCCTGACAAACATTTCAGAGTCTACCATTAAACTATCAACTATTTAAAAGACTTTAACAAAATAACTAAATTTTCAGTTGGTAACTTTAAGACTTGTAAAAAATTAAATTCAGTACTGCAAATAAAAAGAATTAATTTTTCTTCCTACCCACAAAAAAATTTTCATTATGCTTCTGAATCTGTGCCATTTCCTGCCTGAAATACTTTATTCAGAACTGCTCTTTTGTGTTAACTGTTTTTCAAATTTCGCTAGATGATCTCAAAAACCAATAGGGATTTAAATCATCATGAATAATGATACAGTCAGATTGATGTGCAATTAAAGCAAAGATAACTTACATTTGTAACACCAGTTATAAATAATAGGACATTAAGGAATTTTATTAGAAGAAAAATTGCCTGAAAACTGAAATTAACCTTCTAGAATTTCTCAGACAAACCAAATTATTCTACAGAACCACAGCCAATATCCAAGTTGGTTTATAAAAATCACCCATTCAAAATGTTATTTGTCCCTCTCTTTTAAATGGTCTCTTGTCCTCTTTTGTGTTTTAGCTGAATTTGTGTGCAGTACATTGTTGTTTCAGCTCAAAAACCTCCTGTGTGGCAGAGGGCTTGGCAGCCCAGAGAAAGGCAGTGAACATTGTTGAATTCAGCGCAGTGCCTTTGGTAACACAAGGAGAGCATGAATAATATTTGGGGATCTAGCACACCTTAGTGGAAACAGTTATAACTACAACTGCTTTGAAGACATTTAAATTTTAAATTCCATTGTTTTAGTGAAATTCCATTTTATCTAAATAGATGAACCTTGTTCAGGTTTTTTTTTTTCCTTAAGTTGATGTGTTTCTTTCCCAAACTCCCCACGGATAAAAAGATAAATTTGATCATGAATTTCTAAAAGTAGACATCAAGATTTCTTTTCAGAATATCCATAAATATCTGGACAACTTCCATAAAGCTATCAAATTAGGGGCAATGCCATTTTCTTTACCATTGTGATCAAGTGAAAAGTGTCAGATTTTTCTTGTTAAATGATTGCTGTGCATTTGATCTGCAAAAGCTTGTCAGGTCAGCTCTTGGGTTACTTCAAAGACTTGATTTCAAATAAGTTGAACAGTTTCTACTGTTAAAGTCTGACTCCCTTTACTTCATACTACTAAAATGTCATCAAGAAAAAAGAGAAGACATCATAAATATCCATTCTACTATCTAGACAATTTCAAGAGCTTTAGAGCTGAGATAGGTAAAACATTCAAAAATAAGTATAAAACATTAATTTCAAAACATGAAAAAATTAGCCCTGGTCATGTACACTTCCATGTATACATATATTTATAGAAATTAGAATATAATACTTATAGAGTCCTAAGTAAAACACACTTGTGTATTATCTAGGCATCTCAACCACATGACCGAAAACTAAGAAGGAGGCAAATAATGTTTATCAATAATTAAGTATTTCAGAGAAGGGGACTTCCAAAATGGCAGAATTAGAAGCTCAGCAAATCTTCTCCCCAAAAGCAAAAATAAAGCTAAAATACGGTCAAAAAACAACTATTTCAAGACTCTAAAATTACCAAAGGCATAAAACAAATTGAGATGCAATTATTCAAAAAAAGCTTCCAGAAAAAACAGTAGGTGTCTGTCATTTTGGTCTGGAGCTATTCCCTTTCCCTTTGTCCTCCAGCTTTGTTGGCATGGTAGAGAGCAGGCAAACTGAAAAACAGCAACTTTGCTCTTGGGGTGTGCTCACTTGGTTTGGAGTAGACCACTGAACTCCATGCCTGTGGGCATTGTCCAAAATAGTAGCAATCTCTGTTGCAAACAAACAGAAGGTCAATGACAAAGCTAGCCTGAGGGTATAGCCCTGGTCAAAGCAAGCAATAAAATGGCAGACTGGCAAAAAACTTAACACTAAGATTGAGGAATGAGAAAAGCTTGGTCTCGTAGTCTCATTCAAGTGGGACTCGATAAGTTCTCACAAGTCTCTGGAAATTTGGAAGGCTGCACAGGCTGCACATGGGAAAGAGAGACCAGAAAGGGCCCTACCTATCCACTCATCCCTGGCTGAACATGAGGCCTGTGCTTGCACAGAAGAGATGTTAGGGGGCCTGGTAGAAAACAAAAGCTGGGACAGACATACAGTGTCTGAATTTTCAGTATGCTCCCAAACACACAGATCAGTAGGAAGAGAGGAAGAGTCTTACTGGGTCAAGGTATTTGAGAACAATTTCTGAACAATCATTGGCTGACCACTAGGCTATACTGTTACAGGGGTGATCCCTAGGAGGCCAATTAAATATTGAAGCAAGAATGTTTTAAAAACTGAGCATATCGGTGCTTTGTGTCCACCTGGAGGGGTGGGATAGGGAGGGTGGGAGGGAGACGCAAGAGGGAGGAGATATGGGGATATATGTATATGTATAGGTGATTCACTTTGTTATACAGCAGAAACTAACACACCATTGTAAAGCAATTATACTCCAATAAAGATGTTAAAAAAAAAAAAACTGAGCATAAATATCAGAGGACACATATTGGGAAAGAGAACAGACTCCACATATTTTGTCCAGGCACGTTACTGAACAACACACACACATACACATGTGCACACAGCAGCAGCAACAACAATCTATGTGGTGGGGGGAGGGGCGGGGGGCAGGGGTGAGAAATGAGAATCCAGATTTGCTACCATATACTATTAAATATGTCTAGTTATCAAAAAAAAAATCAAGACAGGTAAAGAAACAGGAAAAGGTGGCCCATGGCATTCAGCAGAAAACGTCTCTGAGGGTGCTGAGATGTTAGTCCGACTTAACAAAGAATCCTAAGCAGTCATTATAAATAGGTTTAAAGAACAAAAGAAAATCATGTTTAAAGAATTACAAGAAAATATGATGACAATGAATTATCAGAGTCTCATAAAAATTGAAATTTTAGTCTCTCTAAAAACTGAGATTATAAAAAATAATCAAATAGAAATTGTAAAGTTGAAAAGTACAATGACTGAAATGAGTATTTCACCAAAGTGATTCGACAGTAGATTTGAGATGGCAGCAAAAATAATCCAGTAGAC